>NW_022872723.1:222555-565227 GCF_011750605.1 Drosophila busckii | reverse complement strand
TTATGATAAGTCTGACAAACAGCAACAACAGCGCAGCGGCAGCGACAGCGGCAGCAGCAGAACAAGTGAAAAGCTCTGTAGCTAAAGTAAAAACAAAGCGCACCGAGCGAAAACGTACAGCAAACGAATCACAATCACACACACACAAACAATAACATATACATATATGTATCTATGTATGCATGTACGCAGTGTCTGTGTACTTTGGAGCAGAGCGGTGAGGTTGGTGCTGGGCAACCACAAAACAAAACATTACAATAACAACAACAACATCAACAACAACAACAGCTGAAGCAGCAGCAGCAAGAGCAACAGTAACAACGACACTATTGGCAAGTGCTACGCGCATTTCGCCGTGCAAAACAAACATTTCATCACAGACAAAACCAGAGCAACCGGAGGGCGCGGGGGCAAACCAAATCTTATGTGTGTGAGCGAGAGCGCCAAATAACGGCGACGAAATGTCAGGGCAGCGGGCGACTCGTGTTGCTCAGCTCTCTACTCCCGCTGGCCGCTTTAACACCTACAAACTCAGTCAGTCAAGCTCGCTTTGCTTGGCGCGACAACGACAACGCGCAAAGAAAAACAACTCACACACACGCACAAACAAACAGACACACACACACACACACACACATTTGCGCTCAGGCCAATGCCTCACGCACACAACTGCAAATTTCTAAGAAAAATTTATGCGTAAAATTTTAATTCTGTTTTGATCGTCAATAACAAAAACGCACACACACTGACATACGAAAAGAGCAGCACGCTCTCACTTACTCTTTGCTACTATATGTACATACATATGCACATACATATGTATGTATGCACATACAATCGTTAAAAACAGCAAGTCACTTGCGCACATGGTTTGCTGGTCTCTCTTTCTCTCTGCGACAAGCACAGTTAACTTTGCGCTTGTTTTGATTTCATTTAACACCCCAAAGTCACAAAAGCTCATCCGCTCGCTCTGCTCTGATGCAAGGCAAAGTGAGCATTTCATCATTTTAATGAAAGTGCAACTTAGTGTATTTTGCTTTGGCAAATATTATTATAAAGTGCATATACTTATTCGTTGCAATAAATAAATGTAAATCTGAAATACCCAAGATGAAATTCCTCTTGAAACAATCTTTGGTTAACAAAGGGTTAAGCGCACATACATACATACGTATGTATGTTTGTTTGTTTGGCTAGTCAACGCTACGGCTGTCGTTGTTGTTTGTCACCGCCATTGTCTCCACACCTCCGCCCCCCTTCGCTGTTGTCTATCGCGCGTCGGTCATACGAATAACGATTACGCATTCGTTTTATTTTTTGCTTTGCTTACTCACCGCGCCAAAATATTTGAGCTCTTTGGTCTTGATGCGTCTGTGCTGCGATGCGGGCGTTGCTGCTCTAGATGTTGTTGTTGTAGTGCCTCCGCCCCCCAAGGGATGGTGGAGACCAGCGCCACTGTTGGCGGCGGCGTTGACAGTGCTGCTCTCGTAGGCGGCTGCTGCAGCAGCCAATCCATTTAGCCCGTTGAGCGCTGCGGAACCGGCAACTGACGTGGCCACCGGTCCGCTCAAGCTGCCACCGCCAGCTTCCATAAAGTCGAAGCGCTTGAAGGCGTACCACTTGGACGGATTGGGCTGTATGCCCTGATAGAGTTTGACGAACATTTTGTGCTTCTCGCGTCGATACTGTGTCAGCAGCACGTTCATCTTGCGCTCCACCTCGGCCTTGCTGCAGCCAAAGCGATCGGCGATTTCCGACCAGGCGCGAAAGCGACACAACTTGTCCTTGTACTTGGGATCGGCTCGATTCCATAGCTCAGTGTGGCAACGATATTGTTCGATCAACTCCAGTGCATCGTCGTTGGTCCATTCCATGATTTTGGGTGAGCTATCGCCCCCGCCACCGACTCCGCTGCCAGCGTTGCTGCCACTGCCAGCGCCTGAACCCAACGCCGACGGGCCGCTGTAGTTGGGCAATGGGATAATGTGTTGATGCTGATGTGCTTGGAGATGATGCTGATTGGCGGCTGCAACGGCTGCTGCAACAACGCTCTCTTGGGTGTAGTTCATTTGCTGTAGCTGTATCTCGCTCGTCTGCTCACACTCGTTACCTTCAAACTCCGCTCGCTACTGTTTAGCTTGGTTGGTGGGTGGCTGCCTGCTTGCCTCTAACGACCAGCTTTCCTTTTGGCAGTTTGTTTTGATTCTGATTTAGCTTTGCTTTTTATGCCGTTTGTGTTCGTCTTATGATCGGGGAATGTGTTGCAAAATGCACTCAATCAACATTTTCTGGTTTGATTCTCTTGCCTTCACGTCGTTTTGGCACTGCAAGCATAAAGTAACGAGAAGTTCGGTTATTGATTTTGCCTAATACTGTTAAATTAAATTACTAAAAATTTAAACACAGTAGACGTTCGATAAATAACACCTGTCGTTAAGTAGAATATTTCGATATATTCAACATCAAAAGTCTACTGTATTTATTCGCTTGTTTAGGGCACACACACACACATTCATTCATACAGATAACAACGAGTGAGTCACTGTTTGAAGTATTTTCTAATTATTTGATTCGGTTTCTCGCATTTAGGTGCTAAACCTCCAGCGGTATTTTTATGTGATAAACCGGAGCGTGTTGACCACATGTTTGTCCAAGTTCATCATCATGCTAAAATAGCTTTCAGCTCTCATTCGTTGGCTATAGCCAAGTTGTAAATTAATTTGCATTTCCCCTGCTCTCTCCCTCAATTCCATTGTTTTTTTTTTGCGTATCATCCTCAAGAAAAGGCTCCAACTTAATACAAAAAAAACACCTTAATTTGGTCTTCTATGTTTAAATAGTGACAGTCACAATGTCGTTTGCTATCTATAAATACTTCGTACTATATGTATGTTTACCGTAAACTTTATCTGAACACTTAACGTCTTTAGATAAGTTGAATGTGATCTTGGCAAATGTATTTTTGAGTACCCTGATGAAATTGTGCTATCGTCTGTTTGTATATTTCATTCACGTATTTTGATTGTGACTTTAGTTTTGGTGAATCTGTACACGGGTAAGTCTTATGTCTCACATTTTCATTTGATTTCATTTCTGACTTGAGGCCAAATCGTCGATTTTTAATCAACGGATTAATAAATTCAATTTTAAGTAAGATCAAATAATACGTAATAAATTGCATTACATTAAAAATAAGCGATCAAAACGGTATTTAATACGTTATAATCATTGCTATTTACGACCATATTAAAACTTATGTAGTTGATTATTATTGTTACATCGTATTCTAAATGAAATGATGCAATAAGCTTTGAAGATGATAAGATCTCATTATCATCTATATAGATCAGTAGCATAATTTAATAAGTTTGTATAATGCGTAGGTCAGGGGCACTTAGCGCATTGTAGGAAATGCATTTCTATATATGTACATATAATACATCTGTACGTACATCATACATAGATATGAATGTATGTAAGTCTGGAAAAACTGCACCGTTTTAATTGATGGAGCACTTTTCTCGTACAGGTTCTTAACAATTGTGAAATGACTTTCCGTATGTCGCAATATTTGCAAAAAACACAAAAGAAAATTCTTTGCGCTGTGAAAAACGCGTGTGCAAATGTCACAAGTCGTACTAGAAAATAATAACAACAACAACATCGATAACAGTCTCGCCATTCACAATATACGGAAGCTTATTTTACACACACACATGTGCTCCGTTACACTCGCGCACATGCGTAGGCTGCATATCTTGCTATCTCGCTCTCGCATCAATCTTTGTCGCAGCGAGTGAGTGCTTCCTGGTCGCCGTACGATGTTCTCGGAGACAGTTTTGGTTCTAATATACATACTATGTATATTTTAAGCATACATTGCAATTCATTTAATAAATTGTTTAGTAATTTGCTTTTGTTTAGAACAATTTGCGCAGCAATCTGCGCAAAAAGCTGACTGAATCATAACGGTAAGCCGACTGCACTTACACACACACATATAGAAATAGCTGTATGTACATATGTGTGAAAAGAGTGAGGGGGAACACATCAAGTGCACTGCGCTCTTACGCGCTTTAACATTAGTTTGTTTTTACTCTTCTTTTGTTTCTTTTTTATAAACTTCTTTTCTCTTCATGTTTATTTTGCACTGCGACACATTTTATTTGTTATTTTTAGATTTTGTTTAGCTTTTCGGGTAGTTCACGCATTCAGAGAAATTCAATTTGCTCAACAGGCGTACTTTTTGTCTTTGCGAAATTATTGCATTGAATTTTAGCACTAACTCATGCATATGTATGTGGATACGAACTACAGGGTGTTTCAATTAGACTAAAGCATTCAAAGTTTTAGGCTGCGCACGCGTGAAGGACTCAAAAGAAGCATTCACACATGGCCATAATTCATTTGTAAATAAGTCAAGTCGATTCTGGAATAAACTCGAATGTAAAGAAAACTTTAAACTTTTATTTTGATGGAAAAAATCAACAAAATTTTGTAATTTGAAGTTTACCCGATAGAAATGCATTCTTTTATTAAATCTTTTTGAAACATGCTTTATGAAAATTTTTAAAATGTTATTCATTGTATTTGGCGGCCTTGTTATTGCCTTTCAAATAGCACAGTTTTGAGGGATTTATTGGGAATTTTGCGGTCACTTTTGTTGTTGTTTATTTGCTTTGGTGTTTATCACACTGGATTTTCCACAAAATACATTTGCATAAACCAGATATTTGCCATTTGTGTGCACATCATGTTGTTATGGTTGATTTCTCAAGAATTCAGTTAATTAAAAGGTAATTTGGTTTTTTCTTGCAAGTTGCCATAGAAGTCAAGTGTTTTTCCATTTGACACAGTCTTCAAACATTGTATGCGTGAGTTCTAATTATAAGACAATATGTTCATACATATGTATGTATGTATAAATAATTGTCGTATTTGTGGGGATGTATTTTTATTTCGAAACTAATCCAAAAACTATTTTTGAAATTTGCATACAAATTTACGCGACAAACGTTTCCACTTAATGTTCTCGAATACAAAAAATAAAATACAAATAAATAAATACTAATAGAGGCGAAAACAAAACGCAAAAAGTAAATAACATAAAAATCAGCACAAAAACTTAAAAATACATTTCAAGGCGCGCATAAAAATACAAAATAAAAACAAAAAACATATATACATATGTGTAAATACGCACCACACTCACACATTCAAGCCAAGCTAATAATATTATAGCATATTATTAAGAATATTTTTGTATGTTTTGAAAATACTCGCGCGTACTTTTTTTTTTTGCATGTGTATTTACACAATTTGAAATAGTTTGCACATGTTTCTAAGATTTTGGCCACACGGTGCGTAGTGAGCACACTTGTACCACTGTGAATTTGTTTTTATTCCGTTATTTGTTTAGCAAACATTCAGCTGAGAGGGCGGCTGCTGCTATGTTTATTGCATTTCGCCTCGCCCTTGCTTGCACGCACGCACTTGTTTACTCCGTTTACCCGTTACTTTCTTCAGCTGTAGACGACGCGCGCGCGTGATATCCAAAATAAACGTAAACTTTCCGTTACAACCGCTCGTCACGAACGTCTGCTAACGTCTGAGGTCTGAACTGTGCCTTGCTTTTTCCCGACAAACACTGACAAACTTATTGAAATCGATTTGTAACGAACCCATGCGACAACGACTACTGTGACTGCGACTGCAACCGCGGCTGCGACTGCGACAGCGACTGAGACTGGCTGCGTATTGAAATGAAATTTCTCGTTGTCCGTTTGAATGAAATGAGCACAACGCACAAATGCTTCGCATATGTATGTATGTATGCACTGCGGCAGCGCTGCTGGCGTTGGCTGCGGCAGAGGCAGCCACGTTCGGTAAACAGTTGTTTCGTGGAAAAACAAGCCGAACATCATTATGAAGTTGCTGTTGTGAAATTGTACGGTGCTTTGTCATGCTTAAAAAACAACAACAACAGAGGCAGCAGCAACAACAACAGACGATTTGAGTACGCGCCAAAACACAAAAACGAGGATGGCTACAACACTTGTGAAAACTAAAAGTCGATGTCTAATCGAATTTCTTCTTCAATAATATTCTTTTTATTATGATACGTTCCATATGGAATAAATGTTTTTATTTAAATTTATATAATATAATTATACAATAAACAGTTTCCTCCACGCACATATTACATGTGACTCGTTTCACTTTCCGACAACTCTCGTGCCGCCCCTCGCTTGAAACGCTAGTTGCTTCTTGGCACTAACACATGCGCAGCGAGTCAAACAAACAAATAAAATGTGAAGCAGAAATGGCAAAAAATTAAACAAACAAGTAGACAGGAGCGGTTCAGGTTTTATATTTTGGATATCTTCAGCAGGGCTGATAGCGACTGCGGGTGTCGGCTGCGGCGGCGCCGCAGTGGCAAAGTTGAACGAACGAGAGCAGCACAAAAACGCAGCGCGCCAATAAAAAAATCTCCAAAAATATACAAAGAATTTCTACTACGTCGTAGTAAAATTTCGAAAGCTTGATATGTTATGAAAAAAAAAGTACAAATGTTTTTTGCCTGAAACTGCCATTTGCTTAGTTATTGTATGTATTTGTTTTTGTTTAGTTTTGTTTGCTCGTTATCTGAACGTTCGTCAGTGTGCACGAGCAGCGGTTTTGCGGGAGTAGGAGGGGGATAGTGGTGTGTGCCAAAGCAGGTGCTGCCTCCACTCCGCTCGCTATATTGCCATTAATTTGCTCTCTTACTTACTCGCCCGCGCTCTCCTCCGCCCGCATGCTCAACCGCTCTGCCTTGCTTGCTTGTTTGTTTGTTTTTCGTGCCGTGTTTTATTGTTGTTGCTCTGCTTGTGCTTGTGCGTAGTTTTTAAGTTCGTCATCGTTGGTATGGTATTTCCGTCTACTGCTAACGCTGACGCTAGCGTTGACTGCGCTGTACATTTGTAAGTTTGTTTCACTATATGAATACATACATACATACATACATACATATGCTCGTACATCGCCTTGAGCTTCACTGTCATAGTTATCTTTTGCACTTGTTGTTGTTCAGTTTTGCTGCTTTGAAACAAAATGCATTTGTATGTAATTCAGTTTTATTTGCCTTCGTTGGTTGTTTCTCAGTAGCAGTAGCTGCTGCTGCTGCTGCTCTGTTTTAGCGCTGGCTGCGAGCGTCGCGTCGCGTCGGCATCGCTGCTTTCAAAGTGCACTGCGTTTTTACTTAATGCGTGGGAGAGACGAGCGTTGCTCTGTTGTTGTTGTTATTTTTTGCCGTTTGCCTCTCGTGCGCAAACTCTCACGTGCGGCTAGTCAAGTGACCGACGACCAACAGAATATGCATTGTGATATTTGCTCTCTCCCTCTGGCTCACTCGCCTGATAGCCGACAGCTTTTATTAGAATTCGGTTGTTTTGCATAACTGTTAGTTTTCGCAACAGTGGTAACAGGTTGAGATGCAAATTAAAATTCATTGACCCAAACATACTTATTAAGTTTGTTTGTTGCTTAATGAGCTCACTTCAGAAATTAGATTGGGACATGGATACATAATAAATTGTACATTTTATAATCTGCGAGATACATACATACATTCAATGTATGTATGTACATACATAAGTAGAAATAATAAAGTCTATTAACGTTTTCATTCATCTTTAGTTAAAAAAACAATACTAGAAAATTATTCACATATATATACCACCTTAGATTATCCCACCTTAAATAACAAAAAATTAGCTTAAGATGAATTTACATGTACTGTATAGACTGAAACATTTTAAAATATCGATATTATCCCACGATATTCAAATGAACGATACTAAGATTTCAAATATATGCATTACATATCTGTTTAACA
Organism: Drosophila busckii; assembly: GCF_011750605.1. Lineage (NCBI taxonomy): Eukaryota > Metazoa > Arthropoda > Insecta > Diptera > Drosophilidae > Drosophila > Drosophila busckii. Next base: position 557,351 of record NW_022872723.1, on the reverse strand, counting down.
TTTTTACGGGTCATTTTTCCACAAATATATAGTATGGCATGAATTCTTTAAGTGAAGAAGAAGGCTGTTTCAGAAGAAAACAGTTGCTATGTCTCCATTATTATTTTCTTAGTGGTTCAAAACGTTTTCAGGCTATCTACAGTATTTTGAAACATTGGATCCGAAATTAATCAGTCAAACATTTGTTTCTTTATGTTGCTTGCATGAATAACGTTTTAACTTTGTTGCCAGCTGAAAAGTATTTCCAAAACGAAATTTTTAAGGTTCAAAATATCAGTATCAAATATATAAGAAAAAAAAAAACAGATTAGATATGTAGATATGTTAGATATGTCGATAATGCAACTATAATTTTATAGTTATATGCGTGTTCACAAGACTTGGTCAAACATCTCGGATTTTCGGCGTATAGTCAAAAGGCCGTGTTTTTCGACATAAAATTGAATTTATTTCTATATTGTCAGAAGAAAAAAATTGTTTGTAAATTTTGATCAAGTTAGATTTCATCTTCATTGTATTTTATTTTACTGTACTGTACTGCTTGCAATGCCAAATGCTAATTAGTACAAATTCGTTTGTCATATTTTACAGAGCTTTTGCATTTGTATTGTTTAGCCTTATTATTTATTTATACACTTTTGCATTTTAGAAGATGGAAAGAGGGTATCTAAAAGTAGAGTAAAACTATACAACTAGGAGAAACCGTCATTTTAGAATTTTTAGTTACATATTATACATTTGTCGATCTGTTCGAGTAAGAATAAAGGTAAAAAGTGTCAATAGAGTGCTAAAAACGTCTCTAAGGAATTCCATAAAATGATAGCAACCTGTTTCATTTGTTAAATATAAAAATAACAATAATTTTGATTCAAAATATTCTATAGTATATGTTCAGGAAACTTAAAATATAATAAGAATAAATACCATTCTCAAAGAAAAAATAGTTACTAGTAATATTTAAAACAATTAAATAGTTTATTAGGTCTTTTCTTACTTCATTTTTAGGTTGACTTTCAAAGGCGATGGCACATAGTTTCTTTCTTTCTTGTCGAATTTTGGGGACGAATCTTCCGTCTTCATGCCCGCCGTCCGCCTGTATGAACAGCAAGATCTTGGAGTATATGTATGTATATAAGACTGGGTAGACTGTATATCATAAATACGTAATATGTAAGTTGCTTACTCACCTGTTTGCTTATGTGACTTGATGTTTTATAGTCAAAGTGTATATAAAGTTGGATGCCTTCTACTTTGGCTAGGCGCTTTTTTGTTTTTTTTCTTCTTTGCAAGTAATCAAATAAGAAAGTTTGTCGGTGGTGCGGCTGCCGAGGCAAGGGTGGGTGGCTCACTCACTCACTCGAGCAGCACTAAAATATTTTGCGTCGCTGTCGACGTCGACGCTGCAAACAAACACTTGTTTGCACAGGAGAGCAAGCGGCAAAAAAAGACGAGAGCGCGAAGCCCTTGTATGCATGTCCGTAAGAGAGTGTGCGTGTGTGTGTGTGTGAGAGAGTTTACAACTAGGAAGCGTTGTCAACGGCAGCGCAGTCGCCGCTTGTTTACAATGTTTGCGCGCGTGGGTCGCATGGGGCCGAAGGCGAACAGAAATTAAGTCGTGCAGAGCAACAAAGAGTCTTGACCCGAGCAACAGCAGAGCTAAAGACTGAGCCGAACCAAACACCCAATTCATCCACACGTACACATGTACGGTTGTGTGTGAGTGTGTGTGTGGATGTGCTGACGACAGCGCAGCAAATGTTGGCGACGACGTTAACGCCAACTGAAGGTCATTATGCCGACGTCGCTTTCGCTGTCGCTGCTGCTGCTGCGGCCTGCTGCTTTCAAGTTTAATTTTATTGCATTACTTTAGATTGCTCGTTTATGATGCGCAGCATAAAAAAATTCAAATGCAAGAGAGTTTGGGTTTAAATAAAGTACTATATACTATACTTGCTGATAAATAAATAGTACTTACAAATCATATTTATTTCAATTAAATGCAGAGTATCTCGTCGTCGAGCTTTCGGGCGAATTGCCTTTCTTACTTGTTTTATGTACGAATGTATTTGTTGGACTTCGGGCTGTGGATTGTGTAAACAGTCGCGGCAGCGACGCAGACGCAGACGCAGACGGCATCAACAAAAACAAAGGAAACGCAGGCATTCCGAGTAAACAAAGTTTTTTTACGCTGCGCCTCAGACCCTCTGGCAGAGACAATGGTAGAAAGTTGAAAGGAGGCGTAGTAGCGAGTGAGAGTGTGGGAGGGGGAGGATGAGGGGGTGATGGTTTGTAGGCCACATCTATGGAGGGCGGGCAACAAAGCCGAACTCAGTAAGGCGAAGCAGACGAAAGAAGAACTAATGAAGATGAGCCTGATGGTGTTCTTGTTGTTATATTTCTTATTGTTGTTTTCTCTTGGCCACTGGTCGCTTTTGTTGCTGAGCTACAAAAATATGCAAAACACAAAACAAAACAAAAATAAAAAGCAACAGCAACAACAACAACAGCAGCAGCAGCAGCAGGCAACAATAATAGCAAAAAGAAATATGCAAGGCAGCGAATACGTAAATAGAAGCAATGAACTTAATTAGTTGTTGTTGTTGTCGTCTAAGCTTTTCGAGTGAGACAGAGAAGGTGAACGAGATACAAATGTATGTATGAATGTAAGTATATACTTATGTACATATGTATGTATGTAGTTTTGCATTTATGCATGAGTAAACTGCGTATGCGTATTGGAAATGTTTCTAAAGTCAGCATAGGCGTTAATCGGGCTTTTTAAAACTTTTATGCTGAATGCTTTTATGCTTTTGATGCAGCAGCTCTATTTTATTATTTTTATGAAATACATGGCTTTTCAATTTAATTTGCTGCTGATGCGCGCTTTTCACTTTTCTTTGTTTTTCGTGGAAATCTAAATCTTCAAGGTGGAAAATGTTACACAAACTAAACGTAGAAGTAAACAAATGATTATTTGCTAATTGTAAATAGTCTATGATAACTGTGCTCAATGATTTCTCAGAAATCCAGTTGCTTATTGCTTATTAATTTGAAACTTAAAGTTAAATCAAAGGCTGAAGATGCGAAACATTTGCCTACTTTACAGCGTTCAATCCGAAGGATTTCTGTGATTACACCGATAGATAGAGAGATGCATTATCATTTCGTACGCCTTCTACAAAATGCACCCACCTCAAAGCATTGTGTATTGACCTACTCTATTCGAAGAAGAAGAATTCATATGTTGACGAGCTCAAGGCTCTCTTCTGGCTAACAGCCCTTGAATTTACATTGTATGTAATGCATGCAACACGAGCAACAACGATTAAGGTTAAGTCCAAAACAGTTAGGCCACCCACAAATAACTCACGTGTTTTTTTTTATATTTGTTGCAGCGCAAAAAATGCTTAATTAATTAATTTTAATATGTAAGCTGCGTTTGCACTTTACTAACTCGGGTCTGAAGTCTAGCTACCATTTGTATGTCATTGTTATTGTTAACAGTTGTACTTTAACAACTTTACAGCTGAAATGTAAGCAAAAAAGTGGGCGGCAAACATAAGGCGAAGAAGAAGTCGAGAAAAAATTGACTGTGAGGTAACAAAATATTGAATACTCTCTTTTACTTACTTCTTAATTTAGTTGAACTAAAATACACTTTTGTTTTTACTATTTCATAATACCATTTTGAATAATTCTTTAACCGAAGTTGAAATTTCGTTAGTAATATTTAAAATAAACGTACAATAATAGTTTAAAAGATGGAAAGGAAAATTAATAAATTTTTGTGATATAAAACTTTGGACTATAAATTCATAGATGTGGTCAAAACCTTAGAGTTTCTTTCTTTGCATTCATTTTGAAGGAACTTTAAACTGAATGTGATTTTCTAAACTGTTTATAACGGTTCCTGCAAATAGAAATATTATTTGCTTATCTATTTAATTTCAAGAAACACAAAAAAAGAAAAAAACATTATTATTATTCAATTTAAGAGATGTCAAAGAATAAAATATTGAATGAGTCAGAGTTTTAAATTAGTTTTTTTTTCGCTCTACTTTCATTGATTAATAAGCTTAGTACTGTCTTAAGTAAGTTACTTTAACATTAATTTGAAGCAAAATTCTAGCAAAATAAACAAGCATGCAGCTAAGGCTGGCACAGCCGTCTTTTTAATATACTTTAACTATCACAGGAGAGTTGCGTTCTCATTGATGCTAGCCCGCTTCTCTTTTTAAGGAAAGTTGTGACTTCAATACTGCCAATGGTATTTGATGTGAGTGTGATTTATATTTTTCCGGGTTACATGCAATTGCACAATTTTAAGATACCCATTTCACTTTTTAGATTATGACAAAGCGTATAAAAATACTGCTGAATGCACAAAAGCTCGGCGAACAACATCACGAAAGGGCTATAGCGGGCAGTGTGGGAAGCGGGATCCGCGTTGTGTTAGTTGTTGTTGACTGAAAAGAAAGAAAAACAACAACAATAAATTGGTAAGTAAATAAATGCGACAAACGTATTTTCGTCAAAACAATGTCAACATGAAGAGCAGTTCAACAAATAAACAATAAGACCAATAATAATGCAACTTGTTCTAGCTAAATGTACAATGCAAAAGCAAATAAAATTGCATACTCGCTACAAATATAAATGTATACATATGTATCTATGAAAATGAACATAAAAGCACTTGGCTTATTTAGTTTAATAATTACGTTCAATATGCTGTCTCTTTCTATCAGTCTGTGGAGACTTGCAGGAGCGAATACAAATAAACTGGCATAAAAATGTTGCATACTAGCAGGCGCAGAAGATTCTTAAACGGAGATTGAATTTTTATGTGTGGAGTTTGAGAAGAAGACCTTTGAACTACATTTTATTTTGCCAGGCCTAGTTATGGTAATAATCGGATGGGACTATAATATTTGGCATAAAATAATCTTATCGGGCAAAAACATCGGAGTTTGCAAATCAGCGGTAAAAATAAATTTTAAAATCCAAAAATTTGCTTTTGTGTAAAGCATTTCTGAAGTTTTACCAACTTTGATGTTAAGTTGCGCAGAATCTTGGTTCATTTTAGAATCATAATTTTGGTGGGAACAGTTCGTAGAGCCTTTCGTAGGTACGATTTCGCTCAAACTTCAATCAGGACCTTAATATTATGTGTCGGTATCAAAAAGTTACAGTTTCAGCAAATTTTTCTCCCTTGGAGGTAGGAGCAACCCAAATTTGCGTAAGGCACAAAATATTGGTAATATCTTTAATTCAAGACTGAAACATAGCGCACTGAAAAGAAATTGCAGATATATTTCTATTTCGTTGAGCTGTAAGAAGCCGCCCGATTTCCGCCAGCTTGAATGGCTCATGAAAAGTATTTTATGAAAATGTTTGCATTTTATCCATTGGCTGATAGTATGCTGAAAGTTTTTTATAGCTTCTAGTATAACCTGTTATATCCTTTTCGGTTTCATGCGCAATTTTATTTTTATTTATTCTAGACTAGTAACTTCTGTCAATATTTCTTTATGGACACTACATTGCCTTCCCTAATTACTTTCGAAAAAATATTGAATACTGCTGTTGGACTTAACAGGATCCTCAAGAACTCAGAGCTAGTGGACGTATGTTTAACTGCTTCCCTGCTCATAAATATATGAATAATCAATCAATGTGTATATAGTGCTTGGAAAAACTTTATGCCAACAAGTTTTTGAAAAGGTTATCAATAAATAGTAACAAGTTACTATTCTTATTAAAAATGTTGCTGAGTTTTCTGATGCGTATTTTGATTCGATAGGTTGAATGGTTTCCTCTTTGAAATAATCATCTAACATATTGAGCTGTTTATCATTTTAATCATTATATAAGTTGAATATCATTTAGTTTGATTTTCAAATTGATCTATTCAATTTAAACAGATTTTTATATTATTGCTTTTGATAAGGAATTTTAAATAATTAAAGAGTTCTGCTAATCTGAATTTTACGCCGGCCTAGTCAAACCTAAAAATGAGGTCTTTGAAAATTTGAATTTTCGCTATCACTTAGGACAAGCACGCTTTAAGTAAATAATAAATAAAAATATAAAATTAAATAAATAATATTATATCTAGGTATTTGTAATGAATTTAATTAAGGTTCCGGGTTAAAATGTTTGAACCTTGATAATAAAATACATTTGTAAATAGAATATTTACGTTCTCTAATGTTTTGCACATTTAAAGCTTCTTGTAGTTGTTTATGTTACGTTTGTTGTTATTGGATGAAAATCAGTTTGGAAAGCTTCTAGGTTCCGTATACTTAGCATAAAGAAATGTATGTTGCGTGGGTCGTTGGGTGTGGGAGAGATTTGGATTTGGCTATGGGTGGTCAGCGGAACGTCAACCAATTGTTGTTTGTTTTTGTTTTAAGCAGAACAGAAATGAAATGAAAATGTCCAAAGTGCCACGCCCAGCTGGCAGCTTGCAATACCCACAAGCATCGGCAAAGGCCAAGCCAAGCCAAGCGGATGGTGGTTGGTGGGGGTGGTGGTGTTGGTGGTGGTGGGTGGGGATAGGAACGGGCGCGACTGAGCAAGGCCATGGTTGTTGGTGTTGTTGTTCTTGCTCTGAATGAAATACAATAAAATTTTAAAACAAACAAATGCAAACACACACACATGCAGACATAAACACATACAGACAGGGACAAAAAACAAGGAGCGCTGCTGCGAATTCGACTAATGAGCGCTGTAACAATAACAACAGCAAAGCAGCAGTCGATGATGATGATGACGACGACGACGACGACGTTGGCGGTGGCAGCGACGTTGCCAGAGCTTTGAAGTAAACAAATAGTACTAAAAACAACAACAAGGACGTCAGTGTTGTAGTAAAATGCTTATTTACGCATACCGACAAGGTGAGGAAGGTGGGGGGACAGACGGCATAACAACAATTTGCAGTGCGAGCGAGAGGGAGTATAAGTGTGTGAGCGTCATTGTTTGTAGAGCAGACACAACACACAAAATTTGCATACATATGTATGTATATGTGTGTGTTTGTGTATTTACATGGAGTTGCGTGTGTGTGCGTTGTGTGCTTTGCTTTGTTGCAGTTTGTTTTGTATGTTTGGCCTGGAATTCAAACTTAAATCCCACTCGCGTAGTCGAGAGCTGCCCTCTTTCTCTCACTCTCTCTCTCTCTCTCTCTCGCTCACTCTCTTCCACCCACTCTTTTAAAATGTCTGCTGCTGCTGCATTTATCTATTTTCACGTTGTCCCAAAAAGTTTGTTGAGAACATTCGTAAATGTTTGTTTTAGCATCGGCATATATACATACATATATATTCTTATATATCGTTTGTTTCATAATCATCATCATCATCATGGTTGAATGTTTTATACAGTTTCATTTTGAGTGTAGGTGTCTTACATTGGCTTCTTTCATTCTCTACTCCCCCCGCTCGTTCGGTAAACAAAGCTCGTTGGCATTGTTGTTATTGTTGCTCCTTGTTTGCCATCGCTGTTCTGCTGTCGTTGACGTCTGCTTCCTTCTGTGCTTGTGCTTGGGCTTCTGCTTCTACTTCTGTTGCTACTTCTGCGTAGTTTTGTTTATTTTATTTGTTTTGCTTTGTTTTATTTTTGTTTATTTTTGTTTGATTTACGTTTGGCCGTACCGTAACGTACTGTTGTTACCCCAGTTACCTCCAACCGCTGCTGCTTCTTCTTCTTCTTCTCATCAAACTCTATGCTTCTCTTGAGTTTGCGGCTGTTTCATGCTTTTTCGTCTACTTGATTTTGCTTTATTTTGTCTTTCGGTATTTATTTATGCATTTCTTTTTCTCTCTATTTATTTTTTCTTTTGTTTTTGTTTTTGTCGTAGTGTATTGACTTTAAGTTTGTTGTACTTCTTTGCCTTTCTGCCCCAAGGAAACGCCTTGAAACATTTCTATGTTTTTCCATGGGCGGATTGCTGAACTTTTCAGTGCTTGAATCGGACGTTGCCTGTGCCGGCTTTATTGACAGGTAAGTATCCAAAGTAGTCGTCATAAAGTCGAAACTGGTAGATATGTATATACAATATGTTAAAGCCCTACTAGTTTCTTTGATTCTTAATATATATTTTTGAAATACTCATCGCTATCGAATTGTCATTGATAATTGAAACTGTAAGCTTAATGCTTATCCTTTAGCTTGTCATACAAAAAATTACTTTGATTGGAATAGATATTATAGAGAAACGCCTGAAGGCCTTTTTTGCTCTGGCAATACCAATTTGTACCATAGAATTTAATTCTAGGCTACAATTAAAATAAATAAATAAATTATAGAAAAACAAGTTTAATTAAAGAGCTCTCCGGAGCCAGTTTGTAATACTACTTAAATAATTTTTGCAAAGTCTCAAACACTATTTAAATCATTTTTTTTTGCTTGAAGAAACTTTCTACTAATAGAATGAGTACTATTTTACATATTTGTCTTAAATTCAGCACATACAAGCCTAATGTTCTGAAAACTAAATCTTAAAACGATTTTCGGATATATTAACATTTATGTTTTCCATATTGAAAGCGGAGATGCACCAACGTCGCTGCCGTCGCAGCAGGCAATCTTCGAGGCTACAGTGAAAACATCCTGCTGCCGCATAAGCTGTTAAGCATTCATGTGTGTGAGTGTTCTAGTCAAAGTGTATAAAATAGTTGTCCGCGCCCAATTTTAACGCGTTCAATTTTACATACATTCTTCCGACTTTTTTTCCGAATATGAAGGAGCATGTACACGTTCTGAAGGCAGCTCATACGCTAATTTATTTTTGAGGACAGGTCCTGCAACTTCATTTTTTAACATACTTCGACAGACTTTGCTTTAAATATTTTGAATTGAATAGTTCCAAAATGCGATTCGGTAAGTGCTTATAAAATTAAATTTTTTCACTTTCTATCCAACTGAATATTTTTGATCTTCAGTCAGAATTCCCTCAACTATTTACTGCGCGGACCAGTGCTGCCAACTTTTGATCTGGCAGGAAGCAAGGGTAAAAAAGGCTAACTCGGAGAAAGAAAAAAGCTGGAGTATAAATGCGGATAAGTGAAGTCTGCGATCTTTTTTTTTTTTAGTCATCGCCTTACAAATATTAGTTATGAGGCGCAAAATTGCACAAAAAACATAGTCCGCGAGCTTTTTTTTTTAGTCATCAAGGGCAGATTGAAAAAGGCTGCTTGCATTTCCAAAAAAAATCCAGAATTTTCGCCACCTGACAATTTTCCCTGCTGTGTACGATTCAAAACTGCTAGATCTGGCCAGTAAAAGGCTAAGTTGGCAGCACTGGCCAGCGCCAACTGCGTCAGCACGCAGTTTTGTTAACACTTCAACATTAATTAGCCTGCGTGTGTCTAAAATTACAATTCTTTTCCGAAAACAGTTAAGAACATTAATAAGAAGTTGTGAAATAAATTTAACATGAACTTTGCTGGCAGACATGTCTTAATCGGGGTAGGGACTTTCTCCGCCCAAAAATAGTACCGGCGGAGATATGTCGCTATGCCGCTCAATCAGCTCAGCTCGTCTTGCTGATTAAGAATATATACATACATTTTATGTTCATACCATTTTTTTTTAAATCTCAAATTTTACAAGAAATTAAGCATTATCAAGAAATGCTTATGTATATTATAGTCTTATACAAATATATTTATAAACACATATGCGAATGAGTGAAACCACTCAGCATACAACATGCCTAATGGTGAAACCTAATGACAAAAATTAAGCTGCTCATTAGCTTATCTCTGTTTGACCAGAACAGATGGCTTTGATCGTGTGGAAATATAAATACAATAATCATTATGTTATTTAAAATACTATGTTTTGTGCTGTGTGTAAATAAATTAGGTAAGTCTATGCTTTTAAAACCGAAATTTATTTGTGATTGGATTTAACCTTGATATATGTTATGCCCACTGTGGACTATTATATACTTTGATATTTTTTATAAAAAATGGAAAAGTAAGTAAACAGAAATAAGGAAAAACCTAAAAGAATGAAGAAGTAATTATATAATTTGTAGTATTACGATCTGATTCGTATACATATATCTAGCCTGAAATAAGCTAATCTGGCAACACTGCTAGGTAGCGATCAAATAAAGTGAAATATCGATTCGATTTCTGCAAGCTTTAACATCGATATCATAAAAAAGAGATCGATTGGAACGATAGTATGTACAATAGTTAAGCATTTATATTGATAAGCTCTATGCTTGGTGAATGATGAAAGATATGGGTTGAGTAACACATGAGATAACAAAGGGCAGTTTAGTCCTATAAATATGCAGTTAATAGATACAAAAATTATTGTTACGGTGGACACCCGTGCCATTCAGATAGACGAGCTAGTCTGGCAATTCAAGCAATAGTTACAGGCAGGTCCCTTTAACCGTAAAGATAGCTAGATCCTAACATATGGTGTGCTATTCAGAATTAAATTAATTTTACGTTAGCATCAAAAGTATTTATTGCACAGTTTTCAAAGATATTTTTGTTCATTATGTTGCAGTTGCTGCGGTCCCAGCTGGTAAATGCGATGACACTCAATTTGCATGTAGTGGGGGATGCATTTACAATTATCGGGTGTGTGATGGCATAAGAGATTGTAAGGATGGCAGCGATGAAATCTTCGGCACGTGCTTTAACACAACTTGCACTGGATTCCGTTGCAATTATGGTGGCTGCGTGGATAGCTTAGCTTTGAATGAGACTCAATCGAAATGCCTGGACGAAAGCGATTTGAATCCATTTTTGATTGCCGATGATGATGAAATGTCTAAATTAGTAAGACGCATGCGCGGAGACTGCAGGTATGCTCCTAAGATGTCATTAGACAACGCTTACTAATTCATATCTCCCTCTCTTGGTAGTAACTTGTATGCTTTTGAATGTCCGTATGACAAGAAGTGTTTGAAGCTCAGTGAACTGTGCAATGGTCACCAGGATTGCGCTGATGGCAAAGATGAAACGGCCGACTTGTGTACATTCAACACATGTCCTAGCAATGCGTTCCGATGCGAGTATGGTGGCTGCATTGACAAGCACTTGGCTTGCAATCATAAAAGTGACTGCTTCGATCAAAGTGATGAGAATAAAATAATGTGCCTGAAGATTAGAAGCAATGAAACGGAATGGAAAGTAGACTGCTGCGGGGTGGAGCTAGGACCGGGTATGGAAATATCGGATTTGTTTCTAGATTATCCGCTTCAGAATAAACAGAGGGTTCCAGAGGGTACTTATATTGAAGTAAGATGTAAAGAGGGTTACCAACTTTCTGGCAAAGCCATCACCACGTGCGTTGGAAGCAACTGGAAAGAGATGCCAAGCTGCGATCGGGAGTGCCCACAAAAATCTGAAGTACGCAGCATTCAATACTCCACTCAATGCATAGAAACCGTTCCCATTGCCTGTACGCAAAATAAATTCAGAGAGTCTGCAACATTGACAGTTACATGTGCTCCCGGCTATAAAAGTACAGAGAAAAATGTTGAAGTTGGTGAGCACTACTGTGTTGGCAATGGGACGTGGACCACTAAGCGTGCTAATCCAAGTTGCGAACCTGTTTGCGGCATTACCTCCGTTTATCACTCTGAACTGACGCCCTGGACTGTAAGCATATTTCAACGCATGGACTCCCAGCCGTTGTATAAATTTATATGCCTGGGCACAATTTTGTCCGCTCATCTTATATTGACCGCCCGGAGCTGTATCCGTGATACTAAAAGAAACAATCATTTAAGCTACACAATTGTGGAGGGCAGATCTGACGTTGAGTTTTCTCTGAATGACGAGCACAGCTATGTATTGCATAACGTCTCTAAAGTTCATTCTCTTGTTCCGTAAGTATTTGAAGTTATAATCACTAATCTGTTATAACTGATTGATGAACTCTTATCAGGCAAGCATCCATACTTCAGTTGGTGAAGCCATTTAGGTTTGGAGATACCATAAGGCCAGTATGCCTGAAAGACAAAACACCGGATACTAAGGTTAATCCTACGGACTTTAAGTTCGGCGAAGGGCTTGTCGTTAATGTAGACGACACATTTAGTTTAACGCACTTTATGGACGAATCGGAAAATACAGTTCCGGTGAACATGCATTTGAAGCAAATTAGAAATTTAATTAAAGAAACAGAAATTTTTAATCACGCTAATGTCTTTAAAATACAAAATTTAAACTAATAAATATGAGAATGCACAGAAGATGGAGGAAGCCACACATTAGATTTTATTCGGTTTTGTGACCCGGTATATAACAATTTTAAATTAAATAAATGTAAAATGTATTCAAGAGATTTGTGAGTAAGAGGCAGATGGAGACCTGGCACACGCCATAAAGTGTAGTAAAAAGTTTACCGAGCTTAGTTTATAGATGACTACATGACAAAATTTTTCTATATGAATCCATATCTCTGAAGTCAATTGATATACTAAGCAAATCAAGCTTTAGAATTTTAATAATTTTAATTTCATTTGTTTTCTCCTTTCTCCAGGCAGGCCTAAGTTTGAATATATTAACTTTATATTTGCAAAGCTCATAATTATTTTAATAAATGCAACAGCATTAAAAAAAGGGACCACATTAATTAAAATAACTAAATCGTGCATTATAACTATGACACATAGTCTTATAGTTCAAATAAGTACTTTTTATATGAAAAAAAATTTTTTTTTTTCCCTACATTATTTTAATCAACATTTTGTTGAGTTTTGTATGCACAACGATCGTATGCTTGTTTCTCATTTCTATACGAATCAATTTAAAATCGGATTCTGAAAAATCTAAACTAAATAATTCAACTTGTCAGAAATCGGGTGTATATAGCCTTACAGTGTTGTAGCAGTGCTGCCAGTTATCTAAGCTAATTTCTGAGGAAAAATAAGCTAAAATAATACTTGTTTTTGATAGATATCAGATAAGATGCAAATTTGATAATCTATGTATTTTAAATTAGCTTGACCTAGCCTGAAATAAGCTAATCTGCCAACACTGGCAGGTAGCGATCAAGCAAAAGTGAAGAATCGATTAGTTTTCTGCAAGCTTAAGCATCGATAGTATAAATTATCAGTTGTAGCAAGATAGATGAAGAGGCGAGTGCTGAATTGTATGTCTGTTAAAACGTTACTTAAAGGTGAATTATTTATTTAATTTAAAATTAAAGAACTAATTATAGGTGTACATTTACGTATGTATGTAAGAGCAACTCACACTCACGGCTCACACATACACACAAGCATACAATTTTCAACAATCCATTGAGCCGCAATTATAAAAACCTTCAAAGGTTGTTATATACATTGTATGCTCTAAAATTTTATATACATACACTGATAAGCTCTACAGCTTACTTGCAAAAAAATCAACAAGTTAAACAAGCTCTGAATCTGGCTTTAAAATGTGGCATCATTTTATAATTATATGCGCAACAATATTGGGGACTCGATTAGGTAAGGACTATAGCTCTAGGTCTATATGTGCTTTTGTATGTAAGCATGTGCCCCTTCGACTAAAACCATCTGTTTACAGCTACCGGCAGTTTGACGACGAGTTGTCCAGCAGATAAGTTCCACTGCGGCAATAATTCATTTATTGACAAAGGGAAGATATGTAACGGTGTTAAGGATTGCGCTAATGGCAACGATGAAAGATTTGGAGTCTGCTTTAATACCACTTGCCCTGGATTTCGTTGCAACTATGGCGGCTGCGTTGATATATCTGCGGTGAATGACAACAAGACAGATTGCTGGGATGGCAGTGATGAGAATAAGTTGCTCGATGAGAACGTGGATCTATTGGGTACTCTGCAAGGCAGATGCAGGTTGTTCAACATGTTTATAAAAAAACTAGCACACCTAACTAACTAGATTTGCTTTTAACAGTGCTCCATTCACTTTCATGTGCCGTAAGCCTCGCACGGGTGAGCCCGTCTGCGTGAAGATGAGTCAATTGTGTGATGGCCATAAGCACTGCGAAGATGGCTCCGATGAATCAGCAGAGTTCTGTACATTCAACGTATGTGGTAAACGAGCCTTTCGGTGCAAGTATGGGGCCTGCATTAGTATCGATAAGGTTTGCAATCGGCAAGCAGACTGCTTCGATAGCAGTGATGAGTACAGTGCCTTGTGCGCTGGCGCTCCAAAGCAGGAAGAGTGTGCTCCAGTGGAAGATCCACATTTATTACCTCCCAGCTCCACGATTTTTGAAGATGAAGTGCCAATATATGCAATAACTACTACATGGGAGTTAACCAGTCAAACATGTGCGTTGCCGCTCCACACGGGCATGTACTTGAGCAACTACTTCTCTGACTACCGGGAGCTGCAGCCGACGCCGGATAGGACAGTCGTAAGAGTGAACTGCGAGAGCGGCTATGAGTTCGACGACAAGAACAACAACAACACAAACAAATGCATTGGAAACGAATGGAAAGATAAATGGCCAAAGATCTCGCGTGTCTGCATGCAAAAGTCTGAGGTTCGCCATATTCAGTACTTGACGCATGCCACGCTGAACAATAAGCCCATTGACCCTACGCAGAAGCAGTTTAAGCAAACCACAGTCATAACGGTAACATGCGCTCCTGGCTATAGCCAAGTGCCGTCCAATGGGCAAAGCCTAGTTGGCAAACACATTTGCAAAGAGGACGGTGAGTGGACAACAGAGGACGAAAATCCCATATGCAAGCCTGTTTGTGGCATTCAGTCGCCGCATCATCCAAATGTGGAGCCTTGGACTGTAAGCCTATTCGAACGTAGTGATTACAAGCGTTATAAATTCAAATGCTTGGGCACTATTCTATCGCCACATATTATCTTGACTGCCACTAACTGCATTTCAACCAAAATGTTTAGCAAAGTCAGGGAAACTCATTTGTACTATTCCGTTGTGGAGGGCAATTTTAACACAGCCTTTGATCTGAACGCAGAGCATGGATACGCCATACACAACGTTTCGAAGGTCGAGCCTATTCCACCGTAAGTACAGCTATATTAACTAATTTTTTTTTTGCACAGAAATGTATTTGTAAGTTGTTGGTTATGTTTTTTCTTATTTGATTTAAACTCACTCGTATATTTATCATATGAAAACTTCGCAGCATTAGATTCTAATCCTAAACAAAAAAGTATTGGCACAGCTTTAAAATTCCAATAGCAATAATTTAGCAGCATATGTTGGATATTACTGAGTTCTACAAAATGAGATTACAATGAAAAATTATTATTTTAAATTTTAAAAAAAGTATTAGCCGTTGTTGAAGAAACGTCTTATTAAAGAGATAGGCTCTATGCAAAGTATTCAAACCATTTATTTGATGCGATTCCCAATACTTTTCTGACGCACTGTACATATATATTCCAAATTCAATCATAATAATAAAAAATAGTTTTCAGTATGCCCCAGTATATATACATAGTTTAAGCATGGCTGATAAAGCTGTTTGATTAATCTAGATCAGCGGTGGACCCTTGCTCTTGCTCGTGAACCAACAACAACAAATAAATTTCGACAGAAGATTGTGCTGATCGCATTTTGTACATAAAATGAAAAAGTCAAGTAGTTTAGTTAAGTGGTAGGCAAAATTTCAAAATTAATGAAAATTTTGAATTTTTAGTCTATGTCTTTTTTATTTAATTTTGCGAAGTTTGTTTGTGTTGTAAAGTTTGTTGTTGCTCCCCCCATTATTTCGTGCTGAACGCTAATCTAGATTATGAAAAGCATATAAAGGAAGAGTGGGGCAAGAGCTGAACAAAATGACTAGAGAAATTTAATAGAAATTACGGTAGAAAAAATAATTTCGAAAGTAGATCCCTAATAGGGTGGAGCTAAAACAACATAGGGAAGATGTTTACCTTACATTATTGGTTTTATCGAAAGATTACAGAAAATTGTGAAAAATCGAATAAGATAAATAATATTGTACTACATTTAGTTGCACAGGGGAGACTTGGCTTTTTTCAAAAATTATCAATTCTTATCAGATAATATATATACATTAAATTATAATACGGCTATTGATGAATATATAAATTATATACTATGTATATAAATTATATACTAGCATACGAATCGTATTTGGATATTTAGATTTAACGAATGTCCGTTTTTAGATACTAAACTGTTTTTCTAAAAAGTATATTTATTATATGATCCCCAATACTATAGCAACCTCCAGACAAAATCAGTTATTCTACATTTGGTGCAGCCACTGAAGATTGGCGGCAAAGTGAGACCAGTATGTATTGAAGAAACTCTGCCCACTAAAGATTCGTTTGATAATGTAGATCCAGCACTTATTGGCAAAGCGGTAACCAAAATTGTTGATAACAAATATGTTATCACACACATTGTGGCCGAAGAAAAAAAGCAATACGGCATTAACCAATTGTTGACGTACATTCAGAAGGAGATCGATGAAAGAACACGTTTGGCAACAATATGAAAAGACTTTTAAAGAATGTTATATATAATTTTTAAAAATTGTAATTGAAATAGTATAAAGCCTTGATTTGATTTCAATATACAATATTAAATGTTGGATGAATTTAACTAAAGCTCGCACAAATGCGATTTTCGTTTGTAATTCGATAGCAATTTAGTATATCTTTTTGTAGTGAAAGCAACGGGTTTTATCAAAAATCGAATTGGATATCATAAATATATATATATATATATATATATATATAATATATAACAACAACTCAGAGTCAGTATATACTCCGACAATATTTAACGGGTTGGTTAAAAATCAAAATAAACTACTTTAATGCTTGTACCCTTGGCCGATATGTATTAATTCTAAAATTAAATTCTAAACTCATGAAGCTGAAACGCATAAATTTTTTTTACATTGATTTGTATTGGAAAATAGATTTCGGTTAACAAATGTTAACAGCTGCTGAAACAAGTTGCCTTCGATAGCTTACTGTATCCTTTATGGGATCTGCCATACTACCTTTTACCTTCAATCTCATAAAAATCTGAAGATATATAAAATTTAGTAAGTAGGGTCTGAATATCGCTCGAACTGATTAGAACTTTCAATTTAGCTTCCTAAAGATGACAGTAAAAATTCAAAATCTATTATAAAATTATGAGTTAATTATGCTTTGTATTACACTTATTACACTTGGTTTTTTAAAAATGAAATTAAAGAATGTTTTGAATCTTAAATCATTGTGACTATTTTAAAAATCAGTTAAGTATAAGACGTTTTATAAAAAGTTTTTCCAGTTAAAGTTAATTTGGTTATTAAGCTCGTGGGACAGACCAAAATTTACAGTGGTAATGACAAAAGTAGAAAAGACAAAGGAATGGTCACGATCGCAAATATGTCTTCCAAAAGATAATTTGAAAACAGAAGGTCTTCTACGGGCGCAGAGGCATGTAATGGTATCGACTATTGAGACTTGCGTAAGTTTAAGATTTTTGTGTGCCAGTCTACCTTAGTGATGGATTTCCTATCTAGGACGTACCGTCTGGAATGTCGTGGCTCCTTGGTATGGAATATGGACGAATTTGGCTAAGAGATCGTAATGAGTTTTTGCAGAAACTTGCCGATTCCGTAAAGAGCAAAGTTATAATGCATGACTACGAATGGTGGCTAAAGCAAAGAAATACCAACAAATGCGCTTCTGGGCGATGAGTTGCAGCATTTGTAAAGAAATTCTACCTTTCATCATCCTCAGCTGTGAATTCAAATGCTGAGAAATTTCACAATCCATGGATAGTTATTATTTTTTTTTTTAGTCCAAATTAAAAATTTAACAGAAATATAATTATAGCATTTGATAATTAATAAAGCACTGGATACTTATTCACTAATTTTTTATTCATTCAATTAAAAACTGTAAGTAGAGAATTTAATTTCAAAACCATTTTGGTAATAAGTATTGCCACGAAAAAGAAAGAATCAGTTTAAAAACAAAGTGTACACAAAGGACAAAAACTAGAAAAAGGAGACCCTTAGCTTTTAGTGCATCATGTTTTGCAAAATTATAACATTGTAAACATGTGTAAAAATTCTTATTCTTAACATTTTTGAGCACAAATTTTTATGAGTATCAGAGAAAATATCAAATTTGTCATATACAGCGGGGAGCAAAGGTGAGTGCATGCTTGCATTTTGCACATTTAGGAGCGAATGCTGTAGAAAACAGTAAGGCAAATGAAAAAAAATGTTCATACTCTTAATTCAATATAAAATTTAATATAAACTAACAAATTAACTCACTTTTGCTCTCCACTAATCCCAAAGGAGCACGCTGTTGCTTTAATTTATTTAATTTGGTCTCCTCTCGGAAAAAGTCGATTTGAAAATCCAAAAAATAAAATAGATAGATTCGCAACTATTCACATTTCAGTTATACATAGAGACAGGACCCCGCTCGATGATTATCCATTTTGAAAAATATATTCAAGTTACTGATAGAATCGACGTGAAATATAGACAATATCTAGAAAAAATGGAATCAATGCATCGGTCGTGCAAGTTAATATATTAAAATGGAAATCAAGAGTTTTTTTTATTGAAATAAAGAAAAAAATGATATTTAAATATTTTATATCCTGAAAAAACTTGTATGCTTATAGTTCGAACTTAAGCATGCCTTGGTTATTTTTAAAAATATCTATAAAAATAAATGAGGAAAAATTTTAATTTTAGACTGTTATGATATAACTTAATATTTTTGTTTTTTTGTTTTTAAATTATTTCGTTTTTTAATTTCATTACCATGTCTACGGTGCATCCTGTATGGACAAAGGCAAAGATTTGCCTGCCCAGACATAATCTATTCACAGAGGCTGGTTTGGAAGCCCAACTACATCCAATGAAGCCGTCCCAGGAAAGAAAAGTGAGTTTGAAACGAACATATGGCAGGCCCCCTTTTTGAATAATCCCCCTTTCTTTAGTGCGCGCCCATTAACATGTCCATGCTGATTGGAATGGAATATGCACGCATGTGGCAAAGGAATCGCGCCAAGTATACGGTTAAGCGGCAGGCCGCAATGGGTGGCCGAGACTTTAAGAACGATTATGCCTGGTGGCTAAAGCTGCACAAGACCAACAGGTGTTTCTGCAGTGTGTTTTAAAAGTTGAACTGCGCACAGAGAGCTTAGCCGAGACACGCACCCAAGGCGAGCTTCTGTGTGGTGAAAGCTCGCCAATTGTTGCTTAATTACTTGTTATAATAAGCGCAATATCTGCTGCAAAGACAAACGCACACATACATACATACTTATGTACATATATATCTATATACGGAACACTATACACATACATATGTACATACATGTATGCATATATGCATATGCATAGTTTTAAAGGTTAGCAAGTAACATATTACTGTAAATTCAAATCGATCGTTAATTTAGTCAATTGAGTTGTAAACATGCAAAGATAGTACAGTGGGTCCAACAGCTGTTTGACTTGCCGCTGCCACCGGCGCACCGAAATGAAAAAAAACTGCGAAAAGCTCTCAATCGCCGGCCCGCTGAGCGCGATGAGAACTGCCGCCCTCACACTCGCACAGGTTGCAATCGCACAGAGAGAACTCACTCAAAAACGAATACGCAGCCAGCTCAAACATATGCTCACTCACTCTTGCACTCACGTGAGCGTTAATCTCACGCTCTCTCTCTCTCTCTCTCTCTGTCTCGCACACCCACCCACATGTTAAAGCATTTGCATTGGATGTCGCGGCGCTCTCGTGAGAAGCTCCCACGCGCGCCTGCCGCAGTCGGGTTTGAGCCTCGGCTTCGGTCTGTCTCGTTGGGCCACTTGCTGTATGTGGGACTCATTTGCAGTTTGCCGAGGCAGAGCAGCGTCAATCAAAATCAAACGTTTGCCGCGCTTGTGTCGCAAGTCGGTGTCGACCGCACTAATATTCCGTTTAAATGTTAGCGCGCAAAATGCCAAACCAAAAGTAAAAACTCTACAAGTAATATACGCCAAAACTTGTTACGCATTTCCCAAAGAGCCATTTTCACAACAGCAGCAGCAACAGCAGCAGCCGCAGTAGCTGCACAGTGGGCAGTAAGACTATAAATTTTGCTGTTGGATGATTTGTTTGAGGTCGTCTGCGCGCACCGCGTTCGTTTTAGTGTCTTGCATGCACTTTGTGCATTTTGTGTGTTAGTGCAAAAGAGAAAAATAAATCAAATCAAATCGAATAACAAAAACAATTTCTGTGAGTAGCTGGTAAGTCAAAGTTAATTTGTTGAAGGGGGTTCTTTTTTTGTTTCTTTTTTGTAAATTATCGAAAGCTTCAAGCTTAAGCTTTGGGCTATTCACAAATTTACAGTAAATTAAGGCGCAGAAATGTTGCAAATTGCAACAATATGTTAGGCTTACACACACACACATACAGACAGACAAACACATTGCAATAGATTTGTGGCACACAAAAGCAAAACCAAAGCAGCAGCAAATCGTTGCAACAACTGCAACAACAACTGCAGCAAAGTAACTCAACCAGTTGACGCAACAACAACCAAAGCAACAACAACAATATGCGACAACATTATAACGGCATAACGCTAACTCTGCCTTGTCTGGCCGCATGGTCAGGGCTTCTCGCTTTCTTATTCACCATGCGCGAAAGCGCCAAAGCTTGCTCCTCTGCCTCTGCCTCTCCCGCTGCCGCTGCCTCTGTCTCTGCTGGTGTTTTTTTTTCGTGCTTGCGCGTTGAGGTGTTTTCGGCAGCGCTGCCAGCGGCTTTGCTTTCGTTGACGTCGCTGCTGTTGCACGCTTGCGTTTTGCCATCTCTTTTGGCATTTTCACATTACCTGCAGACAATTTTACATACAAACATATGTATATTTGTTTGTATGGATGGATGGATAGATTGATGAATTGTTTGAAAAAGAGCTTTTTATTGTTTTTGCTTTGTTGTTTGCATTTGATTGAAACTCGTGGGGGGTTCCCCCGTTCAATTAGATTTGCTTTTCATTGCATTTATGCATTTTTATTTTTATCGAGCTTGACTTTGATTGCAGTAGGGCAAGTTTTCGCTATGACCATATGCCATATGCTTCTGAGCCAATCCACGCTCAAGAGTGATTGTTCTCACTCTTGAGCAGATTTTGCACCCAACTGTAATTGGCCTTGACGGCTTAATTTCTGCTGCCTTGAGCTCTTAAGTTTTTCTTTTATTTTTCAAAACTTTTGCTAACATATGTTGCAGTTCCTTCTGTCTTAAATGAAGAACCATTAAACGCTTTGGAACATTTGCCCAAGCTATTCGTACAATTAAAAACAAAAACAATAACAAATTACATAAAAAAGCTTTGTCTGGCAAACATATGTTTAACACTTTATACATACAAGCCCAAGCCCACAAGCTGCTTTGACATTTCGTTGTCTGTTCAAGTTTGTCATGCTGATAAGAACAACAACAAGGAGCATCCTTTAAAATATATACCATACTCTCGCATACAAGCCCAATGACAAACACATGCACAAACACGCGCACAAATAAATACGGTGAGGTATGCGCCTTTATAGTATATATGCCAGTATGCCGAAAAGCGGACATAACTTCAGCCTTTTGCTTCGCCCACACACGCGCTCACACGCCCCTTCCTAACCATACCCATACCTAACCCCCACGATTGCCACCCACAACCGACCTAACGATTGCTTCGTTAGCTGTTTTGCACACATTTGTTGCACTCTCGTTCTCGAAGCTCAACACGCGCTCGTAACTCACCAATTCACCATGAATCGCGCTCTCGCGATTCTCTTGTTCACCACACCCCTAGCCAGACGCCCCGCTTCTTTCTTTTTCCACTGTTTACATTGCACTACCGTGCCGTGCGTTGCTCTCTGCCGACGTCATCCCAAAGGTCATACTCACGCACTCTGGCTCTCGGTCTGGTTCTGGTTCTCGTTCTGGCTCTGGCTCTGGCTCTGGGTAATGGGGTAGCTATGGTATGGGGTGTGGGGTGCTCAAGTGGGTTCAGTGTGGGTGCGCACTGACTCTTTGGTGTAAACATATGGTCAATGCTCACTGTAAATTGGCACTTCGCTTGGGCGACGCTTCATTTGGTTTTCAAATTGAAAAGAAAGCGAAACGACATTGTAGCTACCAACCTTCCTCCCTTCCTCTTGCCGTACACATTCCTTTAGTTCTCTAATGGCTAACATAACCTCCTCGAGTTGTCTCCGCTAATTGAGACATTTGTCAAGTTGCACAAATTAGTGGCAATTTCTCCAAATGAGCAGCTCCTTTTGTCGTTTGCCTTTACCAGAAAGGGTATCATAATATAACATAAAATTTTGGTGTCAACTTTAATGTCATTTAAGGAGAGCCCATAAAGTCTTAAAGCTGTGGTTTTGGTCAAACAAATGAAATCTTATGTATATAAACAAATAAAAAGCACTCAATGAATTAAGACGTTGCCAACTTTTTTGTACACCTTGACTAAGGATCTTCAAGACACCTTGTGTACTGAATTTGACCGTTCTTTTCTAAGGGAGGGAGGGAAATTAAGAATTAAAAGTAAGCTTGATCTGCTTCGGAAATAGGAATATCTACTTAACAAAATTGGTGTCACTAGTTTTTTAATTTTCCCCTAATAGGGGAATGTCTATAGGAGGTCTCTATGGAAAGTCGGACAGATTGACAGACTACATCTATTACAAGATGTCTCCTTCTTCCTCCTTCTTCCTAACTTTAAAAAACCGTGTTCAAGTCTTTCTAAAAATGTAAAAGTATATACAAATTAACAACAGAAATTTTGTGAGACTTTTTGTATTCAAGTTCTTGAACAGTTTAATGAAAGTGTTCAGAGCAAAAAGGAACCTCAGCGCTTACGAATAAATGTAGTATCGGATGTTGTAATAGTCGTCAAAGTTAGGGTTTTAATAATCATCCTATTTGTAATCCGAATCAAAGCTCAATACGTCTTCCAGATCTTAAATATTTCGTGCAACAGTTCTGTGTGATTATATATCTTTATTTATCATCCATTATCATACACCTAATATATTTTGTTGGATTTTCTGTTCAAAATTCCATATTTATTTTCCGTTTCAATCACAGACAAAAAAAAAACTAACATCAAACGGTAAATTTTTGATGCATTTGCGCAGATCTGAATATTTAAACAACTTGAGTATGAGAACTGCGTTACTGCGATTATTACTTAAGTGGCAATCGCGAACGCTTTGGTTTGGTTTGTATGAAACAACAATCTGGCTTTGGGACTATCACTTGAGGTGGCATTAGTGTGGTTGTAGACTCATTGGGCTCCTCTGATGCTAAGGGCTTTTTAAGCATTTTCATGTTGGGCTCCTGCTTCTTTTGAGTCTTTTGCTTGGGGGGATCGGTGCCCTGGCTACCCTCGCTGGTGGACAACGGCTGGGTCAACTCGTCCATTTCGGACATTAGCGTTTCGAAAGTCATTGGCACCAAAAAGTATCTACCTGAAAGACAAAAATGCAAGCTTTAGCTCAATTTTGATTTGCTGGCGATGGGATTACCATTGAGTTTCTGCAGGTAACCATAACGATGACCCATTTCAAGTGTCTGCTTTACAGGCTTCAGTAGATCATTTTGGGGTAGATCTGTATTTTTTGCTATGGTCACAATAATTTCACGTAGTGTCGCCGGAGTTTTGAGCAATTGCAATGCGTGCATTATAATAGCGCCATTGAAATTCGGCATTTCTTTTTTAGTTTTATGCGCGCTGATATACAAAATTTTACTTAATATAAATCTATTTATATTTCAATAGTTACAAGATGTGCAATAAAAGGGTTTTTAAATTATATCTGACAGTTTGCCTACTACGATTGCAAACATATATGTTATGCTTTTAAAAATAGTGAAATAAATCTCGAATCTCTATGGGGAATGGAATAGAGAAACATGGTTTGCGAGTTAGTGCGGACCTCCCCAGCATATAGAACTGAGTAAAATCTTTTAATAATATATTTAAGTAGATAAATCAATTGACAAGCTTACAGGTTTTCAGTGCTACAGAACTATTTGTTTGTCTCTCAATATAAATATTTATATATACGCATATACAAAAAGAGAGAGAGATATAAAATTACTCGCTTTCGTTGCTATCTGCTTATAATACAGACAACGAAATTAACGCCAAGTAAATTGGCCATGTTGGGTTGTTTTTTATGTCTCTGATACATATTTATATCGTGTGGCTGTGGTCTAAAAATAGCGCAAGCATTTTGCTTGACAACTATATCGTAACATATGGTCGAAGAGGCTTAATTAAACACCGAGTAGCAAGCAAAAATTTTGTGTAAATGCCAGCATCAATCATTTGATGGGTCAATTAAAGTGCAAGCAGCTGTCAAGAAACTAGTTGTGATTGGAATAATATGGAAAAGCTTTGATTGCATATTAATATTTCGAATATAGACCGACAAACAGCAACAAGCAAAATAGGGAGAGATAGAGCAAACAGACTGTGCGTTGCTAATATAAACGCAAAAGTTTCAGCATTCTAGCGCCATATGGCAGTCATTGGAGAGTTCACGTGGCGTGAAGCAGCGACGTGCAAAAATTGTGACAAAATATGCAAAAAAGAGTAAATAAATAGACAGCAGCAATAGAATATTATGGGCATGTAAGCAAATGGCGTGTGGGCAGCGCATTAAAGTATGCTATGGGTTTTCAGCTTGCCCCTGGCCTGGGTGTAAATGAGTATATGTATATGTATATAGTTCTGTGTGTGGGATTTTGCATGACTTCCGCTATAGATATAACCATGTCTAAAAATAGAACATACGCGCGTCAGAGAGCAGAGAGCACAATAATAATGACAACAGCAACTGCTGTGACTTATTTGTTGCAGCCTGTAGCTGTTTTTTTTTTATAGAGGGAGAAACAAACTTAACTCCCATCCATTTGCTGCAAACTGACTTGTTAGTCAAATTCAAAAATGGTGCTTTAACTTGTCAAGTCTAAGGCCACTGCAAACGCATTGCAAATGTTTGTTTTTTCACACTTGTCTGAAAATAGAAGTGTAAAAAACCTGAAAAAGAACCACAATGTTTTTTATGCTCGCCACGTGCACTCACCCATAGATAGGGATAGCGATAGCTACAGCTGCAGCTGCAGAGCTACACGTAAAGGTGAATTAGGGTATACCCATGTGTGTTAGTGTAAAAACGAAGGCAGCATTACAAGCAGCGCAGATTATTCATGTAAAGTGATATAAGTTGTAGGTGTTTGCCCCAGTTGTGTGCCTACCCCATTAATCGCTTACATAACGCGTAACGGTAAGCTCTATAACTCTACGTAGATATGTCTGTGTGTGTGTGTTGTATATGCAATTGTTAGATTGAGTTTGCTATAACGGAGAGTTGTTAAGCCAAATTTATTTATTAAAATACAAGGTGTAAGCAGTATTTTTTTTTTTAACTTATGCAGTTGTTACTCCAATCTAGCATATTTGAAAGTGATATATACAGTCGTGGAAAAAATAATAGAAACAAACTTTTTGCTTCAGTTAGTTTCATTTATTTCACAAGACGCGAATCCGATAATAAATGAATTATTTTTTTGTTAACATATATTTAAGTATATGTTATAATAATTAAGAAAAATTTTGTATAGAATGGTTTAACAACTTAAAAAAATTAATTATAGTTTTCCTTGGAAAAAATAATAGGAACAAAACGCTTTTATTCAATTAACGCCTTAATATTTAGTGGTACAGCCTTTAGCTTTAATAACCGCAGAGCACCGACGAGGCATGGAAGCAACCAGATTGGCGCAAATTGAGGGATTAATGGCATACCACTCTGATTGCACTTTCTTGCACAAGCCGCCAATTCTTTTTTTAGTCTGCAACATAAATGCTCAATTGGGTTTAAGTCAGGGGATTGAGCGGGCCACTCCATTAAATTTATCTATGTGTCCTAGACCCATTTCTTGACTAATTTGGACGAATGTTTGGGGTCATTATCCTGCATAAACTCCCACTTCAACGGCATTTCATCTTCGGCATAGGGCAGCATAACCTCCTTTAGTATGTTGAGGTAGTCTAGGGCACACATTTTTCCCTTTATCTCGAATATTGGTCCTACTCCAGACGAGGAAAAGCATCCCCATAGCATCAAATTTCCTCCGCAATGTTTAATTTAATCCCAAAAAAACAGAGGTTAAGCAAAAATTTTGACGCAAGTTGACGTTTCTATTATTTTTTCCAGCTGAGTCACGAAGTGCCTTACAAAGTTAGCAGATATCGCAAAAAGTAAAGGCGAAAGCGACTGAAAAAATATTTCTAATTTAAAGTTAAACGATCAGTTATCAATTATTTTTGCGTTTTAGCCAACAACTATCGTTAATACTTAGCAATCGGTTTCAAGTTGCAGAAGAGAATGTTGTTTCTATAATTTTTTCCACGACTGTATATAATAAGTAAATATATTCTTGATTAGCAAGGGAACCGAGTCGATGTAGACATATCCCTCTGTCTGTCTATCGGTCCGCTTGATTGTATGAGCAACAAAATCTCAGCAAGTTTGGCATATGGGTGTTCCTCTACCCGAGGTAAGTCGCTTTTATTTTATTTCCTCCCCCCTTCCTATGTAAGTCGAAAAAGCGACTAACGCCCACGATATTTAACGGAAACAAATCACAAAAATGCTTTGTCATGTTCTCAGTTTTAAAACAATCAGATAAATAACTTAGGTGTTATTCACATTTCAATATTGACAGCGGGGAGCGCTTGCTGACCCATTATACGAGCTGTGACACGTTAACTGTTTTGTGTGTATGTGTTTGTGAGTGCGTTCGTGTGTTTTCTACGATGCCCTAGTCAAAGCGTATATAATAATAATAATAATATAATTTTATTTATTTATTTATTAAATGTCAACAGCGTACATAACACGTAAGGTTAAACAATGAGAAACTTTACTCAAACCATTAACATTAGTGTATGATGTATAATTTTTTCCTTTCTTTTAACAGTAAAATCACTGAGAAATAAATGACACACCAAATTTATTCTCTTTGTACGATCTATGCATTTAAGGCACAAAATTAAAATCATTTTGAGATTAGAGGATTGCATGTCCTTTTAAAAAAGGCGAAAGGAACAAATTTACAAATATAATATTATTTTGATTACGATTCATGTATCATACCGTTACAAAATCAAAAACAAAAAAAAAATACAAAATATCTAAATAAGGAATCCAAGCCTTCGATGGTTGTGCATTATGTTGGATAGTGATAAATGCCTATAAGCTAAACAAGATGAGAATTTTAGTAACTGTAAGGAAACTTATTGTGGGTCGCATTTCGTAAAATTTGTTACCTTATTATCGGATCGAAACAAAACTTGTATGTATCAAACAGATACTCACAAATTTCATTCAAATAAGCTATACGACGCTTTTCTTCATTTTTATGTGCACTGGCATATTCCATATTAAAATTAAAAATTAATTTTGAAAACATCAACATCAAAATAATTTTCTAAGAATGCTTCTAAGCGTCATTAAAATTCATATTGGAAAAATTTCTATATTCAAGAATTGAATTCCAGTCGATTTATTCACTACTTATTCTTGAAGAATATTTCTAGCTTTGCTTTTATATTCGAAAATGCTGGGAACAAATTCAAATGATTTGCCATCAACTAAAAACCAAAGCCTTAACTTGATTACCTTTTGTACCAATCACAATGTTATTCCATATTGTCATATTATTTTCATTTCAAGCATAAGTAAAATTAGGAAGTAGCTTTTAAGCAATTCCCAACTTGCTAGACTCAATCAACATGAACTGACTCGATAGCAGAGACATATGTACATATGATAGTAGTGCCCACTATCTACGGAGGGACGAACAATGTGACATTTATGTGGCGTCCTTACGAAGAATGCATGAATGCTTGTGCGTGGGCTTGTGTTTGTATTTGTGTTTGTGTGATGTATGCGTGTGTGATAAACGAGAGCTTCAGCATTGTGACAGTTCTACACGCTGTTTTGCAAAGGATCTGCTTACTCTCCTCGTCGTCGTGGTCGTGCCGGCTAACTGAAAGTTGGCTCCATATGTGCGATTGTGTGGGCGTCACTTAAAGAGCATTGCTGGTGACAAATTATATGCATAATGCCACAGCTCTTTGTTGCTTTTGTTGCATTTGTTGTTGTTGCTGCGTTTGCGCGTTGAAATGAAACTACAATTGTAGCTTGGACCAAAACCTGGACCTGGGACATGACTTGTGTGCATATGTCAGCATCAGTGCCATTTGGTTTTGCCTAGAAAACTTTATGTGTGGCAAGACATTACTCCGAATACATGCACACTATATATATATGTATATATATATATGCATTGGAAGCTTGTGTGCAGCTGACCATACGCTTCATTCAAAACCCTCACTATTGTATCTACAGACATCGTTTAATTGAAAATGGTTTGTGATGTTTTTATTTTGTATAATTTAGATACAGGATTTATATTTCATTTTTTAATCAAAGATATCATTGAAAACAAAAGTTGTTGGGCTTACCAGCGAATTGATTGATGCTCTATAATCATAGGTATAGTAAAAAACTTGAAAGTATCTATGTTTTACACCATCAATTACATATGGGCAGAATTTTTTATTGCAAGAGAATTCTCCATTAAAAATTGTTATAATTTGAAAAGTTATAAAGTTATAGAAGCTAACATTATAGAGCTAACATTTTTTTTGTAGTTTATAGTCCGTTTTTTTTTAATACTTAAATTGTTTATTTTAATTGAGTTAACATAACTCTATTTTTGTATAACGTATAATATTTTTCATTTACGCAACAAGATTGAGGGTAATAATAACATAATATAAAGCAGTATTATGTATATATGATAACAAATCTCTCTCTCTCTCTTTCAAGCTGATTCCGTTTATATTTTGTAACTGAAAGTCTTACGTTACAATTTTTGAATTTAAATATTAGTGACTTATATTGTCCCAATATCTAGAAGCTGAAATGTTAATCGGTTAAGAAAACATACCGAGAAAATTGCTTATATTTAATAACCATTAAAGTATTTATTACTTGTTAGCCACAAAAAACTAATCTATACTGTAACTGCTACTTCGATAAAACCAACAATTTTTAATGAGGACTAAAGCGATGGTATTTACAGTTACAGCCTAAAGATATGCTTTGAAAATTTTGCTTTTGAAAGAGCTCAACAGTCAGCTGGGCTATATTAAGTATATTTAGTTTTTGCGTATGTGTATTTTGACTGCTTGTCAATTTCGCATTTGGTTGTGATTTAAGTTAATTAACTGAAGCCATTGCTAGGGTGTTCATCGTCAGACAGCAATTGCACAGTGGGAATTTGTGAGTGAGTGAGTGAGTGATTTCTCAGAAATATATAATATATGTAGAAACATAAATGTAATATAAATAATGTAATTCATTTACATTTAATACATTAAACTTGAATATATATCTTTTAAGATATACGGCTGAAATTTAAATTTCATTGCCAAATTTGCGTGAAAATAATATGTAAAAAAAATCATTCCGAAGTTTAGGTTGCTTAAGTTTTCTTACTAATTTATTACAAAATCCATAAGAATCGGTTATAACATATTTAAAAAAATGTAATATTTCGTATGAAGTGAATGTAACTATTATTGTCTTCAAGGGAGTTGATTCACCTATCAATTGCATAGCTCAGGGTGGAAATCTCTGGATTTTAATTGTTTCAAATGTATAAGAGTTTTTTAATTTGGAATTTAAATTGCTAGGACATTCACCCAAATACGACAATCGTTTAATCATTTTGAGCAGCCTAACTCTACAAATACGAACTTTGATTTTATTTCGGATATAGTATTAAACTTGCCCAATTCTTTCATTAAGGCATTAAATAATATAACAAGTTCTTCGATTTATGTTGCAATACTTGCTGTTATTTAAACAGATAAGAATTAAGTTAAGATTTCTAGTATGCAACAATAACCGGGCTAAATTCCCTGTAGATTATTTAGCTTATTTCAATCAATTTTGAGCAGTCGCAGCAGCAACATAAAAATGAATTTCAAGTTCTACGCACTTGCGCCGAAATTACTGTTAGGCTGTTTTACTGTCTTTGGGCCAGCTGCTGCTGCATTGGGCCTGTTGACTTAAATCCCTAAGCGCATTTTCGCTAGCACTTGCACGATATGCCAAAGTATTGCCCACAGGCAAAGCGACGAAATATCAAGTCCATTCTTGACTATAAGTCTTTCCAGCTTTGAGAGTTTTCTTTTTTCGATTTTATTGATTTTTATTTAGCTTAAGCAAACTTGCTGTTAACGCTGGGTCAACTTAATCCAGCTATATATAAGGAAAACAATAACAAAAAAATCACATGGGTCATACATATACTAACTATACAAAATCATACGTTTTACCACAATCATTTATTTACATTTAAGTGAAGACCCTTTCAGGGAAGTTAATTAGGTGGCATCTTTTTAGTCGTGTCCTACTTGGTTGCGCTGTTGATTGCCTGGCCAATGCATTAGGCTGCTCTTCTAGACGTTACGCATAGCTGGTTGCCAAATTTTAGAGTACATTCCCAACCATCGGAACTCTTAGGTTTTTTTCGATGTCCCTGTTTTTCTCAAGATTTCGGCTTGGGCTACTCTGGGGCATAGTACCACCTTGTAAATGGCTTCCTTACTGTGCTAGGTCAGCTTGTTGTTAGCTTTCTGTAGGACTGAGTGCTTAATCATTGTGGTGTGGGCTTCAAAGTTCCAGCAACCTGTGCGATCCCTTGTGCCCTAGTGTAGAGCCCGAATTAGGGATTTCCCGCATGTCTGTGTTCTGGTTGTAAATGTTACATTTGCGCATTTACTGCTCTTGACTCCTATTTTCCACCGCTTTGCCCAGTTTTCAAAGCTGCTGTGAATAACGTATATAAAGTAGGGTTGAAAAAAATAATAACCTTACTTTATATTTTATGCCTCTTATAAGAATAAACTTTTTGGCCGTCAGGATGAGCAAGAAGATATGTAAAAGCCCGAAATACTAAATTTGGTATGATCGAGTTGGTTTTGGAATTTTAAGTGTTCTTCCCTCCAAATCGGATAAAATTTTGACTCTTTGAGTGGGTCCAAGTTCACATAGACTCAAGTTCATGTTGAGATGTCAAAAAAAAAAAAAAAAAAACTGAAACAAGGCGTGGCGAACATTTATTACGTGCCTTTTCTACGTAGGCGTATTATTTAAAGATGCTTGTCATTTGTCAAACTGTAAATGTGACGTGAGCGGCATTTATCATGAATGCGGCACATTGGCACATGCGGCGTATTCGCAATAAAACAAATTAATATAAATATTAATCACACGCTGAGTGAGCCAAGCGAAAAAAATTAAGTCATTTAAGCGAACCTTGAACTAGGTGAAGCATGCAGCTGGTTAACATCCTTGTAGCGTTGCCTGGCGGTCAAAACTGAAATTAAAATGGAGTCGAAAATGTGTTTGCCACAGCCTTGCAGTTGTTTTTCTAACAGCCTGGCTGGCGGGGCTCATGAAATTGGAAGGCGAACTTGTTGCGCGTGTATAAAAAAAAGCAGCGCCAGCTGGGGCAGCATGCACGACATTTTTTTTTTTGTTTGTTTCTGATGGACTCTAGAAGTCATGCGTCCTGTGCGTGGGCAGAGAGAGAGTAAAAAAGAGAGAGAGGGGGGACAGAAAGATATAGAGAGAACGTAAGTTGGAGAGCAATTGAGTGTAACTCGACTTGAAGGACAGAGCATCGGATTTTGAGTGAAACTTGCGCTGAGCTGGAGGCAAGCTGAGCGCATTTCTTGAGTCCCTTTGCATATGGCAGGCATTATGCCTGGCTGTAACAATTAAGCCTGGCAGCTGGCAATAAGACCATACACAATTTGCGTCGCCTTGGTAAGCTTTGGTAATGAACGTTACAGTTGAAAACTTTCATCAAATTAGCAGTCTATGAAATAACTCATAACTGATTACATGGGGATAGGGATTTCCCTAAATAAAAGAGACTGTCTGCTGAATGAATGAATTATCAATGAATACTTATTTAATCACTCCATACTTAATACTTACACTTTGAACTATTATTATTGGCAAAGAAAATAAAATGACTTAATAGAATAGAAAAATATGAAAATATCAACAGAAACTGATTGAAACTTGTTACCCCTAGCGGAAACGTTATTTCAACGGTTTCGTTTAGCATTTAAAGGGATTTTAGCCCACACAAAATATTTCAGCTTTACTGCAGCAAATTAAATTCATTGCTGTTGCTTTTTTGCGGGTGCTGGCTTGATGAGTTCTTGTCTTTCGATTCACCAAAGCTAACCAAGTTGCCACCAGTGCTATGCTTTGGCTTTCTGCTTGCCTTGGCTTTCGCGTTGGCAACCTTAATTGCATTTTTTTGGGATGTGCGCGCTTTTGCAGCTTGTTGGGAATGCCACGCGCTTTGTTTGCGTAACGTCCATGCACACGCACACAAGGACAATCGTTTATTATTATTACTTTTATGCCAGTGCACAGAATATTTTAATTTTATATTAATAATTTGTTGAATTTAAATTCACTGAAGTATGCAAATATTTGCCACAATTTACCAGCACGATTGCTTTGTCATCATTATGAAAAAATGAGAAAAACCTGGCCGAAACCGACACTATGAGACCTGGTACACAAAGCAAACATAGAAGCGTAATTCTTTGGAAATAGAAACACTGGCAAAGCATATTTGGTTGCTCAAGATCGTTGCTCATACAGATGGAGAAGCAGAGGCACATGGCTCAATCGACTCAGTTCGTCTCGTTTATTAAGAATATATTATGGGGTCTGCCACGCCTTCGTTTGCCTCTCTTTCGACTAACTTAAAAGACCCTTTGTACATTTTTATGCTCAGGTCTAATCAGCATGCAATTATTTAGATAACCATTTCGTTCTACGTGTTTATAAGTATGCATGTGTGTGTGTTAGAAATACAAATTGTTGCATAATTTTCGGAGCAAATTAGTTTTTAGTCAAAATAATTTTTTTTGGTTACATAATTTGCTTAGAAATAAATTATATACCATGAATATATATGAATATATTTACTTCTATGTCAATAAATAATTAAATATTTAAGTTCGCTTCAAAATGAAATCATTGCTAAAATATATTTAATAAGTGGACGCATTAAAGTTGGGCGCAACCATCTTTTACATTTTTGTAAAAAATGGAAAAAGGGTATCATGAAGCTGTGCAAATGTTATGTAACAGGAGAAGGTGGCGTGGCAGACCCCATACGTCATATATTATTCTTGATCAGCTCGACGAGCTGAGTGGATATAGCCATATCCGTCTGTCCGTCCGTCTGTATGAGTGCGTGTTTCCCAGCAACTATAAGAGCTAGATCAACGAAATTTGGTATGTAGGTGCTCCTATATCCACAACACTACGCTTTTATTTTATTTTTTTAATTTCCTTCCCCCTCTCTCGCAAAACGAAAAAAAAACGATACAAGGCAGTAAATAAAAAAATCTTTAAAAATCTGAAATAAAACACAAAATTGCCTAGTCATGCTTTTGACCGATTTCGGATAAATAACTTAGCAATTATTTTCATTTAAATTTTCAATATAGACAGCGGGGTGCACGTGCGGCGTCGCTGCTGTTTTGTGTGTATGTATTCATGAGTGCATGCGTGTGTTTGCTGCGATGCCCTAGTCAAAGTCTATCTAAAAGTTGGTGGCGCCCAACATTAATTTGTCCACTTGTTTATTAATTTCTTTTACTTTTTTGATTATCTTCTTACAAAACAATATTCATATATTTAAAAACTCAATCAAGGCTTTAATTGATTATTTATTATTATTTACACCGCTTTGATGAAGAAAACTAGCTAAAATACAATTGATTTTCTGTTTCTATTATTTATATATTTAGTTGCTTAGCAAATAATCAAATATGAATTTTTTATAGTATTTAGTCTTATAGCTTAAATTTAAAACAGTTATAAAGGGCATTTCTTCTGATATTTGCAAATCAATTGAATTTTATTCGATGCTCTTGTATTGCAAAAAAAAAACAAAATCTTTTGCAACTCTTACACATTGACCCAATAAAAAGTAAAAGTAACCTTTGGTTGTTAGGCAAACAAACAATTTCCGAAACAGCACAAGCCGTAGAATATTCTAGTGCAGCTGTTTACAGATGAATTTTTGATTTGCTTTTAATTAAAATAAATATTTTATGACTTTGAACAAATTTTTTTGCTTCTCAATAAAACTGCTGCCTTTCTAGGTAAATTCAAAAAGTTTGTGTCAGCTAAAACTCTTTTTGTTGTTTACTTTCAGGCTTACGCTCCTGTCCATTCAATTGTGGAAAATTTGAGGCAACATTTATGGAAATAACAAGAACTGATAGATGTGTGCACTAATTTGTTTCTAGGCCAAGAGACACTCCAATGGGATTGCCCCCAATTGATGCAATGAAGTTAGGCACGAGTCCTCTGAGTCCTCTGAGGCAACGACAGCAACATATTTTAGATGCAAGAGTCATGCAGCAGCAACAACAGCAACAACAATCAGCACAATTATCGATGCTTGGTGCTATGATGCAGAAAACAATTGAAATATAAATTTGCGTTGATTAACTGAAGCGAGTCTACAGATCAAGTCAACAATTTCGTCATTATAAAAGTTTAATTGAAATATAGAAAATATATATAAAAATGGCAGCAGCAACAGCAACAACAACAACAACATCGACAACAACAGCAGCAGCAGCAGCAAATACAAATGAGGACAAGTTGGATTTGATGTGCAATGGGTGTGATTATTTTGCCCCTGCAACATCGATACTTATCGATAACAGCACGCAAACAGAAAACGATTTCGATGAAGATGCACTCGCAGCAGCAGCAGCAGGAGCCAAGTCGGCATCGCAGCTATCGCGAATAGTAGAGGAAGAGCTAGACGTTGAATGTGAAGATGAGACTGAAAGTGATGAAGATGATGAGAATCAAATTGATAGCCCAGCAGCAACCGATGCTGACTTTACGGAGCAAGTGTTGCCCAAGGAGCAGCGGCAATTTATAATTAAATCGGCAACATCTGCAGCTCAGCAGCAACCTTTTGTCAGTGTCAGCAGCAGCGACAGCCACGAGGAGCTGCAGGTGGATGTGGCACGTTTAACGGGACTCGCACTGGAAATGGGCTACGCACGCATTATAGACTACGATAACTTGCGCATAATTGAGCACGTCATCGATAGCGATGATGAGGAGGACGATGATGATGATGATGTGGCTGGTGATGTTGATAGCGATGCGGAGGCAACAACATCATCAACTGCAGCGGCTAAGCGTGCGGAGCTACAGCAGGCCTGTCAGGATTTGGTGGCTTTCATAGATGAAAGCTATCAGCTAATCGACAGAGCGGGCGTAACAGGTGTTGCAGCTGCAGCTGCTGGCGATACTGCAGCAGCAGCAGCAGCACACAATATTGTTGATAGCAACAACAATCGCAGCATTGTGCGTGATGACGACACAGCAACAAAGGCGGAATGTCCGAGTGTAAATGACGCAGGCAAAGCTCAAATGCAAATTGCAATTAACAATGGCGAGCAGACAAGTCAAATCGGCACAGCAGCAACATGCAGCACGGCAGCAACATCAAGCAGCAGCGCATTGGTAAAGGCTTATAAATCAAAATTGACGCCATTGGCGCCACCATTTCAGCCAGCGGCGCTAAAGACCAATTTACAGCAAACAGTCAACAGCAACATCAACCACAACAACAACAACAACAGCAGCAGCAGCATGGCCAAAGCAGCTGCCACTAGCACCTTATATGCAGCCTATGAACACACAACCGTATACTATCAGCAGCATACAGCGCTGACACAACAGCAGCAACTGCAGCAACAGTTGTCGCCCAAACAGCAGCAGCAGCAGCAGCAACAACATCAGCATCAGCATCATTGCGCACAACATGGCGGCATACCGCACATTCATTTGCCATCTAGCAATGGGGCTCAGCTGCTGCCCGTACAATTGATTACCTTAACGCCAACAGCAGCAGCAGCAGCAGGCACAGCAGCAACATCCTTGACTGGCGCCGGTACTGCTGTTTCCGCCGCTGCTGCTGCTTCGTGGCCACTTGTGGAGGCGCCAATTTACATTGATATCAATGGCGAATATCGAAGCTATTGCCCAGCTCATGGGCCACCAGCAATGCCAACTACTGGCGCCACAGCCCAGTCATTGCTGTCTCACCAGCAACACCAGCAGCAACATCAGCAGCAGCACCACCATCATCATCATCATCATCATCTTCATCAACAACATCAACATCAGCAACAACAACAACAACAGCAGCATCAGCATCTAGTGCAACAACATTTGACACCGTCGGCGGCCGCTGTGACAAATGTTAATGGAAATATCGGCCAGGCAGCAGCAGTGACAGTGCCGCGCTTACTTTTGCAGCAGGACCCGGATGTGAGTGTCCAGCAGCAGCAGCAACAACAACTCCAACAACAGCAACAGCAACAAATCGTTTCTGCTGGCAAGCACAGCAAAGTTTATCGAGGTGAGTGCCCGCTTTATGACATTTGTCGTGCAGTTTTTATACACAAAAAACCAGCTGAACCTCGAGACCCCCTGGGCTATTTGAATTGACCAGGCCAGGCCAGTCCAGTAGTCCAGTGTTTTATATTCAAGCTTATGGATAACTCAGCTCACACTGGCGCAAAGCCTATTTTGAGCTTCGAACCTAATACTCGGCAGTGTCATCGGCTGATTATACACACTAGCTAAAATTAATTTTCACTATTTATACATATATGTGTATGGATGTGTGTGTGTGTGTGCAGATTATTTATGCTAAAGCTCAATGGCTAAGGAAAGGTAATCAACAAAGCTTGTTTGCTTGCCTTGTTCGGCTCGGCAAATAATCTGTTGTTTGATATTCAATATTTTGACAAAGGATATAGTTAGTAACTGGATTAGTTTACATTTGGCCATGATTGACCTCGGTGTGTTAACTCTTGTTTACCTTTAGTTATTGACATCAATTAGCCAGAAGTGAAGTAGCCTTACTATAAGATATAACGGTGAACAAAAACTAAATTTTGAATGTCAATTAAAAAAGCTTAACTAGTTACCCATAAAATGATTATTAAAGCAAGATGGACAGAGTGAAACACCTTTGGAGATGCCACAGAAATTTCTAAAAATCTCTAAAACCAAATCGAAGGAGGATAAGAAAATTACGATATTTTATGAAGTTACTACGTCGCCTAAAACCAGCTCCAAAATGATTTTGGGTTGGCTTACGGTTTAATACTTATTCAAAATATCGACTATTTAACTCATAGATTCTGTATACTTATTTACTTATGTATATGTACAGCAATTTTAATAAAAAATCACAGTTTAAAATACCGCTTAAATTGATTTTCTTTCTTTAAGCCTTTTAGTAAGTTAGTCGTTTAAGTGTAGGCAGGACTATATGGCTCTTCCCAGGTTTGCTTCTGCATAAATCTTACTCAAATTAACTATCAGGGGTGTCCAGAACTCACTAGTGAAATAGAGTTCCGCTGAAAGTAATTCAGCGCGAATATTTTCTAGGTCCGGTTCGGGCATTTTCACCACCACCTCCTTTTCAAACTTGGCTTCGAATAGTTGCCTCCAGATTTAAATTCCACATATGTTTTTTAAAGCTTACAATTAAAAAAAAAAATTAGATTTTTGATGTTTGTTATTTAATTTGATTTACTGATGTAAAAATTAATTTTGTATAGCTTGAAAGGTGGCATGCCTGTCCTTACTACGAAATCGGTTTAGGCTGCCGATTTAGACACTATCTGACTTAGCTCTGGTTCATTCGGCATAAACATCGAAAGGTGATTTGGTTTTGTTAAATGGAATTCAAGTGAAATTCAAGCCGAAGTGATTTCCTAGGGGGGTAAATACATGAAAACATAAAGCAATATTCCCAGAAAAGAATACGATGCTCACGTTCAATACCACATATCGAGGCATCGACTATCCCCACAGTCTTGTTTGGTAGTGCTCTTTTATACTTGCAGGAACTTACTTTTTATAGCATAGTTAAATTCTTAAGAGTAAAAAGTCTAATCGTGCTAATCTCGTTTAGTTCGCCGAGCTTTGTCTGGCTTTAACCTTACACGATTTGGTCTTTTATCTGCAATCAGAATGCTTGACAGCGTAAATAGCGTTGATTTTGCAGTCATCACAGTTGGCTAGATTCCCGCAGAATTGCAGTACGCCAAGTTGACCATATCCAACTGAGAATGCAGATACAACATTTGACTGTCCACCACACGCTGTGGTCTTATGGACTTTGTTGCGCCAATGTCTTTGTCACCATCTTTTATCTCCTTCTCTTTAAGCCATCTCTTTCGCACGCAGCAGCATATAAAAAATGGTATCCATTTCCCTTGACATTTTTTTCTCCGAGTTTTCACTTCTACTGCATGCTGTATGCTTTTTGCTTTTTCAAAGCTGATTACTTCTTTTTTTTTTGGCAGAGAGGCTTTTTGCCAAAAATATATTTTAAACTGCCTTTGTCGCTCTTGCCTCAGTCGCTTGCATTTCATGACTCGACTGTGAGGCTTAGCTGCCCACTTTTGTTGCACAACGTCTCTAAGCAAATTTTATATTTTCACAATATTAAGAGTTGCATAGTTTTCGGCAAAACTTGTAGGCAAAAAGGCCTAAAAACCAGCAACGAATTCTGCCGAAATATGCTTCCCAGAATGGCTTGCTACTGCTCCCATTTCCTGTGTGTGTATGTGTGCGTGTGTGTGCGAGTAAAGTGCGTCGTACCCTGTGGCATGCATCATTTGTCTGTCGCGTCAGTCTTTCAGTTAGCTGTCGCCATTGTGGCCATCGTGTCCAGTGTAAATTTTTCAACAAATGCCATTTTGGCTGTGTTACGAGTGCGCGCCTGCTGCAATAATTTTGACACTCACTGTACGCGTACTGTAGCATTTTTTGGCTTCGTTTGGCTTTTGGTGAATCTCATTTTCATTTGCTTGCCGCGCATTTTTTTTTTTTATTTTTTTTCACTGACTTCTATACGCTGTTTGAACTTTTTTTGTTTGTATGTATTTGATTGGGTGTTGCTTATATGTTTTTATTTTTATTTGTATTTTTTTGCTGTACATACAAGCCGGCATCCCATTGGTTTATGACTTGTAAGTTGTTTATTATTAATGTTTTGGCTTATGCTGGGCAGTTGCCATTGTCGCTGCTGCACTTTGTGGCATGAGCTCATAATGAAGTCATAGTTATCATTGCCTCGCCTTGCCGCGAGCATTTTTCCTATTCCCATATTTTCTGCCCTTTTCACACACTTTGACATTTGTATAAAAACTGAACGAGAGCTTCTTAATGTTGTTTCAATGAATGCAATGTAGCTTACACTTATGTAAATAATAACAATAACAGATTGAGATGCCCACAAATCCAATAAAAAAACATAATCTTCAAGGTAACCACACAAGATCCAGATTTGGGGAACTGCTAGCACATTAAATATTAAGATCCTTCAGTGGTAATTCAATCCAAAACATTACGACAAATTGTCAATACATAAGTATGAATTAGTATGAATTACATTAATAGACTTTACCATAAATAATTTAACAATCAGTCGTCCTGAAAAGATTACATATTCTCAATCTGTCGCATAGATAAACTCAACCAACAAAAAGCATATTTTATATAATGGCTACTTTTTTCTAGCATTATTCATAAAATTTACTTATTGTTATAAGACAGATTGTAAATAAAAAGAAAGAGAAAGAAAAGTTCTAAAGCAATCTGGACCCTTATTTCAGATTTACTGTCTGGTCTCCCCATTCAAAGTGTATCAATGGGTTGGCTGTGCCTAACTTTACGTCGCGCTTTTTTTTTTGCTGCTCTTTAGCATATTTGTTGGCCATAAACTATGCGTATGCGTCACATTGCGACAATGAGAGCAGCGAACAGCGAGTGCAGACCCAAGCCCAAGCTCAGGCCTAGCCTACATTTGGTCTATTGCTCATGCTGTTAGCCATAAGCTGGCAGCACTTAGATTTGCAGTCTCTGGTTGAGTGCATTAGTAGCTTTTATGTAATGCATTGGTTAGGCGTTAGTCATGTCTCCATGTGTTGGCTCTGGCAGCGGTTTGGGGTCTAGTATCATATTGCAACTGCAGCTTTTGATTAAAAGTCAAAAGTAATAATATATAGTATATGACTCTTTAAGATATTTAATAAACAAATGACTTTAGGGCACGACTTCAAATCTAAGTTTGTTGCCACTTGTCTTCTTCAATTTAAAGTCTCTTATAGAAGCTTGTGTCCTGTTATCATACATGGCTAAAATTATAAAATAAGATGTTTTAACGTATGACATTGGAAATAAACTTTCTTTAAGGTTTACAAGCCTGCAGAGTACTTTGGTATTATTTATTCATTATTTTCAGAAGAACTTTCTTAGACAGCACTCAATTTAATTGCGTAGGCATATGCATTTGTGAGAAAAGCTTCACTATCCTTCCGGATAATTAAGATTCAGATTAGGAGTATACAGAATATCTCTAAAAAAGAGCATTGGTAATATTGCTTCCCGAAAGGTATCCGAGTGCATACGCTCATACATTATTCCGAAGGAATAAAATTTAAAAATCACATTTTTAAAAATACACAAAATAAAATCGTACGACAAGCACAATAATATATTTAACTTGGGGACCCGGCGAACTTGGCCTTGACTCAATTTTGTTCTAAGAGCTAACATACAGTATACGTTAATAGTGAGTTTACCTATTGGGCGCTTCAGACTTTTCCAAAGGGATTTTAAAAAATTATATTATTTTCCAACCTACAACTGAAAACAAATTTGAAGCAAATCGGCCCAGCCGTTCTCAATTAGTACTTTATATAAGTATATTTATTTATTAAATATTGTTTATATTCATGTATTCCTCACTAAAGGCTCTCCCATTTACCTGTAACTTAGGTAAACACACTAAATTCAAACAGTGCACTTGATAATCAACTTATTCCTCTGCATATGGCAATGACATCAGCCGAAAAGTTTTTAATGAAATAGTAAAAGTTTTCAGTGTGGCACAGCAACAACGTTTGGAAGAAGAAGAAAACCAAAGGAAACAATCTCACATATGCGTTGATATCTTTTTGCAGATATCCAATTCGTTTGACATTCAAGTGGCGAAAACTTGGCATAACAATTGGCCCAAGTCGAACTTAATTAAGGCGTTTAAAGTGACACACACACACACACACACACACACACACGCACACACAGCTGTGAGCTCATCTAGCTAGAGATTAACAGTTGGACTGTGCCCCAAATTGGCGAGCAGTGACCAAAAACCAAACATGACAAGCAAGCGACAGAAGAACTGTCCAAGTTTTGCTGCAAAAAACTTGAGACAGGACGAAGGACAACTGGCAACCAAGTCGAGTGGCTTGTTGTTTAAGGTTTTCACTATCTTTCGCTCTTTCCGTATCCTTCCCTGCTGCTCTTCCTGGCCGTGATGTCAGGAATGAATTGTAAGCATTGCTGTCAAATTTTAATTCTTCGTCCGTTTGCAGGCAGCTGAATTATATGCTATAATAATTGCCAGCATCCTGACATCCTGGGGCATGCTGCTCATGCTGCTAAAATTTAATTGCTACTACCCAAGTGCAACAATTGAGAAAAGCGCGCAAGAAAATTGTTTGCTGCCTGCTGCAAAAATTTCTTTTGCCATGGCAAAAAGTTGAATGCAAGCTGCCAGCCAGCCAGCCAGGCAAAAGTGCAGTTTGTAGTTAGAGACACATACATAGATACACATTTGCTATCTGTGCTGGCACACATATGTTGCGGCTCCTGTTGCGGTTGCTTTAAACTTTGTTAAATGCCGCGCCGTGTAAGCTTAAACCCTCCAAAGCCGCCATCATCTCCCACCCACCCCATCTCTCTAGCAAAGTAGACAACTAACTGTGCTTTGCACTGTCAGCTGGGTGTTGTTCCACTTAAGAGTTTCCATTGACAGAGTTTCGGGAGTGTGTGGGTGCGTCTTTGGGGAATTCAAAGTGATACGAGGCGTATGCGTGATAGGGAGTTGAAATATTTGCGCGGGTAGAAAAAAGCGAAGATATCTCTAAGCTGAATCGAAAGCACACAGAAAGTTATTTTTAATATTAGTCGTATCATGTTTATTGTGCATATTTTAATATAACGTATAAAAATAGATTCGTTCAGCTGGTGAGAGAGTGAGAATCGTTGAGGAATTTAGAGATTGATAAATTTAATTCGTGAATAAATGTTGGTGACTTTGTAATATCAACTATTAATATACATATACTCCAAATAGACTATATGCAAAAATTCTAAAATTCTGTGAGACCTTCAATTTTGAGGGCATGAAAATGAAATATTTCATAACTAAATCCAAATCGATGTCAATCCATTTAAATAAAAAATTGTAAGTAGCTATTGAATTCTTAGCATCTTTAATATTCTTCTGACAGTAGTTTGAACTTACATAGAAATGTCCAAGTTCAATCCATTCAGTTCGTCTAGGCACATAACTCTCCATGAATATATTCATTTTTTCACTTAAGATACACTTTTCAATTTTTAAATTAGCTTTCAATTTTGAAGACTTCAAATTGAACGAATTGATATCATTGAAAATAGAACACCAAAAAAGGAATGAGTAAAAAAAGCAACATTCTTGTAAAGTGATAGGAGGTAAACCAGTAACATTCGAACAGACAGGATTCGAAATCAATTATTCAGCAATAAAGTTGCCAAGCAGAGTGCAGGTTCTTATTAAGCAAAGCTGTCTTTGCATTTATCCATTGAACTCTTTTGCCGAGTTTTCCTCTGAGCGTCTTTGGCTTGTGTGGAGTTTTTCCTCTTACGCCTGATTACCTTTGGAACTTTCACTAAGCTACTCCGATAGAGGATCTGACAGTTGCATAAGCTTTTTTCTTAGCGCTTTTGCTGGGTTTTTAATTCAGCATCGTCTCACGATTCTACTTATGTGTGTCTATGTCAATGTGTGTGTGTGTGTGTGTGTGTGTTCGTGCCTTTTTTACTGTATCCAAACAACTTTTGGCTCTTGGCAGGCTGACAGGGCGACAGGACGACAATGGAAGCCAGCGAGCAACCAAAAAAGTGCATACGTAACTTTAAGTCACACTTGCCTTATTCACACATTCTCACGTTGTGCGCTCTCTATTTCTCACATTGCTCACACTTATGCAGGCAAACACTCCCATTCGCATTCGTAACATTCCCATTCATATCTATGTTGAATGCTTGGCTCGCTTAGCATTTCCGTTGCGCAATTTAATGGCAGGCTTCGCTTTCCTTTATGCCAAAGGGGTTAGATTAAAGTTGTAAAATATGTGTGACTGCAAATATGCAATTCAAAAAGGACTATATTGCAGTTCTGCTAACTGCATGATATATAAAACTTATACAAAACATATCAACCAATTACTAATACATATATTGAATAATTTTATTGAAATCTGGGCCATCTCTGCAGCAAACATTGAATAGTCGATTTAATATATTTGTACATTGCATAGGTAAATAAAGCGTTATAGTGATTTAAGATAAGCAATACATTAAGTTTGCTTTGGTATTTTGATTTAGGAATTTATAAATATAATTCCCGCACCAAAGGCTTCGTTTATTGGATGAAGTGGTTCTTTATACTAAAAAAAAAGATTTATTAAGTATTTTTTATTATATTCTAGT
This sequence comes from Drosophila busckii, assembly GCF_011750605.1. Classification (NCBI taxonomy): domain Eukaryota; kingdom Metazoa; phylum Arthropoda; class Insecta; order Diptera; family Drosophilidae; genus Drosophila; species Drosophila busckii. Next base: position 513,569 of record NW_022872723.1, on the reverse strand, counting down.
ATAAACTAGTATATAAACTGATAAACTAGTCAGTTAAAGTTTTGAGTCGTGAATCATTCCAAAATATTAAATGTTAATCTCGATTTGCTCCGGGTGTAGGTAATAAATCTCTAGATATTATACTCTCTGAGATCCTGTTGCTCATACAGACGGAGGGTGGAACGGAGATCAATTAATCAACCCAGATCAAGAATGCATGTAACACCGAGCTCGGAGGTGTTTCCTCCTCGCTTTTACATACTTTATACACAACCTTAATTTGTCCTTATTAATGAAAATGTCAAAGTGTATACAGGGATATTGTATGCTCTACTTACATATGTCGAGTAAGTATATATGCATGTATGTCTCTTGGTAGTTTCTAATGTTGTTGGGTGCCAAGTGGAAAATGCATTTTTTATGTTTACAACCAAGCAGCTTAACAGTTGCACACTAATGCACATGTGTAACGTTTTGTACGTATACAACTAGCACACACTGTAGCCTGGCAGGCATACAATAGCAGGAAGACTGAGAGGAAGAGCAAATTGTGAGTGCGAGTGCGAGCGTGAGCGTGAGGGGCTGGAAAAGTTTTCATGTTACCATACGTTAGTCGAGTTAAAGTTTTGCTGCCTTGGCTTGCCCTCAGAAGAAAATGGGCAACAAATTGCTTAATGTTGTCCTTTGCTTGTCTTCGGGGACGAGGCTTTCGATGCTGACTGTGTGATAATTCTTTGCGGTGCGACAGCTTGAAGCAACTAAACGGACATTTGCAAATATCTTGTCGTAGCGCTTAGTTAACATACGAGTTAATCGCTTTTTTAATCATTTTGTGGCTAATTGTAATTTAAGTTGTGCGTCAAAGCTCTAACTGTTTTACATAGATTCGTTGGCTCTTGTAGTCTGTTGTGGCTCATTAATCACTAAGCATTTGAGCCAAAGTTTCGCCTGCATAAATCAAAGACCCAAGTCATACAAATTGGCAGGTAAAATAAAAAAACACGAAAAATTTGTATAACAAACAAATTTTGTATTTTAAAATGCATAATGACAAATAATTTGAGGGCTGACTGGCCCCATGCTCGCACCTTTCACCTAAAGTCACAACAAAAAGAGAGGAGGAAAAAAACTTTTACAAAGTAATTGTCATGATTTCAACTTTGAACTGAGCGATGACAGCTTCTCACAAGTGCGCTCTCTTTTCCTCAGTCTTTTGCCGAGTTGTCTCAACAGTATTAGCTAATTTTATGCTGCCTTCTCTCGGGCAAAATTTCATCTTGTTATACACTTTGACATTTTTATTAAAAATGGAAAAGGGTATAATGAACTTGTGCTCATGTACGTAACATGTATGTGTTATGCTATATATATTGTTAATCAGAAAGATACAAAATGGAACTTTGGAGCATTATTTATTTATTATTTTTTCAATTATTTATTTATTTAATATGATTACATAAAAATAATTGAAATTAATTAAATTAAATATTTGAAATTAAATGTTCTTTAAAAGGAAAAGAACAGACCTAACATTTAGATTAGGTAAAGTTCCCCAAATAGATTAGGGAATACTTTTTACTCTTTGGTTTTAGTCATATTTTTTGGGTATGTACGTTTTCCTATTTCCAAAGCAGTACGTTTTAATTTTTTAGAATTTTGGTCACAATATTCAACGGATTTACTTTAAACTGAGCACATATACTTCAACCCTAGCTGTGATGTGTGAATTTGTAAAAGCGTATCAAAAAGTTGGCTGTGCCCAAACTTTAATACATTCTTTTTTTTGCATTTATTTTTCTTTGCCAGCCTCCTTGACAGATTCACGCTGAATTCGTCGCCGCTCTCTCTTTCTCTCTCTATCTATCACTTTGCCACTCGTCTCGTCTCATCTGGTACAAAAATTTATGCAAATATGTTACAGTGCCTGCCCATGTTAAGGCGAACAAAATAAGAGTAGCGTAACTTTTACCCAATGCCGTTGTCAGCTTAAATGTCGTCCTGGCGCCAAAGTTTTTGTTTGCGAGTTTGGTTGGGTAGACAGCAACTTCTTTTTGGTAGGCAAAGGCAAATGCAAATGCAAAAGCAATAGCAATAGCAAATGCAAAAGCAAGTTAACTTGCGGTCTGAACCACCCTGACACGCAATGATTACAAAGAAGCTCAAAACTTTCAAAAATTAAAGAGAAGCGCCCGAGCTAGTTTTTGACTTTTAGAGCCCCCTGCCTCGGACTTATGTACATAACACTAGCTAGGACATAGCTCAGTTGTATAAGTGGATTCTTGTTACCCGTATCTGGCGGTTTTGCAATTCCAAGTGACCGTTAATATATCAGCAGTAGTCTCGACAAGTAAAATATTTGCTGAACTTAAATGCTTTAATGAAAGTGACTCCCAAAACTTGTAATGAGTTTCCCAAAGCTGCAGTAATTACTTATCTCGCAGTTGGTAAAAGTACAAATTTCAATCATTTTCAGTTAGAAATTTCCACCAAATGCATAAACGCGTTGAACAAATTTTCATCCACTGCAGTGGATGCATCAATGCATTGATTTAATTTCAATTCAATCGAGACGCAAAATGCATAAAGTTTAACAATTGCTATTTATTGAAGCTTTACAAATAATTAGTGTGAGTATTTATATTTATCCAAAAATCATTGTGTTTTAAGTGGAGTTTTAACCTTTTCATTAAATGAAAGAATTTTACAATTTCTAGTCTGTTGATCTTACTTGCCATAATCAATAAGCGCTTACCACTGCCTCATTACTAAAATGTGTTATCATAAAGATTGAGAGAAATATAGTACGGACTAAAAGCTGCCAGCATTTCAAGAAACTTTGTTAAAGATAAGGAATAATTTTAAAATTAATATAGTATGCAAACTCAGCATGTAACAATTTTATATCAGTGGTCAGTCAAGGATTTGAAAGTTTAAAACAAAATTGTAGTGTTGAAGAATTATCATATTTATGGTTTTGATCTTGTTCGGTTTTCGTAGTGCCATTGTTCATTTATTTCAGTTTCAGGGTGTTCGATTCAAGAGTTCAAGTCAAGTGTATATAAAGTTGGTTATGTTCAACTTTAGCTGCGCGCATGTTTTCTAAGCGGGAATTACAGCGGGAGATAAATAAATTTCAATTGTTACTTAGCGCATTGTCATAGCTTTTAACCAGCAGCTGACACTGACACCTGTCCGCACATAATTTTAACACCAAGCCCTGATTTAAGTAAACTGCCTGTTGACGTTATTTGGGTTATTCATGCGGAGGAGTTAACAAAAGCCCAACTGTTGCTGTTGGCTGATAATCGGTGGGGAGCAAACCGGTTGGTGGATAAACGTGGCAAAAACGAAACCAATTACCGCAAAATAATACTGTGGTTTGTTGCCTGATCTGAAAACGACACTTTGACCTCTAACCTCCGAGCAGCTCTACCACCTACCGAACTTGTCGAACAATGCCAAATTTGTTGGGCTATTATGTCAGGATTAAAGCTATTTAATATGCACATAAGTAAGTGTGTGTGATTCTTATTTGAATCATGACAACAATGCCACCAGTTGGAACTAAGTGGGAGTGTCCATGGCAATATACTGTCAATTTTCAATTATGCGCCTGACGCCTGTCCAATTGCATGTTTGTGTGTGTGTCTGTCTGTCTGCCTGTATGTGTGTGTGTGTGTGTGTGGCATGCGACAGCCTTTTCTGACGCCTTCATGCCGACCAGCAATGAATATACCAAATGCGATAGAGCATGTGACACGACCAATACATATATACTATATATATATGAATGCATAGACATCGCCTGAGTATTGGTTCAATCTGTCGTTTGTGAGTAGGTGCGACAGTGGGAACGGTGGAGCGGGGAGTGTAAATTGTTTGTTGGGGCGTGGAAGCTTAGCACTCACCAAATCTGCAGAGCGGTGACAATGCAAAGCATAGCAAACGACTTTGCCTTTTGCTCTCGGTTGTTGTAGCAGCTCATAAAGCAGTCCATACTCACTTACACACATATACATAGATAGCGGACATAATAATCATCATGAGGATAAAGCAGCGCTCATGCTGCTGCGAGGGAAGCTTGTATGAATTCTATGGGGTACATGACGGTTACTGAAACGAATTACTGAATCAATATAATAACTAAAGTAGTTAGTGCTAGCTGCTAAGGCCATAGACTCGACAGTTAATTCATATTAACTTACTTTACTTTACTTACTTACTTTATAAGTAGGTTATCTTTGTCAAAGAATTTAATTATCCATTATACATTATTGTGAGTAGGTGAGGTGAGATGAGAGGTTGGTTGGATCTGGCCAAATATAGACGGACAGGTATCCAATATGTATTGTATTGATATTTCTCCCCCGCATTTAGGGCATCTTTACTTGGAATTTATCTTATTTATAGTTGAAGCGACTGAGACCTCTCCTGAGTCATTTTTTAAAATTTCAGAAGCTTTCAGAAACCTAACAACCCCAAATCACTTGTAATTCCAGACAATACTTATATGAGTTTTTTTTTTGTTTTAAGGATAAACTAATGATTAAATTATTCAAAATAATTAAGTATTTTTAGATTCTTCACTCTTTAATGCCTCTTTTTCCATGAAAAATAGTTCAAATATATATATAATTGAAAATAATCTAAAAAATTATGTTTGGATTATTTTGTAATTATTTTGTAAGCATCAGTAATTGAAAATATATCACATTTCATAAAGAAATTCTTTAATAGATTAAAATAATTTTTATTGAAATCTTACATTGCCATTAAGTTTTGCCTTTTATCGATGGGGATTAATTTATTATTATCCATTCACAATTTGTTGGGCAGATCTCGCTGAAAAGATTATTGCCTTATGCTGTCCATGACGTGCATTAGTTTCAATGCGTAAGTGTTTTATTCACGGGCCATGACCCAGACCCAGACACAGACTCAGATTCTCGGTCTCGGTCTCGAATCAATTGGCGACCCATGCCTTAGCCAAGGAGGCAGGCACACTAAACCCCAGCTCGTTCATTGTTCGTATTTATGTCATCAGCATTGTTATCCTTGTCATGCTTTATGCCATGTTTACTAGCCGATTTTTGTGCCCCTGTGCCCTGTTCCTATTTACGTAAGTACTTTGCCTTTATTGTTGTCGTCAAGTGCAATACTTGCGGCCATCTTCAACGCATTGAAATATCATCAACATTTGAGTGTCATGTTGTTGTTGTTGCTGCTGCTGCTGCTGCTGCTCGTCCCCTCCGGTGTCATGTGTTTGTAATTGCTGCGGATATCCAATTGTTATTTGAATCAACCAAATCGTTTCAGTGTTCTACACACTTCCCTCAACCCGCAAATCAGATTTGGGAGCAGCTTTGACTGCTTCATTTGTATGCAGACATACAGTTCTGTCAGTTTTGCCAGTTGTTACGCAAATTTGTTTAGGCCTTCGACGAGTCAGAGCTCAAAATCAGAGTTAAAGCCCAAATGCCTGTGGCTTTTGTTATTCCCGTATTGCCATCATGCACATCATTGGTCATTGAAGAGCAAACACAAACTATGCTGGGATTTTTCTTATGGCAGCCTAATGAATTTTTGCTATTTGTTTTTTCGATTTGGTAGCAAACTGCAAGTTTACAGATTAAGCTTTATAGATCTTTTCAACTAGCAATTAGGATTGTCCAGTTGTGCATTGCACAATGCGAACGATGAAATAAAAATTCACATCAGATAGAGATGCAATGATTTGCAATGAGACAGGCGGCAGTTAGAAATGCTTACAAATTTTAACGACTCCTTGCAGTAAATTCAATCGGAATTCTTATGGTTCCATTAAAAGGGTTATTACATTTTTCCAATAGTGTCTAATGATCGCTTTGCCAAATCAGACGAAGTTCATAAAGCGTCGATTATTTCATTCAATAAAATCGGTTTTGAAACAGAGAGCGAGTAACTTTTGTCATTTGTAGAGGTGAGTAAGGTTATGTAAGGGAATCAAAAATATATGTAAGTAGTCATTCGCTGAGTGTGAATAGCACAAGTCCGAGGTGCGTTGAATTGTTGAGCCTCAATAGACGAATAGACTGTGGTCTATAACCTTTCTAACCTTTGAAACTATGAGTTTGAAAGAGCATAAAATATAAAATTCACAGTTATTGGCATATCTCGTAATCGGATACGTCTCTGTGCACTTATTATGTATTTTAATTATTGGGGCATTATCCTAGTGCAAGACGAATATAACTTTTTCTTCTTTTATGTATTATATATAGATACTATTTATTTTGATTATAAGATTCTTGCCTTCACTGAAACCTGGTTAAAGCCTTAAGTTTAATGTTCATCAATCGAATGTTCCTAGTTGACATTGAACAAATATTATTATTATTATAAAATATTATATACAATCAGTTTATATACTAAGTTCTCTTGCAAATATTTAGCTAAGTTTCTTTTAAATAAATGTCTTTTATGCGTGAGGCAGGTTGCTCCATAGGCGAAACAAGCAGAGTACAGGGGTAGAGTGGGTTACACTTATGGTGGAACTTAATATAAATATATTGGATTTTGTCAATTTTAATTGGAAGATATTCAGTGAGCAGAGTGGGATCTCTTTCTGTTAAATGCTTATGTTTCTATCAATTCTAAGCATTCTAGTCCGGTGTCTACATTTCCCTCACTGACTAATTTCCTATACCGCTTTGTTTTTTGCCAGCCGCCTTACCAATGTGATTATTCCATATCTATGTATTATTAAAGTGTATGCCAAGATTGGGCTCTAGATCTTGAACTCTGTATTGTTTTACTTAATCAATTATTTCTGCTATTAATCCACTGTTGTCCTTAGTCTTGTGTTCATTATGCTGTCAACACGCGAGGTGCGCACTTATCAGCAGTGGGAATATCGATTCATTTATCAGCTGTTGCCAGCATTTTGTGTCATGTACAGGCAGCGGCTTCCGCGGTCGTCAGGCCATTGAATGTCAGCGTCAGCAGCAAAAGCAACAGCTTCAGTAACAGCGGAGGCAACAATGTGACAGCTGTTGTTGCAACAGCGTTAAGCAAGCGGCAACAACATGATGGCAAGTGGCAGTCATGAAAACAATGCCGTCAACACCAAGCGCCAGTAGCAGTCTCCTAACATTAACACAACACTCTTCACTTGTTTTTCATCTTTGTTGTTGTTGTCGTTCTGATGTAAGTTAGACAAATGCTCCAACAGTCTGCTGCAAATTGCTGAGAATCCAAGTTGCATGGCAATAGATACGCAATTCGCGGAACTTATGCAGCCCGAGTGCAATTCATAGAATGCACTGTCAATAATGAAATTCAATATTTGCATTCAATATTACAGACAGTACATGTGTTTCAAAGCAAATAAAATCAATTTTAATTGGGCTGAAATGTTATATGCCAGTTTCTAGGCAACGGACAGACGATAAATTAAATTAGTTTTGGCAACTAACATTCGCACATTCGATTCGATTCTGATTTCCATAAAATTACTCTGAAAAGATGAAAAACTTTAATTTTGGAATAAAAGTTCAGTTATGGGAACATTTCCTAGGCCGAACTAGGAGTAATTTTTATATGAAATTCGAATAGAGACCTTACCGCTCATCTGTGGGTTAAGATTTGTTTAAGCGGAAAACGTGATATTTTTGAAAATATTTTGAATATAACACAGATATAACATAGACTTCTTGTTTGATTCAAGAGAGTTGGCTTTAATACAGATTCTAAGACTGTAAGTTGGTCTTACATAGTTGCCATCAAGAATATCGTTTTAGCTGAATGTTCATAATTTGATTGAGCAAAGCGAGAGAGCGTGTATGAAATGGAGAGGGATGGAAAGAGAGGGGATCGAAGAGGATGAAAAGAGAGGCAAGTCTGACAGTTATGCTTGCTTTGTGTCCTAGTCCTTGGTGTCTTGCCTGCTGACTGCTGACGCTTATTAACTTTAGTTGTTGTGCCACATTTTGCAAACAGCCAACGCGTTGCTATTTTTAGAACCCAGCATAGGATTATGTGTGCCATATGCTTCCGTTGCCCTCCACCGCAAATTTGCAACTACTTAATTGCATTCGCTTTGAAGTTGGCGAGCTTATCTATGCGCCGGCAGCAGCTATCGGAGTTATTTGGCGTTTCAGTTTTGGCCGTGGCCAACATTACGTATACTTCATTTACAAGCACTCAACCGCAATAGGTCCCAAAGCTGAAACGATGCCTTTTGCCAAGGGCCTTTGCCTTTATCGCCTGCCGCGTTTCGTTCAGGGTTGAGGGAAACGCCTGCTGGCTTTGCATTTGGCTTAGACAAACACACACCCACACACTGAAGCTTCAACAGGTGGAATTTCATTTCATTTGTTAAATCAACTGTGAAAAATTCAAATGTTTTATCAGCAGAGGCTTCTGCTTGAATAAAGCCAGGCCATAGACTCTTGCCTTGCCTTGCTTTGTTTTGTTTTGTGTGCGGTTCCGATGCAGACCCATGTACGGGTCTGGTTAATCCGTGAAAGTCAACAGTCGTAACAGTAATTTCTGCTTGGGGCTTTTGACTTGTAGCTTTGCCTGTTGGGCGAGCGTGTGCATGCAAATGACTTGCTAAATGCTAAACATTTTGCAATTGAAACTGTAATTGAGTTGCTCTCTCTTTCTTTCTCCCCTCTGCGTTTGCTTTGCCATTTTATTTGCTATTTATTTAACTTTTGCAATTTTGGTTTTGCAAATTGACAGCGAAAGCTCAAAAATGCTTTTGGCCGATACAGTGCTTTGATTAGAAATCAATAATAAGTAATATTAAAGTGGCTTTATATACTCGACAGTCTTTTCTGAGCAGGCAGGTGAGCAGATGAAAGAGGAAATAAAATCGAATATTATCGGTGGAAGAGCTCTAAGCCGTTATCGTCTTCTATCTAATTGATTACTGATGGATTCACATTGAACGTAAAGTATTAAAAGAATTATGGAGATTGCAGATATTTTCAAAACTACAATCGACGTAAACAGTGGGAGGGGGAGATACGCTTAAATTAAAAACATTAATACCAAATTAATCAGTCTATAGTTCTCACCAACCAATCCCATTCACCATATATTTGATATTTCATTTTAATTTAGGATAATACATTTTTTGGTATTTATTTGAAGGCCAATAACTGCTTGCTTTTTCCTTTTGCTCGAATCATAAAAATAGGTCTTCATTTTGATATGCTATCGAGTAGATTGCTACCCAGGAAAACTTGCATTTAAAATTGTGCAGGTTATATAAACTCAAGAGTTAAAATTGTTTAAGCAATAGGGCAGCAATTGCAGTTGCAAGCATTCATCATCCAAGTCGCGAGTGCATATTAAAGTTTTTTTTTTGCCAAATCATCGTTTGTTATGAATTTACTTTCCAAAAAGTCCAACTAACTTTCGATTAAATCGAAGAGCGTGCATTTTACCGCCCAGCTGAAGCAAAAGCAAATTCGCAGGCAACAAAAGCGAAAGGGGCCGCAGAGCGTCGCTTATGATAATAGTTTAGGGCATGTCGAGTGTCGAGGGGTCTGGGGGGGGTTAGTGTGGGTGTATTGAGCGACAATACCCAAAACAAGTTGTTCGTACTTTAAGCAGGGCGCAAGGGAAAAGGCTATACAATATATAAATGAAAAGAAAAAGTAGCGCTAGGAAAAAAGTCTCTTGAGAAAACCGCAAATAAATGTCACGAACGAAGCTTGAAGCTTAAACTGGCAGGCAGGCAAGCGAGCAAGAAGAAACTGAAGCAACAATTTGCGGCAAGTGCATCAGCAGCAAAGTCAGGGCACAGCGGCAAAATAACTGTGCGGAAAATCCGCTCAGCTAGCAGCGACATTGCAACAACAATGCGACAATTCGCCAAAAAAAAAAAAAAACCGAGAAAATTTAAGAAAAATACAAAGCTTTTACTCGTTGCATGATGAAGTGCAAGGGAGAGCACAGGCAATTGGATTACCAGCAATCAGAGAGAGAGAGAGAGAGAGAGAGAGAGGGCGAAAGGGAGAAAGAGAAAGAGTGTGTGAGTGTGAGAGGGAACATTTGCCTGCAAATGACTTTGAAAGTGCGCATTTATTTCAATTTTGTATAAGGACTTGGTCTACTGTCTGCCGTCTAGTGACTGCTCTTGCCACGTAACCAGCTTGCGTCACAACTAATGAAGCGTTAAAATGCAATCTGTTCAGCTATTTGATTAGCCGCGCCATTGCTGTTGCTGTTTCTGTTGCTGCGGTTACGCTCTTACACAGAAACCGAAATTTTCAGCACCCAACTGACACCTTCACATTCTACAAGGAAGGGTTTGGCCGCAAGCATTTAAATCTGGTTGTCATCATTAGAAGCAATTCGATTGAGCTTTGGGAAACATTTTTGCTTTGGGTTGCTTGGAGTTGTGTTTTGCTTTTTATCAATTCTGGCACGAGTAAATTTATGGCTGCCACGGGTCTCTGATCGCCTGTGGCCATGAGTAAAGAGAGAACTGATGAAAAAAGCCAAGCACTCTAAGTACTCGCAGTACTTTGTGTATATGTTAATTGATCTCTTCTTATACACTTTGACATTTCTATAAATGAATAAAGGCTATCATGTATATAACAGTACATATATTCCTAAACAGCTAAACCAACTGATATATAGTCAGGTCCATCTGTCTGTCTGTCTATAATAGGTATGTTGTATATATATAGGTTCTATATCCTAGGCACTACGCTATTATTTCAATTTTTATTTCCTCCCTTCTCGCTAGCAAATATAGATATACTTCCACAATATTTGCCGAAAAATCTTTAATTAGCGTTATCGTGTTCTCGGGAAAAGTAAAATAATTTATATTGTGTTTGAATCTTCTCTTATTTCCTTGTTAAATTATTCTCTTGGGTGCAATGCGTAAAGTATTACTATGCCACTTTTAGTTAGGAGAAGTTAAATAGCCGAAGAATATATGCGACAAAGGTAATTAATCCATAGCCTCATCAAAAGAGAGGTCAAGCGAACTTGTTTGAAAACATTCTTAAACTTCCAACAGGCTAAAGTGTTGACCTTGGCAACACACATACGCAATGTTGAAATAGTGCCTGCTGGCTTTGCAATTTTGTTAAATTATAAGCAAACAAAGCTGGGAAAAGTTTTATCAACGTTCTTGCGTTGTTGTGTTTTGACAAATTTCGTACTTCTGACTGAATGTTGGCGCCGGCAATAAAAATATTATTTCATATTGAATTTTGGGTAAATATTTTTGCATGCAAAGAACCGAAAAATTGCTCTATTTTCATTAAAATCAATATTGAGATACAGTTATTTGTTGTAGTACATAATTTTGGCAAACATATGTGTATAAATAAGTTTTAAGCCACAAATTGTTTACTGAGAGCTTTAAAGATTTATGAAGCCTTTAATATACATACATATTTGAGTCAGACACTATAAATGTACACATATATTTATTTTAGCTTCTGCTGTTTGGACAGCCAGTTAATGCCATGAAAATTCCATTTAAAATCACGTAAATTTCTGAATATTCAAGCACGCACTTTGCCTTAGTCAGCTGCCAGAAAGAATGCTTAGGATGCTGAAAACTAGGAAGATGTGCTGCATCCAGAGGCAGCGGTGGAATCGGTGGATGATGCTAAAACGGAACTCTGCTGACTACCTGCATGAAAGCTGGGTGTTCTTGGGCTTGGTCTGTTGGCTGCCAACTAAGTGTCAACTCGAGCGTCCCTCACCTCGGGTGTGCTACACTTATGCACCCATACATATACATATGTATGTACATAAGCGTGTATTTCTATGTATGTACATATATGCTAGACTATGGCACATTGTTAGTTCGCCAGGCAAAGAGTACGAGGACGAGGGAGAGCGGGAGCTGCGGCAGTGCACGCAATTTTCCAATGCATTTTCATTGTTAAGCAAACATTTTATGGTGCTGCTGCTTCCACTATTAGTGGCACTCGTTAGCATGTTCCTTTATTTCTCCACTTCCCAGTCGCTGTGCAAATATTTTGCTTACGATATACATACATACACACATGCTGCTCTTCATATGACTACTATATATGGGATAAAGTTATATGCATGGTATGCGTATATTACATGTACATATATATGCTCATATTGCCCGACATGGATATGCATATTTTCTTGCCATTAATTTGATGGAGCGTGTAGCAAAAAGTGTCAGCCCCATTTGACACAGAGATGCAAGCGAAAAAACTTCATTTAATTTATATTCACAGTACAGGCATGTAGAAGGACACAAACGTGACCTTGGGGCTTAAATAATACAGCAATAAAGCAATACTGCCGTTAGTCCTTAAGTTAATGGTGTTAATGCACTTAATAAAATCAACATTAATTTATATTGGAGCAAGCATCTTCTATATAAAAGAGTTTGTCCTGGCTGAGGGGTAGAGAACTATCGATTGCACTATCGATGGCATTTTACTATCGAACTGATATCGATGTCAGGTTTTAACTATCGATTGTTTTCTATTACATTACATAGGCATATTGAAATATGTTAAAATGTATTACAATTGTATGGGGAAAGTATTGAAATTTTAGAGAAAAAAAGTCGAAATAATGCTGAAATTTTTGGTATCAAAGTACGTTAAAAAAATATGTTATTTAAATAACTCTTATTAGATTACATTTAGTTATATGTTAAAATAGGCATATTACCTAAAATTATCGATGTTTTGATAATCGCCGATTATCGATGGTGCCGAATATCGATAGTTTTCTACCTGATAGGCAGAGTATTAACAAAAAAGTTAAATTACACAATCCAAAGTATTTCAAAAGATCCGACGACAAAAAGCTTGCGAAATGCCTTGATGTCGGCCTTGAACTAGCGGAAATACGTCAAACTTGCACGACCATTTAAAAAAGATTCACCTTGGCTTTAAAAGTAATAAACTAGACTCGAGCACACCAGCTGCATTTGCAGACACCTACAACACTGCATCTACCAGCGGCACCTGTATTTCGAGTATGCTCTCAGTATCTAATTTGCGTCAAAACTCATGTAAAGTAGTGAAACATTCATGAGTAAAAAAAGGTCTGCCTGGAAATTTCATTGAATTTTGAAGTAAATTTGCCATAATTTAAATAAGCTAGATTTCAAGCTATAAGCTATTTCACTTAAAAAAAGCTAGATCTACTTATTATAAACTAATATGGCAACACTTTTTCAGGTATTCATTCAGTCGTACTATATGATTCAAGATCTTGTTGCAAATGTTAGAAACAAAGGTATATACATAGCGCTAAGCGCAAAAACGCTGGTGCACCCTTACATACTTTCCAACTATTTAAATAATCATCAACATCTACTACATAATTTACTATTCGCTCAATATTAGGATATTTTGCTAACGAGTCATTCATACAATTTGTATGAAGAACGTGCGCATGCACTTTTACCATTGATTATCTTTAAAAAAAAATTAAACTCACGCTAGGCTAAGACATTACCTTCTATCATTGTTATACTGTCAATTTCGACGCCCCAAGCGACGATTTGCCTGTCTAAATCGTTCGTTTCATTTGTTCAGTTGAATTACACAAATGTGTAGATTCAGAAAGCACAAAGCTCCGTATTTGAATATTCTGTCTGTAAATTCAATGCATTTTTTTAAAAATTCATTATTAAACCCGCCCATTTATTCTAGTCTGTCGTTATTAGCATAACGTAGACTAATATTTTTAAACGACTCATCAAAAAATACGTTTTTAATGATTTTCTTATATTCCTCCCCAACTCGCAGATGGTAGGAACTCATAACATTTTCGCCAATACTGAGAGAACCCAATTTTGCTTGTTAGAGTTTCGCTTAAAAATTTTCTCTTGTAAAAATATTTATTTATTTCTTGGCCTTGCTTTTTTAGATACAAATAAATAAAAATTGATAATTGTGCAAAACTTATCTTTGATATTACAGTAAAGGAATTCATTTTTTGAGTATGCATTTTCTCTTTCATATGCTTTGTTATATCTCATGTTGCCCAGATATTGAGAGGCAATATAAGCTAGATTGAGGAGAAAAAAAGCTAGAATAACCTTCAAAAGTCATGTGAAGACAAAAAAAAAAAGGTCGCACAGTTGAGATTTCAGGTCAAAATTCATGAAAAGTACCAAAAAAAAAAAGAAAGGTCAGCGCCTGCAAATTGTATTCAATTAAGAAGGCAATTGAACATTGGGCATAGTAAACCACCAAGCTTTCAAAAAGGCTATATTTCCCGCTACCCGCTAGTTCACAATTTGTCCCGCTATTTGCTTTTTAAAACAGCCAGATATAGCGGGCAAAAAGCTGAAATGGCAACGCTGGTTATATCATCCTATGCATTTGCCTTTTATCTGCTTTTAATCTAAGGTTGCGTTAGAATTGCAATGAAGGTACAGTCGTTCGTTTGGCAGAAAGTTGATATTTGTGCAAAGTTCTGCATTTGCATTTTGAGTTCGACACGTTTACTATTCTGTATTAAAAAGTGATTTTCTCTTTATTAAAATATTATTTTTCAACCACCCAAAACTTATATTGTTGCAATTTGTAAGCTCAGTTGTGAAATTTCTCACAATATTGATGTTACCTCCAAAAAAGCACAAATCACATCAGCTGATTTCATTTCATAAGTTTAAGATCAATAAATGTAACGAGTATCAGTATCGTATAAAAAGAGTATCAGGAAAGAAGACTATCGTGACAATCGGCAACGAAAGGCCAGCGCGAGATGAAGTTTTTGTAAGCGCTTCTGCAAAACACTTTCCAGTTTTGTATTAAAAATAAGTAATTATCAAAAGTTCTGTGTTTTGTTGCTAAGCAATCGTTAACGCCGTATTGCCAGCCACCGACCATAATAATTGATTCAAAATGCCTCCCGCAGTGGAATTAACTGAAAAAAAAAAAAACAAATCGAAACAATGGTGGATTGTGGCATAAAAGTCTGTGAAAATGCCAAAAAACTTAGACGACATATGTAGAAACACACAAGGAAAAATACATATGCCCAAAACAAAACTCCGCTGGTCACATTTTCGACAGATTTCAGAACGATCGGATAAATAACTTAGGAATTATTTACATTTCAACTTTCAATATAGACAGCGGGGTGCACGTGCTGACGCGCCCATCAAAAGTCGCTGGCTGGTACGCGTGCTATGGCGCGTCCTAATGTTTTGGTGTGTATGTGTTTCATGACTGCATGCTGAGTTTGCTTGCGAATGATCTAGTCAAAAGTGGTATATTAAAATGTTGTAGCGCCTGCAAACTTTTCTAATTAGTCCCTTGTTTTTTTTTTTTTGATGCATGGCATTGCCTCTTGAAAATAACATATTCTGCACAACATATTAAATGCGCTTTAAACTTGGTGGAAAAATTGTTTAATTTTGTGCTAACATCATATATACAAAAACAAGTAATTAACTACTTCCTCTCTAACATTGCTCAGCTTGCGCGAAAGCTCATATATATACCATCCCAGTTCAAAACTACTCATAAGAAAGGCAAATAAACAGCGTTGAACAACATTTAAATACTTGATAATATAAATGCAAGCGATAATTTCATATAAAAATAAATTATCGTTGTTGCAAATATTTTAAAGAAATTTCTATTAAACTTCATAAAAATACTTTTTTATTCTATTCGTAACACGTTTGTTCTGTGAACTTTAACTTTATCTCCATCAAATTTTGTGGTGCACAATATACCCAAATGGTCAATTGGTGAAATTGCAGAGTGGGTGGAAATGTTCAAACTTAAGGCTGCTTCTTGTTGTTTGCTTTTGGGAAGCACATTTGATGCAAACACAATTTTACTTTTTTGTGAAAAGCAAAGTTTAAAAAAAAAAAAAAAAAAAACAGGCGAATGAGCAATTAAAGGCGCCAGATTTATATTTTTTGTAGGCAGCTCATTATTTGTAGGCACCGGAGCTGTTGTAGTCGGCGGCTGGCAATATGGCTTAACGATTTTTTAGAGCAAGAAAAAACACTGAACTTCTGTTAATTACTTTATTCATACTCAAAGTTCTTTTTCGAAGCGCTTAAAAAACTTCGTTTTGCGCTGGCCTTTTGTTGCCGATTGTCTTCTTTTATGCGATACTCGTACTCGTACTCTTTACTCGATACGTTTATCGATCTTAACTTATGAACATATGAAATCAATGCTTTTGGCGGTAACAGGAGCACTTGCACGCTTGAGAGGGTCCTTGCGATAGGAGCAAAGGAGCGGTTCCAAAAGTTGATGCGCACATTAAATGGCATATTCGAGCTTTGGCAATGGCTAAATCAATGAGCTGCGCTCAGATTAAGACAGAATTAGATTTGCCAATTAGCAGACAGAGGATGCAACAGATTTGCCGAAAAGAACTGCAACTGAAGTATGACGCCAAAGTGCATAAGCCAATGCTCTTGCCAATACATAATGCCTTTTTTGAAAAATACAAGTTTTAAGATAGTGAATTCGATAATGCTGTTTTTAGTGATGAGAAGCAGTTTAATTTGGACGGCCAAGATGGTAACCAAAAGTATTAGCGGGACCCTAGAAATCCTCGGCAGACTTGCTTCAGGCAAAATCATGGTGGTGGCTCTATCATGGTTTGGGCGGCTCTATTGGAGATTATAAGCTTTGTGGCGGGAAGCATGGATGCGCAAATGTATACGAATCTCCTCGATGATGAGCTTATACCATTTGCAGATGAGTTGCATGGCGAATGGGAAGTCTGGGGTTTTCAACAGGATAACGCTCCTATACATATTGCTAAGCATGTCGATGTCGTTCCTTTACGCCTAAAATATACCCTTGTTGCAATGGCCAGCCATAAGCCCGGATCTAAATCCAATAGAGGATCTTTTGGGCATCCTTACACAAAAAGTTTTTAAGGGTGGAAGGCAAGGACTTCGACGAGGCCATTGTCAATGAATGGGCAGCTTGACTTAAAAACTTTGCAAAACTTGATAAATTCAATGCCCCGACGTTTGCAACTTGTCGCAAAACATAATCGCGATTCAATATCGTACTAAATAATAGTTTTAAGTCTTTTTGAATATTGACAGTTCCTTATTATTTTTAGCTTTTTTGCATTTAGCACAAATATCAACTTTCGTTAAAGAATTTTTTCAATTCAATTTTCATTTCTATACTATCTGTTATATTTTTATAAGAATATTGTTATTACATTTAAGTATTAACTAGCTATTAGTAATTACTAAATCCGTAAATCACTACAAATATATGATACACAAATATAGATTTCGATGTGCCACAAGTCTGTCTGCATATCGGCTGCTGTGGTGATTTATTGGTCCCGCCAACCGCTATAAGCGAGACATTGCCCTTTCAATCGCTATAATGCTGACGTACCATGGGTAGTCCAGATGCCCGACTGACGTGCCTGTAACCACTCTCAAACCTGTTCAGCAGGTTACCTAGAGGCAAGTGCCCCATTACTTTGGATAGCGGGTCATGTCCAAGTTGGCTGTTATAATTGCTTCTGATTATAAGAGCCTTTGGATGATAGCTGAATTCCTTTTTGATTTAGGAGACCAGTTGAAGCTTTCTTGAGCTTTTGCAGGCATTTGCCTTTATGTTGAAATTAGAAAGCGATTATTGTGGCAAGGAGAAGTTCGCCGGGTTCGCTGAGATTTGCATTTTAGTTAGGGATGTCGAATATTTTTTAAATATCGTATCAACGATATTCTCGGTTTTTAAAAAATATCAGAATGATATTTAATATATCATATAGGAAAATCGATATATCAATATTTTTGATATTTTGTTTCAAGAAAAAAAAACTAATGTTCCCCACATTCATTTCATTCACTATTTTAATGCCAATATTTGGTTTTAACAGATTTTAAAAATACACGTGTAAGTCCGTCATTCGACTGCGAGTGTCGTAAGCAACGAATTTTATGGCGGATGCAAGCCGCTCTGATGGCACTGAACTTCCCGGTGTTATCAAGTACTTGAGCGCCAGTTTCGATAGTCCCGGCATAGACGCCTTATGCGAGCTCCAAAATATTATGGGATTACTTTTCCATGATGCTTGCGGCAAGCTAAGGTACAGCTTCAGCTCACAATCCTCCCGCTTTCTCAAAAGTAGATCAAAGAGTGACCAAAGCACAAATTTGTAAAAATATCAAAAAAAAAAAATCGTATCGACGATACTTGGGCAAAAAAATATACCGATATAAATATATAATTTTTAGGAAAATTATATCGATATACTGATGTTTTGATATATTATCAACATCCCTAGATGCTACCCCCATCATAGGTTAGGCCCGAACAGGTCCCAGGCCGAAGAGAGAACGTTACGCAGGCCGATTTTGTGCAGTTAATAGCTATGTTCCATTTGGCATATAGCTATGTTCTCCATTGTATGTAGCCAGTCTTGAACTGCAGTCGAAGCTGTTTGCAGAGACGAGTGGAACGCAAGCATGGTCGTGTCGTCAGAATAGGTAGCCAATAATTGGTTACTGCCTTCAGCGGTTGTGACTATGGACGGGGTTGGCAAATCTGCTGTTTACAGGGTGTACAGGAAAGGTCGAAGTACACTTCCCTGGGGAACTCCTGCGTGTATTTGCTTCCATCTGGATCGAGAGTCTCTCACTGCTACCTCGAAGGTCCGATCAGCAATAAATGATTTTAATATTGCCAAATGAGGAGCAGGGAGGAGATTTTTAATTTTGTACAAAAGGCCCTCGTGCCATACCTTCTCGATGGCTTGCTTGACATCAAGGAAGACGCCGACGAAGTACAGCTTGTGTTTAAAGCCATGTTTGACATGATTGACCAAGCGATGGAGTTGTTCAGGGCAACCGTGGGACTTCCTGAAGCCAAATTGGTGTTGTGGTATATTTCTGTTATCTGCGGCAGCTCCATTAGGCGACTTAGCAGAATGCGTTTAAAGATCTTGGAGAAAGTCGCTAGCAAACTAATTGGGCGGTATGAATCTATTTGCGTTGGTGGTTTGCCGGGTTTGGGGATCATCACAATCCGCGCACGCTTCCACTGTCTTGCGATATGCCCTAATTTAAGCATGGCATTAAATATTTTAACAAGGGCTAAGACTCCTTTGCGTGGAAGAGATTTAGCAGCTCTGTCGCAAGACATAATCGCGATTCAATATCGTACTAAATAATAGTTTTAAGTCTTTTTGAATATTGACAGTTTCTTATTATCTTTAGCTTTTTTGCATTTAGCACAAATATCAACTTTCGTTAAAGAATTTTCACCATCAAATTTCTTTCTAGTACTATCTGTTATTTTTATAAGAATATTGTTATTACATTTAAGTATCAACTAGCTATCAATAATAATTTTAAAAAAAATTCCACATGTAACAGTGCCGTAAATCACTACAAATATATATATATATTTTTTTATATTATTTAAAAAGGAATACGGGGGTCACCATATGGGCGCGCCGGCTAGTCAAGCAACTAGCGTTAATAATATACAATAAATAACAATTTTACAAATTACATAATCATTCAATTCCTATCTTCTAGTCCTCGGGGATCTTGCCATCAGGTCCCTCGGCTGGCGTAAAAATAGCAATGAAATCTTTTCCCCTTTTTGCACTTTCCACCGCCTCAATCCCCAATACATAAATTAATGCCATAGCAATTGTATTTCCAGGGCAAGTTTTTTTTCCGCATCTGATAACCGATACCATTAGGTTATTGCATTCCCAGTGATCGACATGGTGACAACCCGGAAATACTATCGTCTATCAATCATTTATCAATAGATAGAAAACGCCCTCTGGTAATGTAAAGTTAACATGTTATGCCTTTGATCGTAGCAAACGTGTCGTTTTTTTCATTTTATATTTAAAAATTAAGCTGCCTAAACGACGGGTAAAAGGTTTAAAAAAGACCGACGTAATGCATATTGGTTGTCTTAAGACGCTTGTCAAGGTTTAAAAGAGTATTAATTTAAAGTTGGTGTTATATCCCAATGAATTTAAAATTTTTTGATTACAATGTTATTTAATTTGTTGTACCAAAGAACATAAATATGTATTGTGGATACTTTTTGGGAACTGAATTTTTCAGAAAATTCATTAAAGGTTGTAAGAATTGTAGATTCTTGATTTATTATTTCAAATAAATATCAGTAATTCGTATGTTAGTTCTCTCTGAGCTATCGTACAAACTAGACGTGCTCTGGAAACAAAAACCAAAAATTTGTTTTTCTTTTTCAAAAATATATAAAAAGTAAAATAATAACACATTTCAAGACTTAAGCCTAAGGATCTCTCAATTTTTTTACCGCTCCCTACACAAATATAGTTATTTTCCCTAGGTTGATTGCTATTCAAGTTACATCCAGCTGGCCTCGGCTATGCCGCTGGCTGGCCTCCGTACAAAATCATGCAAAATCCCTACGATGAAGGCAAAGAGAATAACTGAAACAGTGGCACCATATGCCAAAAGTAAGACACCTACCGTAGGTGAAACCTTGAAAGCTGCCGTTTGCGAACGGTTCACGCCGCAAATTATTGCAACTAGTAATTGGGCAGTGACTCCGACTTGCACTACCACTACAACTACTGTTAGTAGTGCCATTACTTACTCGGTGGCTTCAACAACTTCGCCATACAGATGCTCCACATCTTCCGTAACTTACGAAGTAAGCCCAAACGCTCATAGTACTCATAGTACTACAACTACACAGCCTGCTCAAACGCGACAACAAACTAGTAGCGTTGCCTGTAGGTTACTAGAAGAGCAAGTGCAACGAACAGCTAAAAGGAAAAAAAACGGAAAATCGCTTTCTCATACCTCCTGCTCCAAGCGCGTAACCATAGACCGAGCCCCAAGTCCGCCCAACCAGCCGAGCACTGCAAATCGGTATGCTGTACTGGATATGGACGATATGGATGATGAACTCACTGAAGAATCAACAAATCAGGTAGATGCACCTGAACAAGCCAACGAAGAAGCAGCGACTGGCAGATCAACAAAGCCACCACAAATTGTGGTAAACATTAGCAATTTAAATGACCTTTTTGAGCTCATACAAGAGGTCACCAACGTAGATAATGTCACAATCAAGGTAAACCAAGGAGAAACAACAAGAATATTCGCTCAAGATAGTGACACCTATCGGGTCATCGTCAACCATTTTGAAACGGTCGGTATTGAATACCACACGTACCAGATGCAAACTGATAAGCCTCACAGAGTTGTTGTCAAGGGCTTACATCATAGCACTCTAAATAAAGATATAATAGACAGCCTTAAAATGGACGGATTTGAGGTCCTACATATCTATAATCCAAGATCGAAGACTGGTGGTGAAAAACTTAATATATTTTTCATCAATCTTAAGCCATGCCGTAAAATTAAAGACATATATAAAATAAATACGCTCTGCCGCCAAAAGGTACGCATTGAGACGATGCGCAAATCAACTGAGATTGCACATTGCCGTCGTTGCCAGCAATATGGCCACACAGCCACATACTGCCGCCGACAGCCGAATTGTGCCAGGTGTGGTGAAGATCACGCCACTAATCAATGTGCACGCTCTGTAGATGCACAACCAACTTGTTTCCACTGTGGAGACAACCATATGGCCAGCTATAAAGGATGTCCACGATACCAAGATTTCATTCGCCGGTCGATGGGGACTGCAACGAGCGCTAAAACAACAAAAAGCAGTACTCATCAACAATTAAATCTTAACACGTCTAAGAGGCAGCAGTTTCCGCCCTTGGAGAGGAGCAACAGCAGGAGAGCAGCGATGCATCTACAACAGCAGCAACTACCTCGCAGTTCCGATGGCAATGCAGGTGCCTCTTACGCAGCCGTAGTCAAGAGAAATACTAATGAAATAATCGGGCCTGCTCAGCGCCGGCTAAACAATATGCAACAACAACAACATGTAAACAAAGCAAGCGTGGAAACTAGTATGGAACTCCAATAAGAATGAAACGAAGGCAACAACAACAGCAATTTCAACTGTGGCAAGAGCAACTCCAGCAACAGCAACAACAACAATTCCTTGCGTGGCTTCAACAGCAACAACGGGTACAACAAGAACAAAACAAGCAAGCCAACCAACGATTGGAAAGACTGGAAAAGATGGTACTGGAAATGGCAAACAGTATTAAACAATTGACCGGGGATAGAGCTAACCATCCGTCCCCCAACAACGTTCCGGCCTCACAATGAACGCACTTAAGATCCTTATCTGGAACGCTAATGGTATTTCAGGTAAAGCCAGAGAAATTGAGGTGTTCGCGCACAAGAACAAAGTGGACATACTTCTATTAAATGAGATTAGGCTAAATCAAGGTGAAAAAATTAAAATATATGGATATACCGTCTATCCAGCGTATAAACCAGCATATCACAATCACGGTCAAGGAGGAGCGGCGGTATTGGTGAGGAGTTCTCTATGCCATTTTCCACATAGAGTTATCGAGACACGAATCATTCAGATGTCTTCAATAAAAGTTGCAACAGGCTTGGGAGACATGGAAGTTAGCGCCATATACTGTCCTCCAAGAAATAACATAGAAGAAAGGCATTTTACTAACATAATCGCTTCTTGCGGTCAAAGATACCTGGTTGGAGGTGACTGGAATGCAAGGCATTGGCTGTGGGGTGACACATACAATTCACCCAGAGGACGAGAATTAGCCGATTCCATTGCAGCCCGAGGAGCTAAAATTCTCGCCACAGGATCTCCAACCAGATACCCATATATAGCAAGCCATACACCAACGTGCATTGATTTCGCATTATATCATGGGATACCGGATGCTCAAGTAAATATCTGCCAAAGCTGGGACCTAGACTCAGACCATATAGCACTTATTGTCGATATCCAAACAAATGGTATCAATGTCAGACCAAGTCCTCGTTTAATCACAAGAAGAACAGACCTCATCGCTTTTAATCAACATCTCGAGAGCTCCTTTCAATTAAACTCGGCTCTGAACTCTAGAGAAGACATTGAGAACGCAGTAGATATTCTTACAGATAACATACATAGAGCTGCTACTGCTTCAACTCCACCTGATCCTATACTTTGTCCTATTAGCTATGGAGTTGTACTTACAAGAGAGGCCAGAGAGCTTATCAAGAAGAAAAATGCGCCTTCGAAGAAGAGCAATTCGTACTCAAGATCCTGAGGACCGAATTTTGTGGAACCGGGTAAGCAAGACAGCTTCGATCCCTTTTAAAAGACCTTAGAAGCGATTTCTTCGAACAAAAACTGTCTACCATGGACTATACCATCGATGCAAACTACTCCTTATGGAAGTGTACAAAATCGCTTATGAGACAACCCTTTAGACAGGTGCCTGTCCGGATGTCCAAGTGGCGAACTCGCAAAAGATGAAATGGAGCAGGCCAATGCTTTTGGCCATCATCTAGAGGATCGCTTTGCCCCTTATGACTTTGCTTCGATAGAGCAGACCAGAGAGACCTATCTGAACTTGCAGACACCACTGCAAATGTCATTGCCTATTAAGCCAATAAGGATTGAGGAAATAACTGAAGCCATTCAATTATTGCCGAAAAATAAAGCTCCGGGTATTGACAGGATTTGCTACGCTACGCTGAAAGTCTTGCCGAAAAGAACGCTCTTATATATAGCTTTAATTTTTAATGCTATTATTAGAGTTCAAATGTTCCCAAAGCAATGGAAATTAGCTGCGATTATGATGATACACAAGCCCGGCAAGCCGGAGGCTGATCCGGAGTCATATCGTCCAATAAGTCTCTTACCTTCTCTGTCTAAACTGTGGGAGAGACTCATTGCCAACCGAATTTCTGACATTATGCGACAAAACAGTATCTTGCCAGATCATCAATTTGGCTTTCGAGAGGGACATGGCACTATAGAACAAGTCCACAGATTGGTGAAGCACATACTGCAGGCCTTTGATGATATGGAATACTCCAACGCAGTCTTTATTGATATGCAGCAAGCCTTCGACAGGGTGTGGCATGATGGCTTACTGTCCAAAATTAAGAACTTATTACCAGGCAGCCAATGGACTACAAAAATATCTAGATACTCTTACGGAGTGGTGCAAACGATGGAATTTAAAAGTCAATCCGCTGAAAACTACAAACCCATGCTTCACTCTCAAAAGACTAATCATGACTACCCCTGAAATACAATTAGAAGGAGTCACTCTAGACCAGCCGTCGCAAGCGAAATACCTTGGGATTACTTTGGACAAGCGCCTCACCTTTGGTCCACATCTGAAGGCTATGGTAAAAAGATGCAAGCACAGGATCCAACAACTTCGCTGGCTGATTAATCGAAAGAGCACCTTACCGCTCAGGTGCAAAAGGGCGGTATATGCACATTGTATCTTGCCAATGTGGCTCTATGGAATTCAGATTTGGGGAATCGCCGCTAAGACAAATTATAAGCGAGTCAGGTATTACAGCCGAGTGCTGAGATCAGATATCATACTGCCCCTGTGATGTGCAGAGGCTTCTACTACCTACACAAGGGGACTATGACATTACACACAATTGGAGAAGCAATCGAGCCGCCACAATCAGCCGGTACAGAGTACAAATGCACGCGACACAAGAGCCGTCTCGCTAGACGCCTACTTCCTGCCCGTCCACTTAGACGGCTCAAACGGCAAGGTCTGGCCAAGACCTTGGGACGAAATTGAAAAGACTTCCACACATTTCCTCCCCATAGAGCTATATGGGGTTTGGCTTTAATATTAAACTATCGACATGTGTTGTTTTAAAGGTAGCATTTGTAGTAACGGATTCTACACGTACCAAAGAAATAAAAAAATAAAAAAAAAAAGTAATTCGTGATAATCGCTTTCTCTGTCAAAATATTTCTTTCTTAAAAAAAAATTTTTTTTAGGTATATTTATAGAATATGATGAAATATTTTACTTGGTCATCTACTTCATGTATACTATTAAGGATAATGAACACTGAATTCCACCTGGTCTTTACTTCTGGTTTGAGTGTTTTTGTCAGTTTACTGTTAAGATTTGAGTGCTTAAAGTACTTTACAAGATATTTTGCACAATCTATTAATGCTTAAATTTCTGGAATTGGATTTTTTTCTAAAACGTCGTCGATTACCAAATTTAAGTTAGGACAAGCAAAAGAAAGGCTTTTGAAAGTTTTAAACGCAGATACAACAATAGCTCCATTACCAGTTACAAATACTAAAGAGTTCAATTTATGTGCAATGTCAAATTCCTGATGTATACTTTTGACTTGGCTAATAATGTTTTCGCCTGATTTTTTATCTTCTGAAAACTCTTTTACGCCCAACAGTTTTCACATGTCAGTGGTGAACGTCCTGTTCAGTCACGTCTTTAATAAGCTGCTCTTTCAATTTGGCGCACTCATCCAGTTTTTTTTTTTTTTTAAACTTTGCTGTTTTTATTGAATCTTCTCTTAAATTGAAACTAACAATAAGTATACAAATACGATTACTAAACATTATTTAACATTCTCTAAACGGTTTTAGGATTGCACGTTCCTAATTCTATCGCTGTTGTAGGTCGTTTACGTACGCAGACGGGAGCGGCTTGCAACAGCTTGTTAGCCCTCGCCCGAGGATTAGGATGCGAAGAAAGCTTGGTGTAGTATTTTACCTTGTGTTCAGCTATTACATCTTCTCTGAACTGGTTGAATATTAGATCTTTTTCTGATGTTTTTTCGTTTCGAACGTACCCACGGTGCCCCGGTGCTATTTCTTCAGGATTTTTTACTGGACTCTCTGGACAATATCCATGTTGCTATTGCTAGCGTTCCCCCATAGTTGGAGCCATAGGTCCAGAAAGGCTTAAGTTCGCAATGTAGAGCAGGACCTTATATTCAGGCCTGAAGAGGACCGAGCGTGATTAAGCCATGGAGGGCTATTGGTTTTAGTTTTAGTTGCGGTCTCTGTGGCTTCTGATTGCCTACGCATTGTGACCGTCTTCTGTCGAGTGTACTCCTAAGATACGTCACTAACGGTTTGCCTTTGCGGAGAGTGCGAAATTGTTTTAGTGTGAGCGGTGACAAATTTGCTCTGTTTAGGGTAAACGTAACATGTTTGCTTTTTGTTCGTTAACTTTTTATTCGCCATCTAGAGAGCCATTTCTTCCACTTCGACCATATGAATAGTGGTACTTAGTTTTTTCCTTGAAAAAACAATGTCTAGAAAATTGTGTCTGCAAAAATCTGGTCCAATATTAATTAAAGTAAGCCCGAGCCTAAAACAAAGTCCTATATAATTAGTATATAGTATAATTAATTAACTTTTTCCAAACTTCACTTTTACTATCGTTTTTACTTAGCAATTCGATTTGTTCGTCTTTGCCACGAGTAGCTTCTTGGATTTTAGCACTAAGCATAGGGGCGTCAAATAGACTAAAAAGTTTCTGCATAAAATTTTTGGACTTCGTCCTGTGAACTTTAACTTTATCTCCATCGAATTTTGTGGTGCACAATATACCCAATTGGTCAATTGGTGAAATTGCAGAGTGGTTTTTGATGAACCTTGCTATGATAGCTCTTGTTGTTTGCTTTTGGGAAGCACATTTGATGCAAACACGATTTTATTTTTTTGTGAAAAGCAGCTCGTCGACGTCTTATGTTTGTTTGTCTTCGCATGATCCTACAAATTGTACATTTTTGCACTATGCTCGGTTTGCAATATCTGCAATAATATTTATTTTCATCATTTGGATCTAAAGTTAACCAATCCTTAAACAAGGGATCTCGAAGTCAGGTGTTACGCGATTTCTGTTTGTATTGAATTTTCAGCATTTTATTTATTACTTTTTGTTGTGTCTTTAACCAAAATGAAGGCTTTTAATAATAGTGAAATTCTTATTAGTGATGGAAAAATATACAAAAAGATGGCAACGCTGCATCGTTTTTATCTATTGCAACAGCTATCGATTAATGTGATGCCGTGTTTCACGTTTAAGGAGTTCTACAAGAATTTTAAATAATGCTATAAGTGGCCAGTTTGATTTTCAATAATTCCGAATTTCCCGCCAGCAGCTAGCTTACAATTTTTCCTGCATTTGAAAAATGCCAGATGTGGCCGGTAAAAGGCTATGTTGGCAGCACTGAACCAGTGTGGCACACATCATTGCCTAATAGAGGTGTAAAAACATCGATGTTTCAGTACATCGATTATTTCGATATTTCATTATAAAAATATCGATAGTATCGTAATAATTTTATTTTACATTTTTAATTTAATTATAGTAGTTGAAAAATGTTAATATATTCTTAGTTACAATTTGGTCCGGCCCGGCTCATGCCCATCTCTAGTTTAAGCCGTCTAACAATGAGTGGACGGGCAGGTAGTAGTCGTCTTGCGAGTCGGTTCTTGTCTCTGCAATCTGTCGCTGTATCGGCTGGTGTAACGACCGATCTGTTCTTCAATCGTATACAATTGTGTATACCGTATAGCCATATTGAAGCTAAGCATTGTCATGGTTGTCCTTTTGTTCACCAGCCATCGCAGTTGTTGCATCCGTTGGCCCAAATATTTAGCTACCATCGGCTGTTCTAAGGTAACTCCTTCCAGCTGGATAGGGGGCGTAGTAGATATTAGCCTTTTCAGCGTGGGTTGGCGGTTCTCTTAGGGTTTATCTTTAAATTCCATCTTCTGCACCAATCTGCAAGAGTGACAAGGTACCCCTGTACTCCGTAGGCCGCTTCTACATGGCTCTTGGAATTGTACAGAACAGCCACGTCGTCTGGGTATGTGGCAATTAATGCGTCCGAGGGAGATTCCATGCAGTCGTCTTTAGGCGTAGGTATATCTGGAGTGTATAGAGAGTATAACAGAGGCCCAAGCAGTCTGCTTTGCGTCTCTGATCCTAAATTTAAACACATGTCCTTCTAGGTAAGGCCTGTAGAGCCCATAGTATGGTGCTGGTAGGAGATTTTTTATCTTGCATAGTAAGCCATCGTGGCAGACCCTGCCAAAGGCCTGATGCATATCTATGAAAACTGCAAAATATGTAAGGTATTTCCGGAAGTATTTGTTGCTGGCTTATGACTTCTCGGAGCCGGTGGGCAATGAGCCTCTCCCACACCTTGGATACAGCAGGGAACAGACTTATGTGGCGATATGATTCTGGATCTGTCTCCGGTTTACCTGGATTATGGATCATCAGGATTGATGCCACTGCTTGGGATAAGCCTCCACTCTGATTATAGCGTTAAATATTATGGTTAATTACAGTAGCACTCTAGTTGGTAGACCCTTCAACGTAGTATGGCAGATACGTCCTATCTGCACCTGGAGCTTTATTGTTGGGCAGTAACTTGCTAATGTCAGTAATTTCCTCTACTCTAATAGGGTGGATAGGCAGAGATATCTGCAGTGGTATCAGCAGGGTGTTCCGAGAATCGCTTACTTCCTGGGTTGTAGCAAACTCGTGCGGTGTGAATCGATCCTACAGGTACAACAAAATTAGTTTTTCCCAAAATTAAGACAATAAAATAATCTTTCAGAGAAACATTCTCAGAGTCGAGTAAATTTTGTTGTTTGTTCCGTCAACAATTAAACGCATCAATTATATTCATATTAGTCATGAAAATCAATTATTTTAGAATAAAGTCAAGTTATATAAACTTAATCAAATACCAGTCTTGCGGCGCTTAGCACCACAGCTCGAAAAGGTTTTTATCAATTCTAAATAAATTAGATGAATCGCACACTAAAGATTTCTGTTGCAACCTTGAAAATAATACAGAAAAATAATAGTTTATTGGGATATCAAATGACACCTTGCGTGGAATATTCCGTATATTTGGACTTTTTTTTTTGGAAATAGCTGCAGCTGTCAATTGACCTAATTACAATATAATAGAATTATATACTAAAAATAACACACAATTAAATCATTTCACATAGTGGCTTAAATAAATAAAAGTAAATATGCCAGAATATACAATTAGCAGCGTATACAATTAGTATGCTCTTACCTCATTAGACGTTACCTTTTTAGTATACGTTAACAACAAAGTTTTTGTCATCTAAGTAGCTGCGTATCAAAAACTGCCTGCAGCTAAAAATAGAAAAAACAACAACACTGCTCTGTTGACAGTAGTCCTTGGGCTTACATCATAAATTGAGTACTTAACTACTTACGAGCAGTTGAACTTTTGCTGCAACTTTAGTACAAATTTGCTGCAGAGCGCTAGACAATAAATTGCTTAATGCGTATATTTATAGATTTAGCAACAAATTTGGAAACTACAGACGGCTGCATTCGACAATGCAAGACTATGTACTTAACATTTTCATTAGCATTAAAATTTTTCCGGACAAATTTTAATAGTTTCTTTGAGTTAGGAACTATACTCGGATTCATTAAACATTTTAAAATTTCATTAGATAATATATAATTGTAATTGATTAAATTAATAGTTTATTAAGGAATCATACAAGCAATGCATTCCGTCCAACTGGTATATAAAAATGTTTATATTTTGTTTATTTTTTAAGTACTAAAATAGGAGTTTGTACCTGAGATCGAAGCAAATCTATTATCGAAAACTTAAAACTATTATTTGGTGATTTGTCTTATTTAATAAAGAATGTCCAATGTTCTTGTTTTCCTATGAAAGTCTATCTACAATGTTTGTTGCTGCCCTTTCTAAAAATCCTTTGCATTGACAAACAAATATCAATGAATGTCAAACTTAAGATTTATTTTGTTATAAATTGTAATAAGTCTATTAATTCTGGAGAAGAAAAAAATGCACAAATCACATTTGTTTGAGATTTCCTTTTGTCGGATATGCCCACATCTCATTTAACAAAACTATAAGACTTCTGCTCACTTTTCTGTACAGAGTCGAAGAATAATAATAATAATAATAATAATAATAAAAAAAATTGTGGTTTTTGTCTTTTGTGTTTATGTGCCTGCATTTTAATAGATTTGCTGCTTAGACAAACTTTTGGCAAACAGATTCTTTTCAATTGGTGTGACGTAAAGATGTTTATGCATGCCCAGACAACGAGTCGAAAATACATGGTGTATATCTATCTGGTTTTACCTTGAACCATTTGGCGCAGATACAGATACATATCAACTTAGCAGGCAAACTTTTAATATTTTCACAGCTTATTGCATGAGTTGTCCACGATTCTGATGGGGTCCTTTGTATTGTATTCTCTTCCTTTTACTATGCACTAAGCATTACGACATTGCAGCACATGCTCAAGACATTTTCTCTTTAAAGCGCTTTGCTCATTGATTTTCAATTTCGTTTTGTGATTGTTTTAAGCGCCTTATAAATTGTGTTTGGGTGTGAGAAAAGTCCGGTGGGTAATGCAATCGTGTGGTTAAACAAAGCGTGGCCAATTTAAAATTTTTAATATTTGATTTCGTTTGAATTAAGTGAAATCTTTCAACTAGCTCCCATATACCGACGTTAGGGCTCGAAGAAAACAACAAAGTGTCGCTGGATAAGGGAATGTTTTGGTATGCGCGTGTTGCTGAAGAAGAAACGAAGATTACGGTTTAGTGATGTAACGTCGATGTCAATATATATATTAAAATTAGGTTGAAATATTGGGTCAAAACTTCGATGCAATCACATCAAATTATTAATTTAAAGGAATATCGATTCATTTAATTTCATTTCACAAAATATTTGTACATCAATATATACATCACTGCCAATTATTTTTCAGTCGCTGAATAATAGTAAACTTAATTTAAAAAACTATGTCGAGCTTTAAAAACATTACGTATACGCTATGTACAATGTATGCAAACTTTAATCAAGTATTTTTTCACAAATTTTCAATCTGCAGAAAATTTGCAACTCTTTGCTTGCCTAATATAAAATTAATTTAACTTTCAAGGTCATTTGCAGTGTTGAATTTTTTTATAACGGCCACTCGAACACAACTTTGTTGAGTTTCTCATTTTACAAATTAATTCACCCCAAACTCTGCTAATGGACGCATAAATAAATAATAAAGCTTTCGTCGTGTATTAAATCAACTTGCCTAGCAGGACTTCCTTAGCAGTTTCCCTGCAAGCTCCATTCAAACTTGCCCAAAAACCACTTTTCATTTTTTACTTTTGCTTTTAAATATCCTTTGACCATTATAATTATAGAGTGTTAACGGCTCTTTAATAAACCGCTAATTTTCCGGCGTAATCTGGAGCCAAACCGAATTGTGTGTATGCGTTTTGGTTATTGTGAAGCGAACTTTGTAGGTTGCTGCGCATAAATCGCTAAAAGCTTACTCCCGACTGGCCCCCCACGCGGTCACTCCCCCGCACATTCTTACATGTAAACAATACACTTGTCAGCACCGCGGGATATTCTACACACTCTCTGACACACTCACACAGACACACACACACCCACATAAACAAAATCCTCGCATTATTGAGTTTGCTGTATTGGCATTTGAGATGCTGCGAGCGAAAATTGTTGCGTCCGCTGTGGAAAGAGCGTATCGCTCATATAATAATTGCCCAGCCAATAACGGTACACATGTTGAGGTAATATGGTAGACCAATCGATTGCAATCGGCGGTTTGCCCTTACCCTTTAATTCTTCGCTTTTGACTATCGCAACATTTTGTTTAATTGGCCTTAATTTATTGTATTGGTTGCATTAAATAAGTTCGCTTATTAACCGATAAGCCCAATTGTGGAACGCCATTATGAATGCATATCCTTAATGGTTAAATGTTGATTGCATGGGGATTTATAAGTGGTTTCGCTTTTTAACCAACTTTATACAGATTTACAATTCTTTTCCATTTGTTTTTCGCTTGAGACGGCGAAGTCCAGACTTTTTATAGTTTTAGCCAACGACAGTTGAAAGATTTGGAAATTAAAATTAATATCAGTCATTAGTTAGAAAGAAAAGTGAGACAAGCTTGTTATTTTCTGAATTGAGTCGACGATGGTGGAAATTATTAGATAATTGGAATTTATACACTTATGATGTTTATACCTTTGTTCTTCCAATAAGGGTCATTAGTGGTGAAAACAAATCGTAACAATTGACATTGTTATTTAATGACAAATCAAGCAGCCGAGAAGATTTGAAACTCAATTTAAGCTTGTCTATTTTATTTATTTTTGCATTACTTTGTATGTATAAGCAACTTAACTTTACAATAGTGTGAGAATAAGGAAAACTCCCCTCATAAGCTTCAATTACTGCCTGGTTGGCTGGTAGAAGCAGCTTACTTATTTTTTATCTTGTTTTAGCAGATTTATAAACAAAACTGAGATCGGAGGAACAATTTCTTGGCAGCTTATAGCTCGTAAACGAATTTAATAAGCGGCTTAAAGCAGTTGGATTAAATGTTTAACCAGACTCACATCCAAGCCATAGTGCATTTAATGCAATTTTAATTGAACATAAGGCTTTAAAAGTTATGCTCTCTGGTTTAAGATTGCCTTAAATCCTTTTTTGTTGCTGGAAGCAGAAAATGGTTTAATTGAAACCTTTTTTAAATAAATCGTTGGCATGCACGAGTGTTGATTTTTAAATGCAATTAAAATTTCGACGCTCAGCACCGACACTTGAGTAAAGCGTATAAAAACCAAAGTTGAAATATAAAAATCTTTAAGCGTTAAGCAATTAATCGCGCATTATAACAAAATTCCCTGGCGCGTTTCTGTTTTATGTTAAGTAATAATAACTTAATTTGGGGCGTCATTTTGCTGGCCCGCCTTTGTAGTCTATAATTAAAATTAATTACGTGTTTTTGCTCACATCTTTTGTCTCGCTTTCTTTCTTTGCAGGTAAGCTTACCAACTTTTCAACGCACACAACGACACACTCAAAGACTTACCACCCACCCCGTCAAAGTATAAAACAGTCTGCCATTAAATTGAACAAGTGCCAGCAAAGTTAGTGCTTCCCACACTCAAACACCCGCACTCTCACCTACGCAGTGGATAAGATCTAATGCCTCGTTGGGATACTGCTGCATTTGGATGTTTACCTTGACACGTTTTTAAACTAGACAAGATGAAATCTGATCCAATGCGGATATCCTGTATCCACCTGTCGTGTCTGCAGCGTAGCTGGTAACTACAATTGTGATGGTGTTAACACTATGGGTGGTATCAAAGAGTATAAAATATTGCCTTTGGTGGTACATATCTACCGTAAGCTAAGCAACAGAATATTGTATACATATATTGCTAGTATTTATTTATATTATGAATATTATTACTATTTACGAGGGGATCACTTTTAGCTGTCCCCCGATTGTATTATTATTAAAGGTAATGTGTATTTTTTGATGACAATTTTAGCTTATGCTATTATTCGATATTCGATATGCTATTATGCGATATTCTTGTGCTACGACTTTACTTATTGGCGATAACTCAGCGATAACTCTCTACTTGACTTCTACCACTAAGCTTATGCTTAGTGCTTCTACTTAGTCACCTCCTTACTTTTTGATGATTACTTTACTCTTATGCTTACTTTAGTCAACATCGCTTTATCCAATTTACACAATTGAAATTATTTTTAAGTTTATACAAAATTTGCTTGTGTGCGTCACATTTGGGTTATACTTATACACTTATACACTTATTATAAACTTTTGTATCGGCACAAGGAAATGGGAATGCCAAACATCGGACTATAATATGTATTATTTAATCATTAAAATGTTATTAGTTTTAATTACCTTAAATTTTATAAAATTATTAAACACAATTATTTAAAATTTTTTAACTAGCTGCTAACTGCGAATTGCAGTTGGCTAAGCCGAGCTCCTTTTAAAGCTAAACACAAAAAAACCCATCACTCAATCTCCTCCAGCTTTTTGCTCTTTTGTTACACCTTCGTGCTGTCCCTGAGCTTATTTCATGACATTCCATTTGTATAGTATCTAGCGCGTCATAGTCGTACTTGCCGCACTCGCGTGCCAGCATGCAATTTGCAAGCTACGAGGCTCTAAATAAAAGGAAGAGCTGCACGTCCGTTTGTATCTCCGCTGCAGTTCATAGCCATGCATTCCCATGTTTTGTCATGCCATTTTGCCATTTCCGTTTCGAACAAAAGTCAACTAAATCTCCTGTCACGTTGTTTCCTAGGCTATGTCACAGCGCTCGGACGTAGCTGCAAGCTGTGCAACCTTTTTTCTGTGTAGGTGCATGGAAACCAACAAAGAAGTGCACTCACGGCTGTAGACAAGCAAGTCCAAAAGGACCTTGAGCCTGCAATAAAATTTAGTCCATGTCGAGGTAGAGGCAGTGCGCTTAAGCTTGCTTCTCATACAAAAATGGCCAATGATTGTAAATTATTTTTCAACGAATTTGTAGGACGCGTGTTAGGACCCGTCAAGACAAGCTGAACTTGATTTAGCCCTGTCCCTCAACTCTTCTCTCTGTATGAACATCAAGAACTGAGAGACTAAAAATGCTAGAGACGCCAAATTCTGTATATAAATACTATCATTTCCAAGGAACTATTTTATGTATCGAAGAAGTTTTTCGAAGATTATCAAGCTTTCCTGCTGACGTGACAGTTGAGAAGACGTGCGTGTGTTTGCTGCGATGCCCTAGTCAAAGTGTATCAAAAGACGGCTGCGCCCACATCGTTCTTGTTTAGTTTTTAAATTGCTAGAATGACTCGCACAGAATGTTCATGGTAGAGCTTCTTTGCAGCTGGACATCTGGGTGCATTCTATATATTAAGAAATGTTGGCGGTCTAAGCTGACAAGTGGCACAAACGGCGTCTGGCTTTGACATTGACATGCCTCAAAGAGCCGCAGCAGCTGCAAAACGAGCGAAAGACCAACAACAGCATCGATAAGCTCGACGCTTAAAATGGCGTAACCAACTTATGCATACCCTTGGTCTGCTGCTCAGAAAGCTCTTAAAACCAAACACATACACATATATTTAACATTAGCATAACAAATTTGGAGTCAATACTAGTTGGCTACATACTTTTGCAAATCTCTAGTATACCCATTAACTATGTCAATGTCAAAGTGTATGAGAGATCAGGACGACTATTATGGGCAAATGCCAGTCTGTGTCCTGACGTCTACGTGACGCAAATTTTGCCACTTATTTAGCTTAATATAGCCGACGATTGGCTTTGACATTGTTGCCTGCAACAGATATTGCTGCTCGTAAGGTTGCAACCACCCAGGGATGTGCTGTCAACACAGTTCGAAGAGTTTATCTTTCAGGACAATATATTTTAAGATACCTATTATTAGCTGCCACTCTTGTCAATAAGATATGAAGTATCAAACTTAATTCATGTGAGTTAGTTTAACACTTGTTATGAAATCTGTATCGATTTAATTTTGAAGCAAATTGAAAGGAACTCAGCGGCACAGTAATATAAAAAGTTTCATGTTTTTAATACTTATATGGAAGGTTTTAATTATAGAAGCATGTATTTAACGAAATATTTACAGATCTGTTTTTTTTTTTTATAATTTTCGCCGATACCGGGGGCAGTAGTTTTTATAATTTGTACAATAATTATCTCTTTGTTAATTTATATAATACTTTTATAATATTAAGAAGCGTTTTTAGATACTTTGTTACAAAATATTGTGAGCAGCACTTTAATTATAACTGTTTATTCCTAATAGAAATGTTTCCAGTTTCTTTCTGGTGGATAACTCATTAAAATTGAATTGAAATTGAAATATACATATGCACATGCTCTGATCTGTATGATACTATTCCATAGAAAAAACGTAATGGTATTTGTAGGCTTGGCTCAAGCATTTTTCAATTCAGCTTGTTTAATATATTCAACATAAATATAAATTTCCACAATGAGGAATATAACCAAATATTATATTATATATATTTGTAAATACTCTACACATTTTTTTTGTAGGATTCTTATAGATATAAATGATGATTATTATTATATAACAAAACGTACAACCGACCGATTAAGATAACAGTTTTTCTTTATAGATCATAAAATACCCTTCGTCAAGATTTGCATTTAACTTCATTTAAACCTGGAGATGTTAGTTTTGTTTATATTATTTTTTGTTAGGTATAAGCAATGCGGCTTTATCTCCATATAACACTTATAAGCCCCAAAGGTGTTCACCTTTGTCCCAGATTTTAACATTAACATTAACATTAACCACAATTACTTTATTGAATGGCTGCAATATTTTTATTGTAGCTTTAATGAAAGTGAGAAAAAAAATTGCAGTTAGCATTGTTGCCAAATCTGTAGGCTCTAGGCTGATTGCAGGCTGGTTAAAAGCATTGCGGTGATAACTCATCAGCATCCACCAACTACAACTACAACTACAACCGACAAATGCACTTTGGAGCTCCGCCTTGACATATTTTTCAAACCGCAGACGCCGCAGTTGCAAGCGAGCAACAGTGTCAGCAACAAGCGAAGACTTGAAGTTTGTCAGCACTTTGACATGTTAATTGCATATACGTTTGCCAATGACGACACCGACTATGATGGCAAAGGCACAACATGACCTAAAGCCGGTTGCCTCGATGCGTTTATGGCCCGCATGACAGCTTCAGTTTCAGCTTCAGTTGAAGGCGCCAGCGACTAACTGGCAATCAATTTTGCTGGCTTTTTACTTCATTTTGTTGATGTGGGTGCGCACCACAGATACTTGGCAAATTATTCAGCAACAACTGCAACGGCAACTGCAACTGCAACTGCAACTGCAACTGGAAGCTGCGAACGCACCTAGGCCATTAGCCCTATGCGTCACCTGCTGATCTTCAACTTTGATGCGTGGCTTCAAAAACTTGTGGGCGAGGGGAGTGTAAGCTCGCTGACTTGACGTTTGATGTATGATATGCAATTTGAGCAGCAATTTATGATTGCTGCTTGAGCACGACAACAGCGTTGCCGTTGCTGTTGACAACACGGACATGGACACTGTGCAACTTCCCCGTTTGGGCACAAACGAGGACATTGTGGGAGCTCAGTCTCAGTCTGAAGCGAAACCGCAGCGTGCGGCTGATTGAAAGAGATACGCGACAAACAGAGCCTGCCATAGATGCAAATCTTTTGTGTCCATGCATCTGTGGCCTGAGCTTGCCTTACGCATTTTGATGCCTTGTGGGTTGCTCTGCCTGCCTACTTAATAGTTCTGTTGACTGCTAATAAAGCGCGATGACAAAGATACAAGTAGTACATACAAATATGTCTATGTGGGTTGATGTTAATGAGTTGAGGTTAAGCTGAGAATTCTTAAATAGAAATTACAATTTGAGGTTTTACTTTTGAATAGCAGTGTGTTATTGCTTGTTATATTTATATAAGAATGAGTAGTTTAAAACATATAATCTTATCTGAATTTTGTCATAATTATGCTATGCGTTATCAAACCTTTCGAGCAGTGTATACAACAGTCGGCTCAGCTCATTCTAAACACACAAGCCACCCACACGCTCTCAAACACACACACACGCACGCACATGCACATGCACGAAAACGAGTACACACAATATGCGGTGATCTGGCGATCTCTTAACACTGTAAGCCAGCGCTCTTATACGCGCACTCTTATACTGCTCTCTGCTGAGTTTATTGCTGTTGCTGTAAATACTTATAAAGTACGTGTGCAGCTTCTAACTGGCAACAGGCTGAGTGACTGGTGACTGTGCAGCGCGTTGTTACGGGTGTGTTGAACCTGTGAACTGGAATTGGTTTCACTGGAAGCAATGGTATGCGCTTTTCGGAATCTTTGTATGGTCAATGGAAGACAAGCCAAGTCATAATAATTGAGCACTTGATCAGCAGCCACCAGCCGAGGGAGCGAGCAGGCGAACGAGAGAGAGATTGGAAGGCATAAAAAATATAAATTATGTATATAATTTTTATATCTTTGGAGTTGCATGCGAAACCCGCAAGGCATTAAAATAAAAATAAAAAATTAGACCGAGTCGAGCAAAAAACTTTAGTTTGGTTTTATAGAGAGCTTGAAGAGAGTCTGTGTGAGCATTGTAATGTTTTGCGATTTCGCTTCCAGTGAGCAGTCAACATTAAGTTGCCACAACACACACACACACACACACACATACACATTAATGTAGCTGCAGCAGCAGCAGTTAGTCTTGTTGTTTGATGTTGCTGCTCAAAAGAAATCAATGCACTGGCATGCTAAAAGACACAACGGCCAACATACATACCTCTATACAGCCAAGTGGCAATAAATACCAATACATAAAACACACACACGTACATATGTGTATGTGCATGTTTTATGTGTAATGAAAGCAAAGCACTGGAAAAATAATGATTAAGCCTTGCTGTAAATTGCATGTATAAATATTAGTCGTAAAGCAAAAATTTTACTGGAAAAAAAAAACACAACGCGACGACTGCAAATGCGTTGAGGCAAGAAAAAAAACACACACACACACTAAGATGTATTGGAAAAACTCGATTTATGAGTTTGAATGCAGTTTCTTTTTTATACACACACACACACAAACAGCAACAGTTTTTGTAAGCCAGTGTGTGTGTGTTTAAAGCCGGGACTGGGACTGCATGCCAAAAGTCTGGTTGACTCGATTTGCCGGAGGTTGCCCCGTAAGTTTAAAATTTGTTGTAAGCCAATAAATAAATAAATCTTTATGCTAAAATTATACAGACTTTTGATTTAAGTTTTTTGGTATCTGGCCATATATATTTTAAGTTCATTACTCACTATTATTATTTTGATAGTTACATTTGTTACATTACGTAACAAATTAAATAAAATTATAAGACACTTCATTTCAGATTTTATTAATATTGTATGTAACATTTTATTAGAATATTTACATTTGCATGCACTAAATATTGTTAAAGTAATTCCAGGTGCCATTCCCAAAAACTATTCGTTACAAATATTGCTGGATTACCTTGAAGGTTTCCATTTTATTTTTGGTGGCAGCATTTATGGTTTGGGGCGCGCTCAGCAGGAGTTGGTAATAAAAATAAATGGGTTTCTGTTGCTGACATCATGGGGAAATCCCTGCTTCAATAGACGCCATAACGAAGCACAAATAATAAAGTCAACAGCAGCATTATTTTTGCAATAACTGTTGCGCACCTTGTGCAATTCTGGGACAGCAAAAAGGGAGCTAGTTTGAAGACTCTGATTGCAGAGCAGCGAGCAGCAAAAGGCATGTGAGGAGCGTGCACATTGCCTTGAGGCATTGGGGGCGTTAGCGGGTGGGGGACACAAACAGAAACAGCTGAAAAAGACAAAACAGCAGTGAAACAACTTTTATTAAAAATCCAACAGCTCACATGGCCAACAGCCACCAGCCTCTATAAAGGGGGCTGGGAGGTACCGCGCGCTCCATGAAGTTGCAGTTGAAAATAAAACCATCAAGAAAAAGCAGATGAACAGCTTCGCCAGTGGAACCGCAAAAGCAAAGTGCGCGCTCTGCTCGGTGGAGACAAAGAGAATGACTTGTTGTTGTTTTTTTTCGAACAGCTTGCAAAACTAGTGAGAAACGTGAGCCAAGGCAAATTGCATTGGCTATATACACACACACACACATAGATATGTCTCTCTGTGTGTGTGTGATTTTTGAAGATGCAACAGTCTTGTGCCATAGAGAGGGGCAAGACATATTGGCCAGCAGATTGACGTTATTATCTTGAAGAATCTGTTACGAATAGAATAGCTTAAAGCTCTTCTGCTCTTCATGGAGAGCTCTCTACTTTGATGAATACCCTTTTATGTAGACCCAAATAAATTTAGATTCATCAAATATTTACAAATTACAAAGGTCCGTTTCCTTAGTGCTTAATATTTGAATTCAAATTAATTTCTAAAAAATACATCAAACTAATATATTATAATTTCAACGTAATTTAAATGTATTTGATTAAAACTATCTTATGCATACTTGAGTAACTTAATTTTTTAAAAACTATTCTATGTTTTAAAAACAAGAAAATTGAGAGAACCCAAATTTTAAAATTTCTGAGGTTATTTAGGCGACGGTTAAATGCACTTTCAAGCTTATGTTTTGTAGATTTACAACAAATATTTTAAATTAAATAAGAAAACTTATATTTCAACCATAAAACAGATCTTGGCTTCTCTTTGTTGCAAAATTCCATTATATTTTCTTTTTCCTTTTAATTTTTTATATAAATATTTTTATCGATTTTCTCGGGAGTGGGGAGGAAATAAAAGAAAATAAAATAAAAACGATTTAAATAACAATCATTTTTAACTTACAAATTGTCCTAAAGAATATCTGTGAATATGAAAAATTTTGTTAGGGTATTTTTCCCTTGGTATTACAAAGTAGCTGAGCATTCTTTTTGTTGTTGTTGCTTAATGTATTTGTTGCATTACCTGTTGGGCTGAGAGGTGAAAGACAGCAGAAAACAAGACAAGTTAAGAAAAAACAAAACATTAATTGCATGTGGCAAGTGAGGCAAAGGCCTTGCGGCAGCATTTCGTGTCGATGTCGAAGTCGACAATGATGATTATGAAGCTGCTGCCTTTGATTGGGGACTGTGATTGGGAAGTGAGCCTGTGACTGTGATTGCAAATTGCGGCTGAGAGTGGAACTGTGACACGCTTGTGGCAATTGTGGCTTTGGCTAGTTTGCAAAAAGAAAAAAAAAACATATATATATATATATACATTTGTATATAAATGCAACATCTTTTTAGAGCTGCCACAAGTGGTGAA
Source organism: Drosophila busckii (assembly GCF_011750605.1). Taxonomy (NCBI): domain Eukaryota; kingdom Metazoa; phylum Arthropoda; class Insecta; order Diptera; family Drosophilidae; genus Drosophila; species Drosophila busckii. The sequence continues at coordinate 472,928 of NW_022872723.1, read as the reverse complement.
AGTTGCAGCGAATGCGAGTTTTAGCCTGTTGCATGCTTTTCAAGGTCTTTGCTCAGGTGTTGCAAGGCTCGAGAGAAGGGACCGCAGCCAAAAACGGGAATTGCGGCTGTATAACGTTGGCGCTGACGCTTGCCGTAGAGCCGGAGATGAAGTCGGCTTCCGTGAGGTCTTGTGGTTAGGGGAAATATTTGGTTTGTTGCGTCTGCGGTTAAGGTTGCCACTGCCGTTGCCGTTGCGGTTGTGACTCTAGCTGTGGATTAGTTTGCTTTATGCTGTAAGTGGTAACAAGTGGTTTAACCAAACTGACAGCAGCGGAGCACCTGATGATGTGCCAGATAAATTGACAGTTAAGCTGAGATTGTCAAAGACAAGCTCTAAACTATTCTAAAATTGTTCAAGGCTTCAATATTTATTCACATATTATTCCAAAATAAAATGTTTTAGGCAAATATTGCAAATAAATGGATTGGAGGCACAATCTATTTTTATACCAAACACTTATCTTCTAAGCTAACCACTATAATTTGAGATGAAAATTAATGTCAGCATATTGAAAAGTCAGAGCATTGGGGTATCGTTCTTGTAGCTTATTAAATTGCACGGTGTTAGCTTATCACTCATAACTGCCTGACAGGCTATAAAATAATCTGTACCTGTATCTGTAACAATATCTGTGGCCGTAGCTGCAGCCACTTGAAGGCATTACCTTGTCTATTAACCAAGTTATTAGCTGAAGCTTGGTCATTCAACTCGTTGTTGGTCAGTTTCAGTGTCAGCAAGGCATAATGCTTATTTTTACTTCATAGTGCTGCTGCTTCTTCATCAATCGCATAATGCATGCAGACTTAAAGTGTATCCTGCAGATACGAAAGTATGTGAAAAGTCCATCTGTCTGTCGTTGAGCACAAAACTCAAGATCGCTGTGATTGAATCATAGAGTCCGTTTGGAATGCTTTGGATTTCCTGCAATACTGTTTAGTTTTGATCGTCCGCTCATCTTTTTCGTATGGCGTCAACAGCTACCACTATATTGCCTACACGGATTTTGCCTCATTTAAACTTGTTCCTGCAGCTTCCCCACATCTATCTTTGCTTAATTCGTAATGCTATGTGGATCTCATTGCGACTATACAGCAGAGTTGATTTTTTCTTTCTTTTCCTCTTTCTGTTATTATTATTATTGATATTTTCGTTACATTCGCAAGAAGAGGAGGCAAGAAGCGGTTACGCAACGTCGCGTCCGGCTGGCTCGTCGTCTTCTCTGCCATTGCAGCTCAGTAGGGCTCCGTCTGTCTGTTTTTTATGTTTTATTTTGTTTGTTCGTTTTATTAACGACGACAGACGCCCCCACTGCTCACTCACTGTTTGCATTTTTTTTTTTTTTCACAATCTCTTTTGGTTTTTCCTTTGGTTGTTGGCATTTCTTTTCAGTCTGTTACTTGGCTTTGATTTTGGACCAAGCATCGAAATTCCCATTGGTGTTTAATTGGCATTTTTCATTGTGTTACAATTTTAATGATTTATTTTGTTGATGTTGCTGCAATAACTGATACCTGCAACTTGCAAAACCATATTATCCAAAAAGGTTTTGGATTGTGCGAAATTTTCCGGTCAGTTTTTATATTTCGGTTCCCTACTTATTTGTAAACAATTTATTTTTTAACAGCTCAAATAATTATTTATATTAACATTTATATTCTTTAAATACGAACTAACTTTGTGAGTTAATCATGAGGGTTCTGGGTAAAGATAAACTGTTTGATTTTTGATTTCTTCAACGTCTGTGTATATTTATTTTAATTGTTTTCTTTCATAATAGGAAATGTGCATTCTAGATACTTCTCAACATCTCTGTCTCTTCGTTTCTCTGGAATCTTTGGATATTTTTAATGTTTGATCCGCTAGCAAAGCACCATCAACAGAATTCATGAGATACAAATTATCGTTCTTCTTTTTTGTGGTATACCAAAATTGTAACTACACTATATTTCATATAATTTATTTATTATATAATTAAACTACTTGCAACATTTAAAAAGAACTGCATCACTTGAAAATATTTTACCAAAACACTTAGAACAATTATCAATGTCATCAACAACGACTTAGACTTAGACATACGCAAACCTCAAATACCAAAACTATCTAGTAAAACTTTTATGCAAAGGCTGGTAAATGCTGTCATTGGGGTGAGAGCGAGAGGGGGAGAGAGAGAGAGAGAGAGTGAAAGGCTGGCAACGAAAACATTCCATCACAAAATATGTAGCACAAATAAATGCAACGAAACAAACTCTAAGCAGTTGTGGCATGCCGCAGGCTACGATTTGCATGCAGTCAACGCAACCTATGAGTAGAATGGTATTTATATAGTAATTTGTTGAGTCTGTCTGCAGCAGCAGCAGCACCAGCTGCTGTTGCTATGCTCTTCGGCAGTGGCTTTGAGGCATTTGGTGGAGAAGTAGAAGTCCCACGAACTTCAGCTTAGCTGAACATCGCTCGCAATTCAAATTGAAATCTTTACAATGCACATAAGTTAGCTTATGCTCAGAGCTTTGAAAACGAGCCCAAGCAACTGCTGCCATTGCCTGCATGTTGCTGCAGCATTGAGTGGCAACAACAGCAACGACAAGAGCAGCACACTCGTTGGATTGAGAGCGAATCGGCTTGACTTTGGCTGCACCAGTGGCAACATGAGTTGCATCATAGTTGCTGGGCACAAAGCTGCTTAGAGCTGCGAAGCAGCAACAGCACAAAATAATCTTGAACTGAAATGATTGGCTCACCACCCTCTCAAGCAGTAGACTAGTGTTTATCTGCTTAGGGGCTACTACTTTTGAAATAATAAAAACCAATTTGATAATAAATTTTCATTATTCAATTATCAAGCAATATCAGGCTATAAGGTGATATGTGAAAGTCTGTCAGTTGTTTCACAGCTTCTCCACTTTTGTTAGCAGCTCCGACCTCGTTGTCTTCTTCTCTCGTTGCCATTGCATACGATAAGATCATAAGATATACGCATCTCATATTTGCAATTCAACTTTTAAGCCATAGATATGGGTCGAAAAATGTAATATACTTAAAGTCTGTAGATGGAGGCAATATCCAGCCAAAGTCATCATGTTACGCTCACTAAAGTGGGTTAAGTTTTTATATATCCTTTTTATTTTATTTTTTTATTTTCATTTTCCGTTTTGTGTACATGTCACTGAGTCAAGGCTGCAGTATTGAAGCCAATTGCTATTGTTATGTGCTCAGCGGCGAATGCTGTAAGTGCTACATACTCTATTTATTATAGGTATAATTAAAGCAATAAACAGTGATAAAAAAAATTAAAGGTATGCCCATAATATTCAATAAGACTTCTTTGAAGTGAGAAAGTCATTCACACTTGACGAATTTTTACAATTCGACAAATTAGTTCGATTACAGCCTACGCGTCTGTAAAGATCTCAGAGACTATTAGAGGTAGAGATACTTTGCCCAACTTTTCAATAGTCTCTGCCATGTTTTATAAAAATGTCAAAGAGTGCAAAAAGCAATACCCAAATGCCTTACTAAAATAAGTGGCCAGCTTGCGCACTCCAGACAAATTCGATCAAGTGCATTTCAGAGCTAGCCCCAAGCTACATAAAATTAGCTCAAATTGCCACAAATGCCACCCAACTAACCACAGAAGCTGCAAGAACAAGCCCGATGCTTCGCAGCTGTGGCAAATAGAAATAGTAGGAGTGACCTCCAAGCAGCCAATTGCCATGTCCAGCAGCCATCACTCGCAGTCTAGTTCATTTTCCTCGACCAAAGTGGCTTCTAGTATCAACAGCAGCCAATGGAGCCTGGTGGAGTCTCAGTTTTTAGCGATGCTGACGCCGAGCAGCAGAACAAGTTGCATTACTAACAAAAGCCACTCGACAATTGCTAAAATGTGAGCATTCGCCTGAGGATATCTTGGTGGGGACCAAGACAAGTGGCTGCGGAGAGAGAGAGAGAGAGAGAGCGGGAGATGAAGCAATTCTATATGCGATGCGCTGCGTTGCATTTCAATTTCATTAGCAAAGGTTTAAAAATACACGCACTCAAGAAATTATTATGAGCAAAAATATGTGTTTCGGCATCTGTTGACCCAATTGCCGGCCATATGCTATGGAGATGGGCAAGATAGAAGAGATTAAAGTCTATGGATTGCCAAATCTGCTGCGCGTCATATTTATGGGCTAACCTGTCTGGCAATCAATTCTGGCAAACATGACCTAGCCCACATACAAAAGGCAAAAGCGAAACGGCCAAATAAAAGTGCAACAAGAAACATGCAACAAGGGAAAGGTAAACAAGCAGATACAGATACAGATACATATAGAGATACAGACAGTGCATATATATTTTGGGCTGTGCAGTCAAACTGAACTTTGTAGCGCGGGCGTTTTTGTAGGAATAATATTGATTTACGCAAACGATAAATGTGGCACACAGATACAGATAGAGATACAGATACAGATGCATATAGGCCACAAATGTTGTCTTGCCTTTTTACATACAATGTCTGCTGAAATATTGAAATCAACTGTAGTTTACTCGATTTGATTAATTGGCTCAGTGGAAGAATGGCAATACATAGAGAGTATACATATACGTATCTATGTGTGTGTGTGTGTGTGTGTGTGTGTGTGCTTGTGTGTGTATTGTCAAAGCGCCAAGCTACGTATATAGCATACAATTTAAAAATGTATCCAAAAGAGATACATTACACATTACGGCCGTGTTGCTGCCAAGTCTTGGAAATTCCCTTCACTGCATTCTTTCCCACACCAAAATGCCACTCGGCGCAACAAATGCAACAGACAAAGATGGCGACAGCGACGTCGGCAGTGGCAGCGCCAGCGACAGCGGCAGCTCTACAGTTTGGCATTGCAATCTCAGAGTTACTTTTGGGGCCGGCTTGCAAAGTTGGAAGGTAGAGAGATATACATAGACTACTACGCTTGGCTTGGCTGCAGGGCTTAAACTACAGCGCGCCGTAGTCATTCGCAGTGTCGTAAATTTTATTAGAGTGCCGCCCGAGGCCCCCCACCCTCCTGCCGCCCAACAACTTGTGCATCATCAAAATGATTATCATCATCCTCATCATCATCATGAGCAGCAGCAGTAGCGCTGCAACTACTGCGACCTAACACAATTTTACTTAGTTTGCATTTTAGCTTATGCCTTTTGTAATTCTCTTTATTATTTATTTTTTTTTGGTTTGTGTCTTGCTCATTGCAAAGCCAAAACGATTCGCATTTCAAAGGAAATTAAATTTAGCAGCTGTAATTTTAAGTATGTATGTATATATGGGTACATATATTTTTTCATTTGATTGTTTTTTGTTCGTTAACCCAAAAATATTCAATTTACTTGCCTGGCAAATGATACGATGCGATACGAACTCTGAGCGCTAAGCTATTGTTATGCTTTTGGCTTTTCCTTGTAATACTTAGGTATCTGTGTATATGTATGTATGTATGTGTGTGTGTGTGTGCTCAGCTTACATCTTGAATTTGCTGCGGCTTATTGTCTTCCACCTCTAAAAGTTCAAAAGCTATCGCTGAAGTGAATTTATGGCTGCTTGAGTTGAAATTGATAAACGTCGCCGCGTTAAGCTCTCTCTCGCTCGCTCTCTCTCTCTCTCTCTCTCTCTGTCTCTCTCTCTCTTTGTTTTACAATTCTCAGAATTTGGTTACTTTCAGTTTCTGACCTCGCACTTTGAGGTTATCTGCATTAGCATTAACATCTAAAATCTTACGATTGCTGTTAGAAGAATAGAAAAATATTAAACATTTAATGATTCCGGTTTTTTGTTGTCAATACAAAGGTTGCAATGACTACAAATCGAAGTAATGTATTAATTAAACGCTCGTGTAATGCAACCAATTTTTTTTTTGTAGTATAATAGTATTTGAGTTATTAATTACGATGCGAAACAATGAAGTATTTTTGTTATTCAATCAAATCAGAATACAAGGATTATAAGCAGGGACCGTAATCATTATAAGTTTTATTTTAAAAATTACGTTATACTGATTATATGTTGGTTTTTAAGATTTTCCTCACCAATAATGATTAATTTTGATTAATTTTACAATAACTTATAAATAATCATTACTTTTCAGCAAAAAAAATATAAATCAATAATAATGATTATTTATGATTTTTATTTTTTTCGCTCAAAATAAAACTCACTGTAAGATTACAGCCTAATTATTAAAGCTTTTCCAATCTTTGTCACATGTCCTTTTATAACACATCTAAAGGATCAATTTTTTTATAATTTTGCCACGCCCACCTTCCGCCCCTCCGAAAATTAGAAAAAATCAATTATTAGGCGTTAATCTCAGGCTAGCGACTCAAATGCCCACATACAGGATGTATGTCCTTGTTTGCATGTGCCTTGCTAATTTGATCTCTTTCGGATGCAAAACAAGGAATATATTCAAAGAATACATTATGTATGCAAATACAAGTGTAGCTAGTTGCCAAAACTTTTAAGCGAGAATTACAAGTATCAGTTAGTCATAATGTATTATTTGAATAATACATATAATATTATTATATTATATACATATATAATATAATATGTATTTATATATATTATATATTATATGAATATATAATAATAATTTTAAAAAATTGATCCTCTAGATGTGTTATAAAGGACACGTGAGACAAAGTTGGAAAAGCTTTTTATAATTAGGCTGTATCTTACAGTGAGTTTTATTTTGAGCGAAAAAAATAAAAATCATAAATAATCATTATTATTGATTTATATTTTGTTTGCTCAAAAGTAATGATTACTTATAAGTTATTGTAAAATTAATCAAAATTAATCATTATTGGTGAGGAAAATCATAAAAATCAGAAAGTTGCAAATCATGGTGAATATGCATAGATTATACAAAAAGGATTAATATGATGTTATCCTTTTTTTTCTAAGTCGATTTTAAGTGAATGATTTTTTCATTTGAAATAAATGTTATTTACGGTCCCTGATTATACATAAGTCTTGAAACTGAGTTTTGAAGACCAGAATGATTAGAGTCTAAAAGTGTGAAAGACTAACATTGTCTCTGGCGTCATAACATCAAAAACACTTGATCTATTAAAAGCATTAGAACGCATGCATTTGAAATAAAAAACAGTTGTTAAAATATTTTTTGCAGTCATACAGCTGGTCATAAAAAAGAACATTGTTCTTTCATCAGCGTAGCTTGAAAAGATCACAAATTAGACTATTTTTATGAAAATGAATTTTGAAACATTCACTTTCACAAAATTCACTGGTCTCGCGTTTCCAGCGAAAAATGGCATCAGCAGCTATTTCGGGGATCCACCCGAATAAAATGTTTCTAGTACAAATTTTTGCAACATAATCAAATGCATTGCATTCGTGGCGAGCGATAAGGTTAAAGAGCAGCAATCGTCGCTCTCTTAACAAGTGCTACTCTCTCTCTCTCTCTCTCTCTCGCTCGCTCGCTCGCTCTTTGGTTGAAGACGCAGTGTTGCTGTTACCGGCTTCGCTTTTACTACGCTTTTAGATAAATTTGTATCTCACTTTTGTATTGTTGTGTTTGTAGTAGTAGTAAATGCCGCTCAGCTGTGCGGTCCAAACACACACACACATGCACACACAGAGAGTCACAATAACAGCAAATTGTAGTTGTAGTTATAGTTTTTTCCGCTTCTTATGCGGGACCCCTAGCGGCAGCGACGTGAGCGCTTCGTAGTCGGCTCGACTGCCGACTCGGCTTTCCAGTTGTCGTTTTCCAGTCGCCTAAAGATATTTCGGACTGCCGTTCCAGAAGAGAGAGCCGTGGCGGTGGCGGCAGCGGGCCCTGCAACAGCGACGACTGCGACGACGACGTCGGCCACGTTTCGTTGCTGTTCCGAGGGAGCAGCGCCAGCATACCGAACAGTCCGATATTAACTCTCAAACTGTACGGTTTGGCAGCGTTATAACTTCAGCCAGCAAACGTAGGCAGCGCGTCGTGTTTAATGCCACTGCGGCAACGGCAACGGCAACAGCAACATCAACATCAACAACAACAATCATAACTAAAATAATAAGCAACAACAACAGCAAATACTGTTCCAGAACTGTTCATGTTCTAGTAAAACGATTTGAGTGGCAACATTTTTTAACAACAGTGGGTGTCAAAGTGCCAAGTGCCAGGGCAATTGCATTTCAACTGAAGCAAGTCAAATTATAAAGAAAATTATTAATATTATTAACTCACTTCCTGCGTTTACAAAGCAGCTTTTGAACAACAACAAATGTATCTCATGCTACAAATCGCACACTGAGCATAACAATGTTTATTATTATAAAATAAAAGCAAAAAAAGTTAAATAAATAAAAATAATAAGAAAGACAACAAAAACGAATCCGCTCTTTTCAATTGTAATATCCGGTCTAGCGGAATTTCACAGTGTAGCAGCTTGTACGTGTGAGTGAGTGTGTGTATGTGTGTATGTGTGTGTGTTGTGAGCTAAGCACAAAAAACATAAACAGGCCTCAGTGAAATAGAAAACTGCGGCCCAAAAGCAAATGTGCAAAATTCAACAACAACACAAAGAGAAAAAGAGAAAGAAAACAACATTCAGTGACTTTTGTTTATTGAATTTATTGCATTGGCAATATTGAGGTTACATAAAAGTCGAGCCTTGTCTAAGACAGCAATCACATCAGCAGCAACAATAAGTGTTTACAGTTGCAAAAATAAATGTGCTTTGCTTTGAAGGCCAATCCGTTTCTCTACACTTCTGTTCTGTGCATAAATAAACAATCAAATACAAAGTGCAAGCGAAATTAAGTTTATAAATATTTCGAATTTGTTTATGTTTGTGCTTATAATTGAGCTCAGCACTCAGTCCACTCCATTCCACTTACTGACCTATCGTAAGCCTCAATTGCTCCCTGAGCAACTGACAGAGGACTGTCAGAGAAACTTTGACCACTCTTGGAGCAAGCTCTGACTTTGATTAGACATGACAGGGCACAAGACAATCTTAACAACTGGAGCTGTGAGTTGCTCTGAGTTTTGTCTTGGCTAATTAACATACAAATTAGGCTGACGAGTAGATTCGGCCATAAGTTTCCACAATTTACGAGCCATCTACCATATACACACACACATATATAAAAGCCAGAACTGTGCGCCCAACAATCTGCTAAATTACAAAGCATTTTAGCAACATTGTATATGGGCAGATATCAAGACATATATAGTATATGGAGCTGACTGTGCGCAACGTATAAACAATTTAAAAATAATTAAGTGTTGTTGTTGGTGTTGCTGTTCATTATTGATTTGGTGCAAACCAAGGACTTGAAGCTTATGTATCTAACAGATAGTTTATCTTACAGTGCGTGGGCAACAGTGCAATAGTTACCGTTACATCGTACTCTAGAACATTCCAGCTAATTAAAGTAACTCGCAATTTGCAATTTTTTTTATAAAACTAAAGTGCAATAAAACGAACAACAAAATTCACAAACGCCGCTGTGTTCATTGTAAGAAGTAAAACAAGAAGAAGAAGAAGCAAACGGAAAAATGCTGTACAAATGCAAATTTAATTAACATTATTATGCGTGCATAAAGAAAGCCATAAAAACTGCAAGAGCATTTAAGCCTTAAGTGCAATTAAACCAACTCAAGTGGACGACAACAAATTGTGTAATTTTGTAAAGTTAAAAACTATAAAAAATATAAAAAGAATCTCGAACTGATTGCTGCATACGGATTAAATACCAGTTTCAAAGTTATACTCGAATTGTAAGTATTCAGAAATTGTATTGATACTACGAACGACCAACCGGCATTTGCGTTTGTTAGGGGGAAAACAGAAAAAAAAATTGATTATATTCGTAGAACTATGTAGTACGTCAATTATATTTTTCAAATAAATTAGCTACAATTGGAACGATTTCGAGCGTGATATTTAGCAACAACGAGTGCACATGAACGAATATTTCAAGAAATTGTTTTAAGTTTGAAATTTATAGGTTCATAAATCAATATTCAAATGCATTTTTCGAAATATGATTTGTGACAGCTTCTGGATAAGCTACACGTCTTGAGTCTAGAACTTTCAGTAGAGAGCTGGGCGATGACAAATCAAGTTGCTTTCTAAATCTTTTCTCCCAAATCTGAAAATATGAAAATATGTTACGTTTCCAAAATTCCCATGATCGAAAATGGGTCAACTTTTAACAGCAATGTAGCCAATGTAACCACAGACAACTTGTAAATTCCCTCAAGCATACAGACAGAGAAAGAGAGAAAGAGAGAAAGAGAGAGAGAGAGAGAGAGAGAGAGAGAGAGCAAACCGAAATGCCCACGCAGTAAAATGAGTTTAGCTCAATTTACGACTGTCCCGCTCTCTCTGCCCCTCTCTGTTTCTCTCATTTTATTACTTGTGCCTTTGTCAAAGTTGATCGTGTAAGCTTTTATCTTGCGCTTAGATTTATTTATGTGTGTGTGTGTGTTGGTGTGTCAACTATATTGTTTTTGCTCATGATAACAACAAAGAACATGCAATTTAGTAATTATGAATTTTACGGTCTGTTTGAGGCGACTCGACTGCTGCTAACGAAATTATATTTCGTCATTGTTGTTGTAATTTGCAAAAGGCACTTGTGGCATAAGCTTTAAAGCTTAAACGTTTCCGTTGCATTCCATGGCTCGCATTTGGCCAACAAACATTCAAATTGGCCATTTGGCCTCTCTTTCTCTCTGTCACTCGGTATCTAAGGTCAGTGAACCCCAAAACCACAATTGACAGTGATAACTATTATAAACAACACTGTACAGAAATTAAAAAAAAAAGTTGCGTGTTTATTTAGGCCTAAAATCAAAAACAGAAAATACAAAGTGTGTAAAACTGAAAAGTAGAGTTGAGCACAGCCGACTATTGAAGACTCTGTACATGAGAGCGTCTAGGAGCGATTGACTGCAGTCGTCGAACAAGTTTTAGATTCTAAACTTAATATGATCACCTCTTTAAGTAATATGAATGTCTCTTTTGTCTCTTACGTACAAATCTCGTTCCACTCGACTATAAGACTGCTGTGTACCTCTTTGTACAGAGTTTAAAAATCACACAGGGTGCAAGTGCGAGTGGAAGGGAGATAGTAAGCTGGTGGGAGCGTCGCGGTTATTGACTTTGCCTTCTTCAGTTGTCGCTGTAGCTTTTTCTGTTGTTTTTGCTGTTGCGGTTGTTGTTGTTGTTGTTGTGGCCACTTCAATCGTCATTTTGCCTCCATGCTACATGTTTACGTGTTTCTCTATTTTACTTTTGCTTAATTTTCTTTTAATGCTGCGAACATATGAAGATAAAAATTAACATAAGCAAATTTTCTTTTTGTGATGCTAGACGAAAAGAAAAGAAAGAAAAGCGATAAACTATTTAAAAAACTATTATTTCATGATGGTAACAGACGGCATAATACGCTGAAAGCAAATTTATTAATAAATGTGTTATAAACTATTATAAAGTAGATGGGTGCATGATAGGGAGCCTTTGAGCGTGTTGTCAATTCAAAATTACAATGATAGTTCAATAGATGTAGTAGCCTAGTACCACCCATCAAGCAAAATGAGCACCAGGCCAGAGCGTTACTGCAAAGGCGGGTGCAGCTCAGATGCTGGTTCTTCTGCCTCTGGTCTGATCAGGCAACCAACAAAGGGCAGATCGAGTCAATGGCCGGATGACTTTCATTGGATGAAGTCGAACATCACGTACATGAGCCATGGCTCCAAAGACAGCGAGTGGGATTTATGGTATAATCGAAATCTAAAGATGATAAAAAAGGTGGCACATCTTATGGAAAAGTCAACAATAGAAACAGCGGGAATACTACATAGATTGACATTGCAAAACTATTATCGATTATTGGTGACACAAAGCAAGCCGTGCCCATACCATGTACCGCTCACTGATGGCAATATCTGTGAGAGTTATAACGAGCTATTCGACATCGATGGCAACCTGCGTGATCCAGCGAATCCGAGAACATTACACTTGTTTTTGCGCACAATGCAGGAAATATTGGTGCCCACTGCAAGGCAGGATCCGCCTATGGCCACCAGTAAAGCGCATATGGAACGTGACCATAACGCAGCACTGACCATTCTACACATCGGACCGCCCTTGGATCTTACACGGCGACAGAGCTACGGCAAAAGTATTGCTCTGGGCATAGTTCCGCCAAATCTAGCGGCTGCTCTAGACTCTGAAGAGCTAGCTGAAGGGCTAGCTGAAAGCATTAGCAGACAAGAGCGCGTGGTTAGAAAGTGGTATGGGGTAAAGAAGGCAGCGGATATAGACAGCGACGAATCCGACAGTTGGCTTACAGATGAAAAAGGTCGTCGACGTGGACATGGCAGCTTTCAGCTGTCGAAGGTACTGCGTGGGAAACAGGATGTGCTCATTAAGAAAGTGCTGAAAAGCATGAAAAAGTCCGATGCAATTCGCTTCATACATGCTCTGACGGAAACCGATTTCGATGAGGACGATGTCCATCAGAAAACGCAACACCAGAAATCGATGGATCTAGCCAAATTCTATGTCGCCGCCGTAACACGCAGTAAAACTAGTCTCCGTAGTCAGCGCTCTACGCGCTCCTACCGCAAGCCCATATCCAAGGTAACCAGACCAGACACCAACGGCCTGCCTACTATCAAGGAGCGAAATTGGAAGAATCGAAGATACCCGCATGATATGCTCTTGTACGAGCCCTATAATGCGCTGCAAATCGATCAGAATCACGAAGTAAGTGCTGAGGACTTAGACCCTCAGGTACGTGTACAGCGTACTCGTGGAAAACGTTCGGCCCACAAGATCGAAGAGAATCTTGAAAGTAGATCAGAGTATAAGCGTGTTTTTCGACAGGTTAGCAAGCGTTCAGTTCGCAAAACAGTAGTAAGCCGAACAAGCAGACGACGAATTTAAGCATTAAATAGACTGTGTTTCATATAAGCCATACTACGTATAACTCAGTATTAAATCATTACGTTTTAATTTGTTTTTTGAAAACTTGAAAAGACTGTATGTTAAATTGGAAATTTTTTTTGGTTTCGTTCGTGAAAATATTTACTTTTTAATGGATATGGAATGCTCATTATTATGTACCTTCCTACCATTACAGCTTTCCAAGTGAAGTTGAGAAAGATGGTACACATCATATTAGTAACTAAATTAGATTTGAAACAATAAAATCAACTAATAAGATGAGCTTGGTTCCTTTCGGAACTCAATTTTCCGTCGGATATTTTGAAATCTTTGAAGATACCAAATAAGCATCCTTTTTCCACTCCGCATTCATATCAGATATATTTTCGGAAAATGTTTTTAAGTCCTAGTATGCTTTTCAATCAAATCTATCTTCATTTAAGTTTTTGGGCCAAGCATTTACAAATGCTTACTGCTAAATTTTAATTTATTTTAAAGTTCTTCGGTCTCTCAGCCTTGACTATGTATTGCGCTCCTTGCTGCAAGCTGGCTATTAGCAAACCACTGCGTCTGCTGAACTGCGAACTGATTACACAGCCAGCGCATCGTTGTCGGCTGATTAATCCGCATTGGCAGTCTGCGGAACGCAGTTGGATTTTGCATAATGTGGTCGTACTGCGCCAATTGGCGGAGGAGGTGGACAAGCCTTTGGAATCGGTGGGCATATATATGAGTAAGCTGACACTCAAAAAGTTCGGAGAAATAATGAATCCTAAGTGCTCCGGCTGGTGTTTGTGTCGGGTGCCATTCGTGCGTCCTGAGACTTGCATGTTCTATGATGGGATATTCAATGTGTTTGGCAATCTGCGCAATCCTTTGCATCCCTTGATATTCGAAATATTAAGTATTATACTGTCTCACTTCCTGAACTATCCCTGTGCCATACAAAATTGGCGGCCACATACCATAGATGATGTTATCTTTCGTCGCTATGAGGAGCACTGTCTTTTTGGCGATGGCCTAAAGGGACTTGGGGATAAGATTGCAAAGTTCATGGATGATATGCGCAAAAAACTGGCATCGGATGAGGATAAGGAAGACGCTGACGGTGACGACGATGCCGACAAATTGGACCACGATATCAAGAAACGCAAAATGGGCGAAGAAGAAGAAGAAGAAGAAGAAAAAAGACCTACATCGGTGATAAAACGAAAAACCACCATAGTGGAAGCGAAGCGTGAATCCAGCATCGCCACACTTTACGAACAAGTGGTGCAAAACAAGCACCATCGCAAGGTAGTTCATGTCAAGAAAAAGTCACCACCGCCAGCTCCACCAACACCACCACCCGAGGTGGTGAAGCAAGCCAAAGGTCCCAAGCGTGATCCCCGCATCATGGGCAATATAATACCCGTACTGGTTCATGAGCCATTTAGCAACCAGAAGCCGTGGACCTGGGTACGACGTCATCCAGTGCAGACACGTGTCATGGAAGGCCAGCGGCTAGGACGCGGCAAGGTTAGGCGCTACCTCCGAGAGACTGTGCAAATGGAGCACGATGCCGCTAAGAAGAAGTACTCGATACGCAGTGTCTACTCCACAAGCGGTCACAAATCGGTGGTATCGGTCAACATGTTCGGTAAGAAAACCACCAAATCAAAGAGGGACAAGGAAGCCCCTCTTCTTAAGGCATATGACTACAAGAGTCTCAAGCAGCCAGCTGTAGCCGATGATGGAAAAAAAAAGGGCCAAGCGAAAGCTAAGCCCACTGCCAAATAGAACTGTGACTATTGTTCTATTTGACAGCTCTTAGCAAAAGAATATCATTGTACTTCTTCTCGGGCGAGGACTTGCTGGCGAGGGTTTTGTGTATTTTAATACCTTTGCCTAGCTTGAATTCCAATTCGAATGTGACAACCGTGCAAGTCCCTATCCGACTAATTGGTCTGGTATCGAAGTCATGAGAAGCACAAACCTAATACTTACAAGAACTTTTACGGCTTTTAATAAATTGTGTCGTCTTTAAAAAGATGTTTTCATTAATGGTTGTGAGTTAGGATTACATAAATCGATAATATATCCATTTTATTACCTTAGCTAGATAATTTTTATGATTCTCGTATGCTTCAAAAGGATATCTCAGAGTATAGGCAACAGTCCAAATTAAATACCATAAATACCGCGTAACTTCAACAGGTACTGATTGCCCAAGGAAAAATTTCGTTACATTACTGCCTAGTATTGCTTTTCATCGATGAAATCACCAACAAAATCACCAATTGATACCAGCCTTACTGAAGGAACACAGCAGCTCTAAGTAGTTTAAATTGTGTCCCTATGCATACAGGCAATAAATAATAAGTTTTGGTTGACTCTGTGTGTGTGTGTGCCTCTGGTGCATGCAACAAAACTTCAAGTGAATGCGGCGCGGCGCGTATTCAAGCGACAATTTACAGCGATGACAGCTCGGTGGCAGGCCGATTGGTGCATCTCTGTCTCTCTGGCTGCCTTTCCGAGCTTTGCATGCCCAGACAAAAGTCGCCGAAAAAAAAGGAACGCCAGTTGATAATGGCCTGCCATGGAATTTATTGCAATAAAGTGCTAGAAACTAAATCATCATCCAGTTGTGCGCTGCAAAGCATCCAAGCTATAACAACAACAAAAACAACAACAGCAGCAGCAACAAGACCAAGTCGTAATAGATACAATATCTACAGCAACCAACAATTGATAAACTCATACTACAAAAAGGGGAGCACTTAATATTTATACGACTCTCGCTTGGCATGCAGCAGCAGCAGCAGCAGCAGTCGTAATTTCTGTATTCAATGCGCACATATGTATGTACATACGATACATATACATATATATATATATAATTCCACACTTTTTGGCGCAAGTCAGCCAAAAGTGGGTGTGGCATATAAGCGCACACATAAATTATGCACATTTATGAAAATTATTTAACGCCTTTTATGTGTTCTTGCGGGTTGACAGCCAAGCCAACAGCAACTAAACAACTATACAAGCAACAAAAACAAAGAAAAAGCGCATTAAATAAAAGTAAATTAGTTGTCCAGCTTCACAGTAACCAAGAGTGTGCCTTACTTAGTTTTGCCTGTCATTTTATCATAGTATTTTTTTCCTATTTTTTTCTTCTTATTTTTTGTTGTGTTATTTTTGCTGCTATTATCTCGCTCGTGGCGCGTTGTGGCATAATTTTTACGCATTTGCTAAGCGACTGTGGGCAGACAAGAGGCGTGCCATACACACACACACACACATATAAACTCACATGGCTGTATGTGTTTGTATGCTTGAAAGTTAAACAATTCATGGGCTAAGCTTTATGCTTTATACGCAAAAACTTTGAGTTTTGATTTCTCTTGTCACAACTTCCCCAAGCCTTTTGCCATTTCCCCCTCCCTCTCTCCCTATCCTATACCAGGCAGCCTTGTGTGTTATGCTTATCTGTGCTGACTGCCAAGTGCCAAGCCGAGCACATGGCCATATACAACTCATAGAGACTCTACAAAATGTATCTACTTTTATTAAATGAATACATGATTTTTATAAATTTCATATTAAATGTCGTTGTCGTTGTCCTTCGACACTTTCTGCCTACTTTGATGCATTTTACAACACCTAAAAAGTAGAGCTAAGCCATACGCTAGTATATAAAAGTTTCGTTGAGCTGATTTCTGATTTGTTGCTGGTTGTTTTATGCTCATTGTGTTTGGCCAGTGCGAGCGTTTGCCAAAAGCAAAACTATCTTTTTCGTCGGTCATCTCGCCTTCTCTCTCTCTCTCTCTCTCTTCTCCTGTCTACATGTGTGAGGGCAACATCTACTTAAATCGATAAACAACAATCATATATCTGTCGTCGGCGTGTTTGCATTGCTGGCTGCGTGCTGCTGGGCTACTGGAGCCTGTGCCTCGTTTCGTCACTCATACGACATGTGCGCCCGATGACGCGTCGTTGCCTCAGTCGCCGCCACACATTTTTCGCCCATGTTGCGTATGTTGTCAAGACTCTTCCGATGCTGCCGCTTTTTTGGCAACAGCTAACAGAAAAAAAAACAAATTATTCCACTTTTTTTTGTTTGGTTGTTGCTCATTGTTGTTGGCATGTCCGTTCTGGCACGTTCTTGGCCCTGGCTCTCATTGTTTTCAGAGGGGAAGGCGAGTGCTAGTTGTTGGTGCTAGTGCGTTAGGCAGGCAAGCCAGCCAGCCAGCAGTTCCGTTCTTTTTCGCTGTTGTCAAGCCAACACACACACTCACACAAATATTGCTTGTGTGTTTGTGTGTGTGTGTGTGTGTGTGGGGATTGTGTATTTGTGTGTGCGCATAGGCGCCGCCATTAAGCGGCCCCAACAAAACCAGTGAGAAGCATTGCTATGCGAACTATGGACCGTTAGGCTAAATTCTTTTGTCTTCTGACCAGCCCAGCACTCCGGGCCGCAGTTTCTTGCACATTCGTAGGGCAACTAGCATCCCATATAATGCTAAATGACAAAATATGACAAATTATAATAAAATATTTAGTAAAAGACAGTTTAGTACAAAAGTCAAGTCAAGGCAACTGAGAAAAGTGTGGGGGCATAAAGTTATTGTGTGTGTGTGAGTATGTATGTTTGTGTGTGTACATAGAATTTGTATATTATGGTAAATGAAGACATTCTTATTAATACAAACATCACGCACTGCTAATGTTGCTTTTATAAGCTTTGCGTGTTGAGATTTAACAATGTGTCCACTTCAAAGCAAAGCAAAGAAAAAAAAGATAAATAAATAAAATAGTAGTAAAAAATGTCGGCTAATCATTTTGTAATTATGTGTCCTCCACACCAAGTAAAGTGACCAAAGTGCCGTTTAAAGCGACAGCCGTTAGAACATAATGGCCAAACTCACATATCGTAGTTGAAATGGTACCATCGCAATTTTGAAACTTCCTCAGGGGTGCTACAGAAATCACTTGAATATCACTTGAATATCACTTGACTCGAAGCATTTCCGCGGGTAAATTTCATAGCGAGAGATTTCAACATCTTTTTTGAACTCCGCTGCTGAGCGCTAACAACTTTTATAAGTTTTGCCAACCAATTAGGGTTTTGACTTATTGCTTATTAATATTATATAATTTATTTTTATATTATATTATATATATTTTTTTTACGGGACAATATTCTAACAAAGAAAATCTGATCGGGATTCGGGTCGACTGTAGCACAAGGGAATGAATCTGAGGTGAAACTCAATTATTTCAGTGATACCTCTGATTATACATACCACTTTATAATCTGTTATGTTCGATCAGAGCTAGAGACAGCAAATCGGACGCGATCCGCTTGTATTTACCCCATACTTGGAGACAATTGCTTTTATACTACTTTCCCATTTGTTTTGGGTTTGATATTAATTTTAGAAGGCACACAACACTACGAAATAGCGTCAGATGTCCCTGACAGTGACATGTTGAATTTGTTGCAACTAATTTTTTGTTCGTGTGTTGATATAAAATTGCATGATATCAAAAGTTATACAGCGTGCCGTCAATAAAATAAAATGGCTCTGTTAGGGATTATCAAAAGTTTTAACTAATGATGTGAATATTTACGCAAAATACGAAATTTGTTTTTTGCCAGCAATTTGTATTTGTTTGTTTGCTTTGGGCTATAATTGATGCCTGCAAAAGTTTCCAATTAGTGTGTGAAAAAACATTTGAAACTACGCAACATTTTCGGCACAAATGCAGGCGCTCCAGTTTCTCTACATATATTTTTATTTTTATAACTACAAGTGCTACTAGTAGACGCTGCTGCTGATGCTTTTATTTTAATATCCATGGCAATTTGTACGTGGGGCCAACAAATAGCACACACACAAAATACAAACTTTATAAACTAATAAACTTGCCTGTCGAATGCAACTGCAGATGCCAAACACTTGCGCTCTAGTGTCGAGAGAGTTTGCGAGTTTTAATTTTGTTGGTTACCCCATTAAAATTGCTGCTTTTTTCCGTTATTATTATTTTCAATATTTTTGTTGGGGAGAAGAAATTTTGTTGCTTTGTGTATTGCAGCAACAAACTGGAAGCTTTAGCTAAAAAGCGCTCCAGGGCAAATCATAATTTATGGCATGCACGCACTCACACACTCACAAATCTTTGGCGATATTTTCATGCTCAAATTGCCGTGTGCAATATGCACAGCAATTCCAGGAATGTTGCTCCCAAAGCGTTGACCGGAAATTATTTAAAGCATTTCAATGCATGAGCTTGCAACAGGTACAGCAGTGAACTAATTGGAGGTTTTGTTAAATTTAAATCAATAGATAGAGTAACTTACAGTTAATAACGGAATTTACCTAATTAGTTTAAATAGTCGAAAATGTCCATCGATGTCTATCAATATTGAAATGAATGAATAACTTCTTCCTATATATACATTTTAGTTTCTTCCGCTATCTCTATCTCTTTACATATTTAGTTCAATTAGTTTAGTTCTATAGTCTTTGACTAAACTTCCGAAAATACGTTCGGAAGCACTCCCAAGGCGCCAATTTTTAAAGAAATATGTCGCTTTAGCATATAAGCTAATGCTATTTAATATGAACGATGTAAGAACGAGAAATTCGGGGAAACGGAACCAATTTCTAATAAATTAGACCGCGTTAGAGCTTGTGTAGACTGAATTGAAACAGTTCGTGTTGACCGAGGGCTAATTAATCATAATTGGTTCTGATGAATCAGACTTGTTATTCAATCAACTCTAGCCGTTCAGAGTAGCAAAATATTCAATAATATGACGAGGCTGTAACCTCTATTAATACTCTCAAACGCGAACTTCGAACACTCATTATTATCTGAGCTGAGTGCTCGACCCTTAGGTTCTCTTCCAGCTGTATTCAATCTGAACTACCCGAGCAAACGTCAATTTCTAAGCTAATTAATTAGTACGTTTTTTTTATCTTGTAGGGCATTGTTTGCACCTACACAAAATTTCCCATCCTTAGCTGCTTATCAGTGAACATGAAAAATTCACTACCACTACACAAATATTTGCATTAATTATACGTCATGCTCAACTCTCTTCTCATGCTTGCTTAAATTGTGCTATGCCTCGATGCCTTGGCCATAATACACTTTTTTTTTTGGTCGCATTGCAACGTACTTCTTTTTACCACCAATTAGCTAGCAGTTCAAATTATAATAAAATGTATGTATGAAGAGATAAAGAAACAAAGTTAAAGTGGCGAAATATAAAATTTTCTGCCAATTAGTTGCGCCTGTGGTCCACTTTCGCAAAAGGGCCGCGAGATAATGGCCAAGGCATGTGCAGTGGCAATGCAAATGCAAATTGTGAATGTGTAAAAAAATCATAAAATAAAATAACTATAATTATCAAAAGCCCGGCTTGAATATGTATTCATAGTCACATGGTAACTATCTCGAGTGCTCGAACAAATTATTGCAAAAAGACATCCTTCTCCCTCTCTCCGCTCTCTCTTTCTCGTCTCTATCTCTCTCCTCTCTGCCTTATATATTCTGTGGCGCCTCATAGCTACAGGCGAGTGTGTGCAAGCATGATTAACTGGCATTTATGAGATAGTAGTTTTTACTGTCGAAAACAATTAAATTACATTTAGGAGTTAAGCCAAGCCTGGCTGTGGCTCTGGCTGTGGCTGTGGCTATGGCTCTGACTGTGGCTTTTGCGCTTTGGGCTTTCGACTTTTGGCTGCTGGCTGGCTGCTTGCTGGCGCTTGTTGTCAGCGCTGTCGCCAAACTTCAATAAATTCTAATAATTTATTTCATTACCAGCGTTTCCTTGGCACTCCGTTCTGCCGGCGGAGGTACTGTAATTTCACCATTAAAATGTATGAAATGCCAAACTTGCAGCGCTCCCCTCACCCCCCGCCAGGCAGCACTCACAACAATGGAGCAATGTTGCCCTTTAAAATTGCATCTGAGAAACTGCGGCTCGCATTCAGCATTTGGTATTTGGCTTCGTTATTTACCGTGTGGAATTCAATGTGTTGACACATTGTTGCCAATATTCTTATAATTTTTATTTCAATTTATCTTTCATTCACTGCAAATTGATATTTCTATGCCACACGAGGAAAACACTGGGAGAAATTTGTATACAAAAACTTCCCTTTCCTTATTTTTAGCTATACAAAACCGAACAATATAATTCCTCTAATTCCTGCGCCTGCTACGACTTGAGAGGCTCGTGAGGATTCTAAGACACGCCATGAGAATTTGACTATGATGCTAAGCATACATACATTCGTTTTAATTTATGATAACTAATTTACTTATTAAAATGTATCTTTAACTTTTTCTCCAGTGCACGTTAGATAATAGATTTGTTCTCTTTCCTTCTCTGGTTGTCGGCCACGGTTTGCCCGTATGCACCGAAAGGCATTTCAAATATTTACACTGTGGCATTGTCATAATGCAGTAGAAGTTGCACACTCTCACGCCCATGCATAGACACCCGCTGGTAGGCTAACTGCCCCTCGACTCTCGCTCGCACCCGCATTGTCCACTCCCCAGTCAGACATATCTAATGCCTGTTTTGCGTACTCGCCCAGTTTGCCACCAAGGGCATTCATTTAGTCATTTATGCGGTTTGCACCCAGGCACGGTCACGCCTACAGTCAGCGCTAACAGTAAATGCCCAGAACACACAGCCACACACATGTGTATGTTAGTAATCGGGCTAAAGTGGAAAACCACAATGCCTCACATTGCATCGCATGTGCGTGCCTGGGCAACACTCTTGCCACAAATTCATATCCGCATCCGTAACTCTATTCTGCTGCCACTAACTAACTCCTTGCTGCCTCTGCACTGCAATGTGTATGCTAAAACATATATCGTGTATCATCACATTGTTTTAATTAGAAGTTGATGCTTGTTTTGGCGCTACAATTATCGAAAATGCCGTTGACTTTCGTAATAGTTGCAAGTGTAGGAGGAAGGTTAACATTATTGCCAAGAAAGCAACTTATAGATCTTTCAATAGAAAGCGTATTTTTACTTATACTGCTGATAATCAAAGCATCACAAGCCCTCTGTTTTTATCATCAGCATAGTGTAAATTAAATAATAATGTTTAATGTTGTTCAATACATTTGCTGTTTTCGTATAGAATTAAAATTGGAATCGCTTCAATTTGTTTTAGGTTCTTGTTTATGTTTAGTCCGTCGTTCTTTTGAAATGGGTCATGCTTAGTCGAGTCCAATATATTGTGATGAATTGGTGGATGTCAGAACAGAACACCCAGTATTCGTATAATTGCAGGCCGTGCCCAGAATTTTATTCCCCAGGAGGCTTAACAAACAGCCCACTTTCGAGCCTTACTACACAGTCAATTTTCTCCTTAGCCGAGCTACAGATTCGAGTGACATGTCCATTGTCGATCTAGACTCACTCGCATATAAAATTGTGTAATCGAGTCAGAGTGTTTCATAGCATGATTGTCCTGAAAAAATATCTCCCTAGACTTGAATTGTTGATCTCAATGTTTCACCTTAAGTGCGCTTTAAGCCAGCTTTTGTGGAAATGCAATATATTGAATATTTTCGATCGAATTTTCAGGATCGGTCGAGAGCATGATAAAAGCTTGAGGGGTCTGAGCTTGAAATGAAACCATTAAATATTGTGCAAATTAACTTATGGCGATTTACGGCAAATGGGGGAGGAAAATAAATATAATAAAAGCACACTGCTTCGAAAATGGGAGAACCTAAATACGATGCCAAGCTTGGTCTCCTTGTTCTTTATTAGTCTTGGATCTTGTGCTCATACAGCGAATCGACTCAGTTTGCCATGCCTTCTGCCCTATGTTACTTATATTTGCATTTCACACATTTTACCTTTTTATAAAAGAAGTTTCTTATTAATCTTAACATTTGATTGGTGTGGAAATGAAGTATGAAATGTCAGATTTCTATGAATTCAGCGAAATTCGAAAAAGTGATTGGAAATTGAATTGAAAATGTCTTTATTTGCCGCAGTGTAGTTTTAATTGGACCATCAAGCGCCCACATGTGCAGCTTACGAGTATCTCGTGCTGTAAGTGAGTGTGGGTTGGGGGCTTTGTGAGCATGCAACTATTCACATGTATAATTGTTAGATGTTTACGCAACGGCTGTAATTAGGCAGAGACGCTTTGCATTGCTGTGTGCGGATTATGCAAGTCGCTCCCCATGGCAGTCAAAGAGCGAACTGGAAGTTTCTCTCCGTCTTCGTCGCCGTCTGCGGCAAGGCATTAACATTAACAATAAACCAGAAATTTCCAGAGTCGATATTATTAACATATCGTACTTGCTTGGTTTTCTCTTAGAAAGCGGGATTTTTTTTTTGGGGATTTTTGGGCTTCGTTTTTGTAATTAGGCACAGACAAAGAAGCTGTCCCGGCAACAGGTTGCAAATTGTGCATATTGAAAATTGTGTGGAAAAGCGGTGAAGTGAAGAAAGAAAACAACAACAACGAGAGCTGAAAGCTGCAGGCACATGAGGAAATTATTGAGGCATGCTGCTGGTTTTTGATGCTTATGCAATTATGTTGGTTAGTGAATGTGGCAACATGTTACATGTGACTAGCCCGACTGACTGACTGACTGACTGACTGGCGGATTGACGGATTGATGGACGGACGGACGGATGGACGGACGAGCTGAAGACTTATCTTATTGCCTGTGGCAAAACCACAAATTATTGCCTGCCCCAGCAGCCGAAACCATTTAAACGGAACCAATACCCATTCATTGCAGCCTTAAGTGGGCGTAGCCCAACTACACACACACACACACACACACACACACATACGAAGTGAAACGGGCACACCACCTGAGACAACTTGGCAATTTCCAGTGACTTCGATTGTCGCCGTCGACGTCGCCATTGATGCAGTCAAGCGCACAGCGTAAAAACCTCCTCTCTTTCACTTACTGTCTCCCAGTTTTGTTGCTCTTGCTTTTGGGCCAGCATTTTTTCATGTCTTGCTCGTTTCAACTCGCCAACTTGGCCAACTTGTCTATTAACGGTAACTAGGTAAAATGCTAGAACTGCCGTAGATTGCTATAAAATACGTTTATGCTCGTATTTTATATTTAGTGCACAGTAAACTGTACCGACACACGCAGAGCTTAACCAACTCAAAAACAAAAAAAAGAATGCCAAAAAAAAAAGTAAAGAGAGAAAACTACTTTGTTCAGCTGTTGAATGGGAAAGTGTTGAACGCCGCAAGCGTGAGTGCAATGAAATATTTAGCGTAGCAAACCGCACTTTGTGTTGACAACATCGCCAGTCGTTTATCAATTGCATTTTCATTCAAACTACACACACACACACACACACAGATAGGCAATGTGAACGATCGTGGAATACCCAAATAACTAAGCAAAACAATTTACTGGTGCGCAATAACAAAGATACTCAGATATAGATACAACAGTACTAGTTGCACCCACACAGCTACAATATAATATGTGATCGCTTATCGTATGTGTGCATATAATATTGAGCATGACTGTTTTCTCTCTGAATGGCTGGGGGGCTTCCCTCTTTTATATAGAGAGTACAAAAGGATTATATAATGAAAGACAGCAAACAGATTTTTGTTGCGCGTTGCTGCTTAAATTTATTTGCTCTTGTTAAAGATGCAAGTTTTCAAGTTTGGAGAATGCAGCAAGTGGCAAGCAAAGAACTGGAAAAACTTTAGATGCGAGCTACTAGCTGTGTAGAAGTTTAGTTCCAGTTTCTTGTTGTTATACAAATTGAAATCTTCAGTCGTACTCTCGAGTAGTTAAGTAAAGTTGTCAAGTCAAATTAGCACTGCATGTAGTCTCCAATTGAATTTAGTATAATTTTTAAATTTTAGCTTTACCTGTTAGAGTTGACTTGGCTAACAAATGGGCTCATCAAGGCGTTCAACGTGTCGCAAATGCGTTGCCGTTGAGTGGCCAGTCGGGACACGCCTGCCCCGCCCCCTTTGCACACTTACGCCCACACTCTAAAGACGGTCTAGACACTTTTGACACAAATGCGAGACGCCTGGGCTCCAAGACGAGTCTCTCCAGACATTGTCTGGCATTAAAAACAAAAAAAAATAAGAATAAATAAAATGAAGGCAATTGCTAAGCTGCGTAGATTTCCGCGTGACGTCAACAGCGACAGCGACAGCATCGGCAACGGCAACGGCGACCGCAACATCATTGCCGGTATCGTGTTGACATCCACGGTGCGTGTTGTCATTGTCTGTGTGGAGCACTTGAGACAGCTGTGAGAGCGCATATTGAGACAGGTGACAACAGTCGCACTTATTGTCGTTCTCATTGTGGTTGTTGTTGCTGTTGCTGTTTTGTTGTTGTTGCGACTGCAATTGCAACGGAATGTTGCTGTTCTTTATCTTCTGCAACAGACGCACTAAATCAATTAGAATGTGGAGCAGAAACAAGACGAATATGAATATGTATAGACATGCATTATGATCTGCAATGCAAGCTTCTCTCTCATGCTCTCATGCTCTCTCGCTCTCGCTCTCGCTCTCGCTGTCGAAGTGCATTGAACCCACCTGCTCAACACCTGTGTCAAAAAGTGTGCAGTCAGCTAAGACAGACGCCAAAAGAGAGCCAAGAGAAACCCATTAAAGTAAAGCTGCATTAACTGCTAAATGAAAGCAAAAACAACAAAGCGCAGGCATCAAATTTCGCCACAGACACTAAGCGCTTCGCCCTGTGTGGTGTGGTGGGGTGAGTTGGCTTAGGCGAGGTGAGGTAAGTTGCAGTAGTCGAGACACAAACCCCTGGGCATACAAATCGAACGATTAAGACACTTTAAGGTTTTAATTTGTTTGCCATTGTCGGTGTTGTTTCAATTGTCGTTGTTGCTTTTGTTGCATGTTATTTGCAAGGTTTCCTTCGTTCGGTGTGCGTCGTTGCTCATTTTATTGTATTTTTTACACCTCTGCCCTTTGCTCTCCCACACGCCTACACCTTACTTCTGTGTAAAAATTGCAAATTGACACAATTCGCCCATTTGACTGTCGTTATTGTCGTATTATTGTTGTTATTGCTGCAAATTCTCAATTGTTTGGCCCCAAAACACGAGTCGCAATAACAACAAGCTCAACACAAATGCTGTCAACATTTGCTGATAATTTTCATTTTATTTATGATTATGTATTTATGTGTGCCAACTGGAAATTGTGAACGGAAGTCTTCCCGGGAATAGATTTATAAACATATGTAGTTTTGTTTAATATCACGTCATACCAGTAGATGCATTAATATTTGTTTCCAACACATGCTGCCAGGTAGCCCGGCCAGCTACCTAGGTGGTCTATTATTAATAAAAGAAAATCTGGGGCGTATTATAAACAAAGCGACAAATGTATTCACAGAATTTTATTTAAAAGCGGACAGTTGCTTGAAATTAAAAGTAGTCAAATTTAAGCGTTTGTCACTTGAGCGTGCAATATTTAATCCAAAGTTAGACTTTGCAACTTTTTTAATTCCATCTTAATTGTTGACAATCAAACTGTGCAAACTTTTGGTAATTCAAGAAATGCTTTGCACTCAAGTGCTAATGACTCAATGGGGCTTAATTGACGGTGTTAATGACGCTTGGCAAACAATGCGAAGTTCGGTGCTGTTTGATTGGCCAACAAACGGCAATAGCAGCAATTATTTTATGACGATAAATATTTATTCTAAGTTTTAATTTTTGTGTTGGCAGTGTAAAAGTTGGCTATAGTTCTTGGCATGCCTGATAAGATAAGTGGCATCCCCAGTTCTAAGAAGCGGGGCACGAAATATTCTAGCGATAACCTTGAATGTCGTAAACGCCCATTGTACCGCGCTTATCGCGATGCCAGCTAGAAAGAGAGAGAGAGAGAGAGAGAGAGCGAACGCAAATGCAGCCGGTTGGGGACTAACAGTGGGAGCTGTTTTATTAAATTGAGGCAATTGTATTGCCGCATTTGTTTTTGTTTAATTTCTTTCAGTGCCTGTTGTACGGTGGGCACTCGCGAGCAGCGCCCTAAAATGTTGAGATAAACTCAACAAGCCTAGTTAGCAGCAACAGCAACAACAACGGTTAGCGTTGAAACATACACAAGGCCTTTAGCATGGTGCGACTGAATGTTGCCGAGCAACAGAGTAGCAACAGCCTTAACGACAGCAACATACACGGGAGCAGCAGCAATAATAGCCAGCGGACTGGCAGCAACAACAACAGCAATCACATCCACAACAATAACAATAACAACAGCACCAACACCAACAGCAACAGCAATGCAGGCAGCTGCTCATCAACCACATCGTCTACGACGAGCCTAAACAGCAGCTCACATTCCAATTCAAAGTCCGCTTCGCCAGATAGCAACATAGTCATGTTGCAGGCAGCCACAGCACCAGCAACACAACAGCAACAGCTGATCCAGCAACAGCACCACCATCACCACCAACAACAACAACAGCAGCAACAGCAACAGCAACACTCGCCGTCGGATGGTGGCTCCTCGAACTGTTCGCTGCCAGCATCGCCGCCGCTGTTGCAGCAAACGGCGACGCCGCCGCAGGGCGCCCAGATAGTGCAGCCAGTTTGTGCGTTGCATCATCCTGCGCTGCTGGCGGCCATGCAGCATCATCACCACATGCTGCAACCACCACCCAACCATGGCATGCAGCCACCACCACAACCACCACCACCACAGCAACAGCAAGTGCCGCCGCATGAAAATGGACACGGCGGCATTTCGCCCAATGGCGGATCAGGTGGCGGCTCGTCTGCCAGCAGCGTGAGCAGCGTTTCCAGCAGTGGTGGCGGCGGCGGTGGCAATGGGCAGGGCCAGCTCAATGGCGCTAGCAATGGCACCAATGGCATCGGACCGCCAGTACCGGCTGGCTTGCCGCCCGGACCGCTTTTCATCCAATATCCGGGCGAGTTCTTTCCATCGGAATACTACATAGCGCCACATCCAGTGGAGGGCATCTGTCCGCAGCACCCGCATCATCCGCACGCCCATCAGCATCATCATCAGCCAATGTGCGCCATCTCCGCGGAATATGGTGAGTCCCAAGAACCGAGCTCTGCTAATTACAACTTTTAGTAATCTCCGCGTCTAAGCCAAACAGCTGCCACAGTTCCACAGCTCCACAGCTGAATGCTTCATGAAAGTTTGCTAAGCCTTCGTGGCCGTGGCTGTGGCTGTGGCTTGGCTCCACTTCCCATGATTATAGACGCAGTCGCGTTAAGCTCCGCAAGGTCCAACTGCTGACAAACAAAGCTTTCTATATATACTCACGCTATTTGTCATTATAACTGGCAACTAAAGTTTGCATCCGATTTATTGCTTGCTGCAGCTGCTGCTGCTGCTTACTCATTAGGCTATTCACAATCCAAAACAAAGCATTTCTAATTTAGAATATTTCAGCAGTATCAATTCCCAAGCATAACTGCATACGCCCACTCAGAGCTTAGATATTAATTTCTGTCATTTTTATTTTTGAGTGCAAGTCTTTATTGAAGACAAAGAGAGAGAGAGAGAGCGGGCGTTTCGATGTGCGACATACAGGGTGTCTAAATACAACTATACAATTTTAATGACAGAAATACGAAAATTATTTAGTTCCTTTGCATATATTAGTTTTCCAATTTTTCGATAATAATGAGTTTTTCTTTTCATCAAAAAAAAAAATTATATAGGTATAATTTTTTACTGAGAAAATATCTTAATCTTATAAACGACTTTTGAGTCAAGGTTCCCAATTCGGGAATTGTATTCTCCTAAAGTTTGTCTGCCCATTCTAAAAATCTGAAAGAAAATCGCAAAAATAGATGCCATAACGATATATGAGAATGTATAATAATCTATATCTTTTTAGGACCAAAGCCTTAAATACATTCCATGAACAAATAAGTTTGTTAAACTTAATAAAATTAAACGGTGCACTTTTTTCCAAATAGCTGGACAGCCTTTTCCATAGTGAAATCGAATTGATGAATTAATAATTGATTAGGCTCTAATATATACATAGCTATTGGAACATTCCCATGCAAATCGGAATTTCCCAACTTGTTGACGCAGGGAAATAACATTTGTAGTTGCTTTGTGATTTTGATGAATAGATTAAAAGAATAATATAAAGCATTATTATTTTTAAAAACATAATAATATTTAAAATTATATTGCACCCTGTTTGGCTTATCTAAATGGCAAAGTTAGCCAACGATCTTACGCTGTCGCATTCCATGTCGCATTGTTTTTAGCATGACTTTATCAACACCCACGTGACCACAGAACGGACAGCAAAGTAAACAAAGCGGTCGAGCTGGCGCGGGAATCAGAATAAGAATAAGAATAAGAATAAGAATGGGAACGAGCACGAGCCAAGCCCAGACCCAAGTCCAGCTGGAAGTGTCAAAGTATAGATAGAATTAGAAACTTATTGGCTGTGCCTGTGTGTGTTCGGGTGGAGGGAAGGGAAGCAAGCAAGCGGAGAGCTGGGATTGTTGGCAAAATAATTGAATTTGATCAAGTTTGGCGCAACCTAGAAACCTCAATAACCAACATTTTCAATTTATCAATGTCATTAACCTTAATTGGGCTGCGATTTGTGTGTAAGAGACAGAGACACAGACACCGAAAGAGAAACTGAGATTAGAGACCAACGACTTAGACCGCAAAGGGGTTACGCTGGGGGTATAAACAATGAGACAGCATTGATGGCACGATAGCGTTTACAAAATTTGAAATTCAAGCCAGGCCGAGAACTCGAGAGCGTTGAGCGCTCTTCAATGCTGCAATATTGTTTTACAAATTGACAAATTTAATTCAATTTCCAGGCTACACTAGTGTACAAGTGCAAGTTTTGTGTAGCTTGCAGTGGCGGCGGGCGTATGTGTTAATTGAATTTGCATGTGGCACTTCCTGCCTCCCATGGCTGTCTTTCCCCCCCTTCAACCACCCCCAGAGATAGAGAAAGAGAAAGACAGTAAGAGCGCTCTACTTCTGCTTATAACTTGTAGTTAGAGGCAAGAGTAAATGCCCTTCTCCCCTCTCCCTCGCCAACGCCATGGGTTTCTAGTTAATCGAATAAACTTGCAGAGGAAATAGCTTTGAGTGCGTGCTCCCTTTCTTTGGAATTTACGCTCGACGCGCTTACGCCGACTATGACAGCGTTCCCCCCTCTTCTCGCCTCATATATGTATATTGATATGGATGCTGAGCATGCTATAATTATAAGAGTGCTGAGCATGCTCTCCCCACATTCCTCCATTCCATCTCTGCCCAAAAGCTCTGCAGGCGCCACCTCAAGTGAAGCTAAGCTTGGGGTGTTGATTGCTCTCTTGGCATACTTTCGAATTGCTCACATGCCACACCAAACGCCTGTCCGTCCGTCCGTCTGTACGTCGCTCTAATCAACATAATTCTTATTATTTTATATGCCAAGCAAATGGCCATCCAAAATGGCAGATAAGCCCAAGAAAGTGGCAGGAAGTTTGCAGCCTCCGACCCGAAAACCCAACTCAACTATTTAATTGTGATGTGTGGTGTAAGAAGCAATTGGTGTAAATATTAAAAAAAACGAGGTGTCATATAATATAAATCGCAGCTTCCAAATCCAAAGATTATACCAAAGGAAGTAATCATAGTTTTTTGCATGAAATACAAAATCTTTAAAATACAAAATCTTTACATTGCTTATTGATATTTGATTAAACTTGAAACAAATCCATAGTTGGTGACTACAGCACCTTTTAAAACATTCTCCACACATTTTAAGGAATACTTTACATCAGTAAGCGTAGGGTCTCAGGGTTGCCAAATCTGGAAATGGAAACTTGAATTTTCGCTTTTGTATTCTGTATTCTTCAAGCCTCTGAGTTATTCGTGCTCATACAGACAAACAGAGTTTAAGCCTCTCAGTTTGTTTTGCTTATCAAGAATATATATTTATTTTTTCTGAGGTCCTCCACGCCTCTTTCTGCCCGTTCAATTTGCATAGATTCTTGATATCCTATCTAGTTTGTTTTTTCCAAATCCCAATCTATCTTTTAATCTTTTAGTAATCTTTTAGTAAATTATGAATGAGATAGTCTTAGGCTAGTTTATGTTGTATTTAACTCGCTATGAAGTAATGCTGATGATGCTGCTTTAGTGTCATTACCGCATGTTGTCAGTCTATTTAGGTCTTGAATCACTTTCGCTGTTTTACTTTCTTTTTATCTTTCTGTCGCGCCAGCCCTGTTCTACTTATGACTTCCACTTGCTATTTACTTGAGGTTCATGAACTGATTTGAGCAATGAAGAAATATGTTATAAGTGTGCCATTAAGCTGCACCACACACACACACAGACAGAGACACACGCACACTCGCACAACGTGAAGGTTGTAGGCGTGGAATGAAGTTGGCTCGTTCAACGAACTCATTACACGTACGACAGCAACAAAACAACAACAACAACAGCAACAGCAACAACAATAAAAAAGAAACATGAACTTTAAGCAGAGTCCATCAAAAGCACCCCATACTATACAAATGAACATAAACATTGTTCCATACAGCGGAGAGAATAAATTTCAATATCTGCTCTGCAAGCTGCTTCGATTTTCTGTGTGTGCGGTGTGTGTGTGTGTGTGTGTGTGTGTGTAAGAGAGTCTGTGTGTTTCTTTACGCCTAATTTGTTTGGTAATCATTTTTAATTAATTCTGGAAGGGCCCAGCCAAAGCAAGCGTTGAATGTCGCCCGCACATTGCCGAATTTCGACTTCTTCTTCTTATTATGAACTTATTAACGGAGGAGACTTTGTGCATAATTATGTGTCGTGACCTCTTATCTTTGCTCTTTTAGGCTTTGGTACTGCGGTGACTCATTGTGAACTCTCTGCACGCATTGTTGCCGAATTTCGGTGAAGCGTGCTAAAACTTCCTTTTTATACACTTTGACATTTTTGTAAAAAATGGAAAAAGGGTATTATGAAGTTGCTCAAATGTATGTAACAGGGAGAAGGAAGCGTTCATAGACCCCATAAAGTATATATATTCTTGAATGTTTGAGCCTGAGTCGATAAGGCCATGTCCGTCTGTCCGTCCGTCTCTATGAGCCTCTGCCGTCTGTATGAGTGCGTGTTCCTAGTAACATAGAGCTAGAGGCAACCAAATGGTATGGTAGGTGCTCCATATCCAGGACACTACCTTTTATTTTATGTTTTTTTTATTTCCTCCCCCTCCCCCGCAATCGAAAAAAACTATAATATTAAGCCAGTTTAAAAATCTTTTAAAATCTGAAATTAATCACAAAATTGCCTAGTCATGTTTCGACCGAAATTTCAAAACCAGAACGATCGGATAAATAGCTTAGGAATTATTTACATATCAATTTCAATATAGACAGCGGGTGCACGTGCTGACGCGCAATACAAACGTCGCTGCCGACGCAGCGGTGGGGGCGCTGCTGACGCTACAGCGAAAACGAACTGTGACGCGGTAGCTGTTTTGTGTGTATGTGTTGTGAGTGCATGCGTGTGTTTGTTTGCGATACCCTAGTCAAAGGTGTATTTTAAATGGTTGTGGGCCAACTTTAACCTGTCCTGTTTTTTAATAGATTAAAGACAATTGAAGAAAATTTTTAAAAACATCCAGTGTTTCTATTTTAGCTATTTTATTGCTAAATAATAGCTAGAACTAGTAGTTTTTAAACTGAAAAAATTATTACGCTTATAGAATTCCATTAGCTAGAAAAAGGAATTTGATTACTTTTGTAGCTCCCCTACCAAATAAAGTGTATTTTAAATACAATAATAAAAAAAAACAAAAGCACTTGTTTATTAACTAAATTTATTTTCAATTTAAGTATTATATTGTTTAATTTAAAATGGAAAATATTTCTAAATGAAATATTAATATTTTAGCTCAGGGAATTTTGGCAACACTGGCAACATCAATTTTGAATGGAATTTAGTATTAGTATATTTTAATAAAAATATCGGACTGTCACAGAAATCACTTCCTCTTGAATTTCACAATTCCGCAGCAAAGTTTCGAGCGGCATAAATCAGGATGAAATCTGAATCTCAATCAGAAGTACTGTGGCACCCTCGTATATTTTTCCGGTGAATAATGCGCTAAGTCAAATGTCAATGTCCTTTTGGCTGTGTAACAAGAGAGCATAGAGCACCTGCCAGCAAATTGTTTCACAGTTACATTAACTGCAACTCACATTAAATCAAATATTGTGAAAAATTTAGCCAAAGTTGGGCGCACCCAACTTTATGTGCCCTTGAATTAAAGGTTGGCATGAGAGTTAATTGTTTTTCTTTCGATTTGCGGCTTTGTGCGAGGTACTTTCAAAATTCCAAAATAAACAATTCGCCATTTCGCTGTTACATCTGGCGGCAGAAGTCTAGGCGTTGCATCTTATTTGTAACAAAAATTTCAAAGGGTATGAAAATAAGAAAAGTTTGCAGGAAGTAACAAAGGCTATAGAATTTGTGATTTTGCCTTCAAGATGATTACAAGCGTTTAACAATGCTGCAGCTTGGCAAATATGCAGTAGCTCCCCCTCTCCCCACTCTCCCATCAGACTGTACTCTTTACAATTTGAGTGAAGCTATTGTTAAGTAGCTGCGCTTGTTTGATCGATTCGCAGATATTTGTTATTACTGCACTTGGCAGCAGCAGCAGCAACATTAACTACATTGGCCTGCTGCTGATGTCATCTTGTCAAATTACATGCTCTTAACTGCAAATGCATTGTGCTGGTGACTCTCAAACTGTAGCACAGGTAGCCAGGGGGTGCGATACTTGCTCCATAAACTTGTGCAAATTTTACGAGTCCGCAGATTTATTGGCATCCGATTGCATTGTATATGGCACACACACACACACACAGACATACTCTCGATGCACAGATTTGAATATATCTATAGTATAGTCGAGAGCGCATCAGTGAGTTTAATGCCAGATTCGAAGGTTAGCCAAATTTTTATGAACACAGAAAAGTTGCTCAGTCTCTTTAGTCTATGCCTCAAGTGCTCCAACGACAAGCTTACCCCAAGCTGTTAACTTAATACGCCGCGGCGCTGCTAATGACAGTCGCGTCGCGTCGCATTGGATCGCATCGCATCGCATCGCGAAAGGCTGTCAAAGCCAGAATGACAAATTGCTCGACAGTTGAGGAGGTGACAAGCAACGTGAGCTGGCATAAATTGTCAGTCGCTGCATCTTCAAAAGCGCCATGGAGCTCTCATGAACTCTACACACCCACCACACACAACACACACACACACACACACATAAATATGTGTGTATGTATGTATAAGCTTAATGCGCTGTCCAAATATTCCAGTTTCTTGAGTTGAGCTCAGCTGAGCTGAGTTGAGTTGGTCATTGAGGCTGTCACATCCCGGATATCTTATACATATGTAAGTCATCTAAATGACATGTTGACCCACATATGTATGTATAGCAATTGTGACTGCCAAATGTCTCGCTCACACACACACACACATACACTATATGTGTGTGTGTTTACTTATTGACAGCATTTGAAATTTGTTAGCTTGCCAGCTAATTGGTGTGCAATATATGGCATTGTATAAGCTTGGATTATTATTGACATTTGACTTGGGAAATTGCTCGCTTACGCTGACTATATATTTACTTATTTTTATTTCAAGCTGCGTTCTATGTTCTTGTCAGTTTATTTATTTAGAGCAGAAAACTACAGACTTTCAATTTCACACACTCGTTATGGAAATTAAATTGGAATTTTCAGGGAATTTAAAGGTTTTTAAGTTTAATTTTATTAACATAAATAGGCACTTAATCGAAATGATAAGAATACTAAAGTAACTCCAATAGCTAATCTAGATCTTGATCTGGGAAATACAAGAGATGCTGTAATAAAGTTCAATTATAAAGCGATGTATATAGATCTAATAGAAAACGAACGACACCTGAATAGCAAAGATTGTAAACTCGTATTCAAAGCCTCTTACTTAAATCCCCAATTGCTTAGTTTCGGGATCCCCAACTATATACATAAATATAATATTTATTATCACTCAATTAAATAATAATTATTTAAAGCACTGAAGTAAAAGATGAACGCATTATTACTAATTATTGAAGCTATTATATTACTCATTATATTTTTATAAATATTATTACATAAATACAAATGTGTTGCACATATTAATTTTTGAATTTGTTGAGACAAAGCATTGAATTTCTCAAGGTTACTTCTCTTAGAAAATCTTCTAGTCTTTTTCTATTTTCTGCTTAATTAGACTTAATTAACTGTTCTAAATTTAAATTTAAATTCACCTCTAAGCAGGCATATGATATTATAATTGGTCTGCTTATCTCGTCAGATTAGAAACGAAACTATTTAAGCAACAGCTATGTCGAAAAGTATGCAGACCAACTTGCACACAAGCCAGGCATTCTTATGTGAACTATAACTCACTCCCCTCCATAGCCCCTGGTGCCTGTCCCACATCTCATTTGGTTAAGCTTAATGCAATTTGTCGCAAGTTTTGCGGCATGTGGCCAGAGCTCGCTTCCTAGGCAGGCACAAGAGAGACACAAAGGGGGATGGGGATGGGGATAGGGAGCTACATTAATTGAAACGTAATTATATCATTTGGGCACGAGTTGCATGCAGCGAGCAGCGCATTGATGAGCAGAGCAGAGCACTGCGCTAATTGCAGTGGCTGCTGTTTGGTATTACAGTTTGAGCGTCACTGGTAAATGTTTATAGCGAGCGGAAATGCTGGCACGCATTTTATGTCGAGTTCCGTTGGCTGTTTAAAAAATATTTCCTCGCAATTTGCTTTTTGGCTTAAAGCATTGCATGCAACACTTTTTTTCTCTCTCGTTGCTTTATGTGTGTGTGTTTGTGTGTGTGAATTTTTTTTGGCAAATCCCGGAGAAATGTTTGGGCGTCAGGCTCGTGTCCAGCATTCAGCTCAGCTCTCTAAGCCCAACAAAGCTTTGCTGCTCTACCGCATTTCCGGCTTAAAGTGCCAGCCATGGTGGTGTTGTTGTTGTTATTGCTGCTGCTGCTGCTGCTGCTGCCACTGTTGGTGGCACTTCCGTTGCGACGCTCAATCGAATTTCATTTTGCCAGGCGTCGCCACTCGCATTGAGAATTGCGTGCCACACAGAGAGCTTTACGTGATTTGATTGCGGCGTCGCAAATTGACCAAAAACAACTATATTGGCATACACACACAGATACATACATACATAGTACACATGTTAGCAGTCAAACGGTATATTGCCAAATGTGAGCCACTTTGACTTGGCCTGACCCTGAACTCTGTTTGCCCACGAAACGAAACAAACAATTTTCAGTTTGGCTCAATTGTTATTGAACGCCACAAATATCTCGCACTCCCTCTAGCAGACGCTTATATTAATTGCTCTGACTCATGCGTACTTTGATCTGACTATATATATTTGCATATATATATATTGTTATTTGCATATGTTCACTCGTCTGCTCTCACAGCAAAACAAGTCTATTAAACTGAAATTTATGGGCGTTTGCAAGGCGCGAAAATGTCATTGAGGTCCTCGAGGCCTGAGCCTGTCCTTCGTCCTTCGTCGTTCAACCTTCAACCTCTGGAGGCAGTGCAAAGCGTTCGTGGCCAACTTCTTAATTGACTTTTTGCGGTGTGTGGTGCGAAAGGAAGCGAACAGTTGGCGGGAGGAGGGGACGGGGTGTTCTGGTCTGCCATCACACATGCAATGCGCATTAAAAATGTGACTGTAACAGTTTCCAGCTTGCTGACTATCTCTCTCCCCCTATCTCTCTCTCTCTCTCTGTCTGTCTCTCTCTTTTTCGCTCACTCGCTGCCTATGCATGTGACTGTGACCTCTGGCCCTCTAGGCGCTGGCACTTTCAACTCCAGCTACTACTCCAGCCTGGCAAGCTAAGTGCCATTCATGTGATTCTATTTTTATTTTTTGTTGTCGCCTTCCCCCTGTCCTGATCCTACTGCTGATTTTGTCTCTCTTTGCTTTGTGCCACAGTTTTTTGCTTATTTTTTTTTTTTGGTAGCTTCATTTATTAAAATATATACATGTTCGTATGTGTGAGTGTGTGTGTTTGATATTGTATTTCTTTTGTTTTTATGCACGTTACGTATACGTAATGCATAACTGTATAAAGCCATAGCCTGGTGCCATAAAATATGTGTATGTAGATTTTTTTGTCATACATATACATATAAACTATCTATATATTTTTATTATTATTATTATTATTATTATTATTATTATTATTGTTGTTGTTGTATTGTTGTTGTAATTGGCATTCAGGCAACGTTGGCTGCCGTTTGGCTTCGATTGCCTCGAGTTAAGATTAACCAAATAAATTCTGTATAGCTGTTACGCATAACTATTTAAAGCTATAGTAACTATTTAAGCTAAGCTCGGGTTGACAATTTATATATTAATCACTCTGAGCTTCTATCCACTCTAATTCTGCTCATTCCTTAGCCCAGCAACTCGATCTTCTACTTGCTTACTGGGAGCAATAAACTCAACTTGATACCAAACTATACTTGGGATAGTTTATATCCGGTTAATACTATAATTATTGGTATGATTGCTCTAAAGTATCTCCTACTGCCTAAGTACTTGCTATCTCCTGCATAATTCACTTGAAACAAATTGACGCTATCTCTGATTTCTCCACAAAATAGACCTATAGTGAAAAAGATTTCGAGTGTACCACATTTGGCGCAATTGAAGCGGCTTTATGGTTGAAATCGTGTTCAAGACTCATCACATAAATCTATCGTATGTGACACTCATGCTTGATATAGTTTATGTCTGGCTCGTAAAAAGCGACCGCAGTTTGTAGGCTGGCCACGCCCCGATTTTAGCCGCGCATCATAAAAATGTTCCCCAAGCGTTTCGCCAGTAATAATAACAATAATAGCATTCACATATCAAATCTCGTATGCATATGTTGCCGGCACTTTTTTATTAAAAACATTTTGTCTCCCTGGATCTTTTCACGCTGCTTGATTCGCGCAAAATGATTTTGCAGCATTTGCGTTTTCCAATTTTCTTAGAATATTTCCAAAATACTTTGTATTGCGCACATGCGGAACTTTCTGGAAAAAAATAAACCATGCAATTAATTGTGTGTTTTTTCGATGTAGCCTTTAATATATAGCTTGCTTTTGTTCCATTTAATATACAAAATAATACAGCGTAGAGAGATGTGTGCAAACTTTTGCATATATAGCTAGACCAGTTTTGAAAAATTGTAATAATATTTAATAATTTATTTATTGGGACTTTTGAAAATAGGAAATATCTCTTTATTTTATATTGCATATCACATATAGAAATTTTCTCAATTTCAGTGCAGTTTTGTATCTGTAAAAAAAAAATTTAATTTAATTTCGTGTCTTTTCGGTGTTATACCTGAATAAAAAAAAAATACCA
Organism: Drosophila busckii; assembly: GCF_011750605.1. Lineage (NCBI taxonomy): Eukaryota > Metazoa > Arthropoda > Insecta > Diptera > Drosophilidae > Drosophila > Drosophila busckii. The sequence goes on along the minus strand of NW_022872723.1, from coordinate 434,457 downwards.
TACTACTTCTTTAAAGAGAAGGCTTAAGTTGATTTTATCTTAAGTTTTTGTTCACAGTGCCAATTAAATTATTGAGTGCAACTGTATAGAGATGTGTTTGTTTTTAATTATTTTCTTTTTGTTGTTTTGCTCCTGCAACTTGTTTTTATAGCTTTGCTCACGCATTAAATTAAAAACAAAATGTGGAAAGTCGGGTGCAGCCAATATTACGAGACCCGGTGACCCGGTATCTATAAAAGCCGCAAATCGCAGCACGCAAATTCACTAAACACTGAAAATAATTATTAAAATATTAAAAAAAAAAGAAAATAATAAATAAATCATAAATCAAGCTTGCACCTGGAATTGTTGCTAATTTAAAGTTTGAAGTTTAGAATTAAATGCGGACTCCTTTTTTGTAAGATATTGTTTATTGATATTGGTTTATTTATTTTTATTATCCAAAATATAATACCACGATGATGAACTTATATTCAAAGCTGAATCTTTGAAGCTGATATCGGAGTGATCGGATAAGAATATATACGTATATCCACATTCTGAAGCATACCTCATTTGACCAACTTATTAGCCCCTCTAACAATTTTATACACTGGGTCTGAAAACAAAAATTCACGAAATGAAAAGCAAAACAAATTGCGAATCGAACTCACATCGCAAGTGAATGGATATAGAATGAATATAAGCAGTCACATATATGTATGTGTGTGTATGTTTGTATGCATGTGTATGTGTGTATATAGTAAAATTAGTATTGGGGAAAATGAAACTGAAATCTTGATTTTATAAATGGATTTGAATATATGTTATCGATTCATAGGCCTAATTGATATTTAAGCACTGAAAATTTAACCTATATTTTGAACAAGTATATTGTATAAGTTGAATAGTATTTAGCCAATTGACTAACCATTTGTTTCTATTTGCTTGCAGGTAAGCAAAATGCTAGACTGGTAACGTATACGCCGCGTTAGTCGCACTTGATTTCCAATTAGTATGCGACGGCTTGCAGGCTCGCGAGTGCTATGACTACTGACAAATGAACTGAGCCGAAACACCGGCAAGGTCAGACAGCACAGCATGCAATTTTCTTTTATTTATTCTTCTTTTTAGCAGTGATGCAATCTTGAGCTGGATGCAGACTTGGCAAGCTCAAGACGCCTGCAAATCTGCAACACAAGTTTTTATGGCCACGTGCAAAATGCAGGCAGGCAGGCAACCTCAGCGAGGTCAGGGTGAGAGTGGCTGCTGGCTGCTGGGCTGCTGGGCTGCTGTTGCGGTTGCCAGATGATGTCACTACTCAGGCTGCCTGACATGCTGTCCAAATGAGTTGACACAATATTACACATGCTCGTACACTTAGCAGCTATCAAAATGTTAACTGCATATGATTTCCATGCAAATAGAAAACTGTGGCAACGTTTTTTCAGCACTTTGGCACTTGTTGCCACCCCTGAGTTCCCTGGCGACCCCTCTGCTGGCTGGTGGCTGCTGGCAGCAGCAGCCAAGAGCCAAAACGCAGCGACACTGCGACGACGCTCATGTCGAGCACTTTGGCAGGCCACGCCCTGCCATTTGGTTGGGGCGCGTCGAGGAGCGGAACTCCAAGGCAAGTCGCAAGTCGAAGTCGAAGTCGCAGTCGCATGCAAAGAGTTTCGACATTGTCGATGACCAAAGCAAAAGCAACAACGCAAAGTTGACAACGAAACAAGAAAAAGCAAAACTAGCAGCGAACAAAAATGCAACGCTTGTCTTAACTTGCGATTGTTTCAATGGCTGCTCAAGTCTCAAGTCTGCACTGGCCACGCTCAATTCAATTCAATTCAATTAAAAAACAAAACTCATGCCGCACCCAAAACAACAAAATGAGCAACAAAGCGGGCAGGGCCCCAACAAACGGCGCTGGCCGAATACATATAGTGCATACTGTATAGCTCGTGGCTAGGCTAAGAACAACTAAAGTCTGCAGAGCATGAACTAAGACAATCGCTAAATCGAACTCATGTTGACATGCTTACAATCCTCAAGCTAAACCAACAAACTCTGCAACATCAGAATCAAGCAAATTAATATGAATGAATAAAAATATAGTATTAGTGTAATCTCAAATTTGACTTCTCGACTTCTTTGCTATCCAACACCAAAATATTGCGAAAAATTGGCTTTATTCTGGCTTATACCTAATTGTTTAATTTTTATCATTTATTATTTCAAATCGAACACAATTATCAATTACCAGCTCCGAATTTGTTAGACGATTTGCATGAATTCAGGCCAAAATTAATATATGAACTTAAATTTAACCTTTTCAAGTGCAAAGAATACAAAAGACAGATTAAAGCTCTTGAACCAAACATAAAATTAGATTATGTTTTCGTAAAGTTCAATAAAGTTGTTCCATTGAAATCGGCTCAAAAATTATAGCCAAGTTAACAGATATTAAACGTATCCAGTTGACTAAGACATGAATCCAAAATGTTAATTGAAACGATGTCAAGAAAAAAATAAACAGAAATTTTAATGATTTTAGCTTTTAACATTAAACTCGTTATCTCAAAATTAACCCAAAATCCAACTAGACGCTGCAAACTCAAGTCATTCGTAATCAAAAGTGTTGCTGACCTTGCATCTGCTGCTGTCAATTTCCAGCGAGGCATATTTGACAATTTCGTGTCCCAATGGGCTGAACGAGGACACTCAGCTTCTGCTGCTGTAGTCGGTACAAATTGGCCAATGACTACGTCAAGTGTCTTGGCCCAGTTGCTGGCGGGTTGCAATTGGGACTGTTGGCCATTCACTTTTGGCATCAAGTTCTACCATTATGCGCGCTTCAAAGCGCAGACACTCCAAGTGGGTGGCCAAAGGCTGCAAATGGATACTTGCCGCGAGTCTCCAAACCTCAGGGCGTATCACGACCTGACTGCCAGACTGTCTTTTGCCTTTGATGTTGCGAGCCACATCAGAGTTTAAGCAAATCATTTCAAATTATTTTGCATAAAAAATGAATTTTAAATTAGACTCATTTGTTTCCTAAAAATAATTGTATAAATCCATGCGCTTGTGCTTGACAGCTGCGTTTAGTTCGGCAACAACAACTGATAAGCTCTTATCAAACCGAGTGCTAGGCAATGACATGGCTAAGCAAACTTCCGTTTGGGCCTAGCATACTTGGTGACAGTTATTGCGGTTGGGTGTAAGATGCGAATTAACAGCTCAAATATAGAAAGCAGATGCGCTAAATATATATATTCTATATTCTCTATTGTTGCTGTTGTTCTGTTCTTATTTAACGAGTGACTCACATCCTCAGTTTACGTTGATTGCTTCACTTCATTCACAAATGCTCACTGCCGCAGCACCCAACTGTTTATCAGCACAGTCTCTCACATATGTATATGTATGTATTAAAATTCGAGCAGAATGTCGTACCTGAATCTCGGGGGCTTCATGTATGACTCAGCTCTCCAGATTGTTAGAGAGCCTTCAGTCATGTCCGGTTTTGGCTAAAAGTCTTTTCGGGCAAGCAAGGAATTTTGCTTTAATTTATTACTAAACAGTTTCTTGGAGTTCCAATCGCACCAATCGAATTAGATTTCTACGAACTTTGGCGGCGGTTTGTGGCTAAACGTTTCCCATGACTAATAATGAACTTGATTGCAAAAAATGCAGAGCTATGAAATCTTTAATTTATTTTTTTTTCTTTTATTTATTTAATGTCGAGCTAAATAAATTTAAATGAAATGTTCTCTTTAAAATAAAATAATGAATTGTGTGAGTGTAAATAATTGAATGAGCTTAAGATTCAAAGCTAGTGGTGCCTTCAGAGACTGCAAAGATACCCTGATACCCAATTTAAGCCTCGCAAAGCAAGAATTAAAATTCTTTCTGAATAGATTCGGTACTAATTTGGTGGTTCGAGTATTCTGGAGTCCAACCGCAAGAGCCCTATTCCAGAATCGGTCGAACAAGAGATACTTGTATATAAAATAATTTTGACTTCAAATATAAATCTATGTACAACCGGAGACTCAATCCCCATTGTGTTCAACTCGGGCTGTAGCCCCGGCCTTAACTTGCTTGTATGAACTTTAGTATAAAGACATTTATTATACGATACATTTGTGTGGACTCAAGATTCGAGTCGACATAGTTTGGTGGCCCAATAAGCACACAAATGCATTGACTAGGAACCAATAAGCAGCGACAACAAATGTCTGACATGTGAGCGTAACTTCAACATTTGTGCGATAAAATCAAAAGACACACGACAACGAAAATATAAGTTTTTATAATTAAAAATTGTCAAAAATATGTTAGCCAGAGAGAGAGAGAGAGAGAGAGAGCGAGAGTGGGAGAGAGAGAGGGAGACAGTGCACGCACATGAAATCAGTCAGTTAGCGAAATCTATCTATTAGTTACACGCAATGCAAAATGCGGTTAACTGCATTGGCAACCAACGCAAGTTGGCCATTTAACGCTTACCGTTACCTAGCTAACAACAACAACAGCAGCAACAAGAAAACTTTCCAAACTTTACCAACGACGTCGTCAAAAGTATTTGGGTCACTTGCCGCTTGGCTGCAAGCAACGTCGATGCCACCAGCAGCAACATGACTAGCCAAGGCAAAAACTTTGGTATCTACTGCTGCTTTGAGTAGAAAATGTTATCGTTGTTGTTGTTACTGCTGCTGCTGCTATTTGGCTTATGCAAAAAACCAAACTCACAATCAGCTCGACTCAACAAACACAACTTGGAGTGCATATAACGTAAGTGTGTGTGTGTGTATATGAGTTTGTATTTGTGTGGGTTAATTTGAATGTTTCAACTGTCACAAATGTTATAATTGAAGGCGACCCAGAAGCGGGCACACACACACGCACACACTCTCAATGCATATGCATATCGTATAACTGCGTATCTATAGCTATGTAAATGTATACAGAGCAACTCTTAGCTACAGTTTAACGCTGCAATTTTTTATGCGAGCGCTTTAAGTGCCGTTAAGTGAGCCATTGAGTGACAGTGACAATGCCCCAAGAAGACGCCCACACACACAGCAAACACACACACAAACACACACACACACAAACACACACACACACACACACACACACACACACACACATGTATGCATGCTTGATGAACTGTAAGATGAGATTTAGTTCCAAGCTGAGCTCAAACTAACTGCGCAAATATTTGCGTTGTGAATTAATGAGCGCTTCATGTGAATGATTTCAATTGCAACGGCAAATTTGAACATACGTATGGGTATATGTATGTGTGTGTTTTTATATATTTGCGTTATCACTTGTTAATCTTAAGGTACGAAATGTATAGACAGCTGACTTGCTCATTTCTTGATCACACTTTTATCGATAGTCGATAGAACCAGCTTTGCGAACCAGTGAGCTGAGCCGATAGCTCGTTCTGTTTCCAGAGTTAAAGTAAACAGCGAAGTAAAGAGTCCTTAAACAAAACCAAGATAATCAAAAAGTATTATCAAATAAAATATTCTTTGAATTTGCTAACAATTTATCAAATTTTATTTGTAATTGAGTTACAGTACTGCCTAATCTCTGAAGTTTCAGCTTCAGCCTTTTGTGCTGCACTTCAATTGAAAATTTGTGTGAAGACAGTCGAAGGTCGTCAGCAAAATCTCTCAGACTCAGCCTCAGCCTCAGCCCCTGACTCTGATGTGCTCAAGTCAAGAGACGTATTTGCTTTGTCATAATTGAATTATTATTTCGCTCAGCTGTTGGGCACTCGTGTTTCGCATAAAAGCAATAGATACGAAGCATTAATCTTATTTAAATGAAATATTATCAAGCAATATTTTCAAGTACGCCACAGTCTGTCGTTGGAACTGATTAATAACTATCATTTAAATACCAGAAAAAATTAATTACTTCTTTGTTTCAAAATTCAACATAAATGCTTAAGCTTCAAACTGCACAACGCGTGAGAAAACACTACGAACATTATTTATAAAGCGTTAGCATTGAACCTGCAATAAAAGTTATTAATAACATAATATGCAGCAGTGACTTGCATGCTAAATTAACAAATATGTATTTTCTCTGAATTTAGAAAACTCTTCTTGTTATATTTGCTGTTGAATTTTCACTTTGGCCATATTCATGGCTGCAGCTTAAGCTCTGGCTTTGGACTCTGAGCTGCGTGTTTATTGCATCCGTTTTGTGGCATACTTTTAAAATAGTTTGCATTGTTCGTTTGTTGTTGATGTTGTTGGTGTTGCTGCTACTGCTGCTGATGTTGTTGTTGTTGTAGCTGGTGCTGAGCACGAAGCGGATATTGTCACTTTTGCAATTACAACGCGCATAACTTGGCAACAACAACAACAACTGCACGCCACAATAGCAACTGCAAATTTCTATTAAAGACAATGGAAATACGGGCGAGTGTTTGCCAATTTGAGCCGATAATAGCTGATGAATTTATTGTATAATTTTATTTATTATCTTACGCAAAAAATGGTAATCATCTGCATGCAGTAGAAGAACAAAAAGAAAGGCATTCAAACAGATAAATATTAATTACTCATACGGAGCCTTAGGGTTAGGCTCTCCATTACAGATGATGGTACTAATTATTGAATATACGCACTCTGCACTATTATTTATATTTATGCAGATTTACTGTGGCGGGGAAAGTCGCTTAAATTTGAAAAATATAATTATTGCTGGGCTAACTAAATTTGTTCCGCAGACTGCGCCGGACATAATCAACGAGCGTTAAAAGAAACAGAGATTGTAGACTGTCGAACCCTAAAGCTTCGGCTTATCCCATCTCTGAAAAAGTAAAACGCTGTCAATCCTTGCAACATCATTGTTGCACTATAAGCTTTGCTACAATTCAACATAGATAACGAATGTGAGGCAATAGGCAATAGTCGTTCTAGTTGTGTAGTAAAATTATCTCGCTGACTGTTTAATTAACTGTATAACTTACTCAAAAGTAGGCAACGAAAAAACTCGTTAATTCAATTACTATGTTTGAAATATTTTGATAGATCAAATCAATTTTGAAGATACAGTGATTCCTCTGTTAACGAAGCCTAATTTTTAGGTTCAAATATAAGAGTATTCAAATCTGCTGGAAAAAATTTGCGAACTATAATATTGAATTCATATTCATTTTTACAATGAATGATTATTATGATGAAACAGACCGGATGTGAATTATTTATACAGAGTATTGTGTGTGTTTTAAGCAAATCAAATATTCGTGCAGATTAAATTGTTCGTCTCAGAATTGTTGATTCTAGGAAAACGATTATTATCGATTTGCCCAGCATATACAGAACAATTTATATTATATTACAATTTGGTTTTGAATTTGCTTAGATGTAATCATCACTCAACCTACCCTAATAGTTTGTATAAAGTATTAAGCATCCTTTAGAACTGTGCCTACGTGCACAGACTTCCACCTACGACTACCTTTGTTCTCTTAAGATCCGAAAGCCACAATCATAGCCAAAGTCAGTCATGGCCATTTGTGCTGGATTTGCTTTTTGCAAAAGCATCACGTACGCGACAACGATAACGAGAAAATTTCCCCACAACAGCGCGACAAGATCTGTAAATCGTTGGGCCAGGCCCATAACTATGAAGACGTATAATCTTTTTTGTATTTTTTTTCTTTTGGCTTTAATTTAGTTTTTATTAAGCGCTAATTGTATGTCAAGAGTTCAGAACGCGCCGGGGCGCAAGAGGCCAAAGCGCAGGTTCCATTCAGCGGGCTCGGCTCCAATCTGACCGCTTCAAGTAACTTTCACATTTCTGAAGCTGAAGCTGAAGCTGAAGCTCAACTTTGGCATATTGCGGACTGCCCTTCTCTGAGACGAGCGCGTGCAGACGATACAAGAAACAGCAAACGAAAAATAAAACAGAAAACTAAACACAAAAGTAAAAATCCAATTTCGAAGTAAGTCGCCGACAAGTTCAACGAACGCGTGAGGGCCTCCAGAAAGAGGTTCATGCTAAAACCTAAGATAATAATAAATAATAAAATAAAAGAAGTAAAAGCCAGCAAATAATTAACACAATGAAGTGCACAAATAAGAGGGGCAGACACATAAACAAAATGTAAATAAATGAAATAAAAAAGTGATGAGAAAAAATATTTGCTGAACGCCAGCGAAATGTGTTAAAGGAAGATAGAAGAACGTGACAGAAACATAAAGTTAGAGCGAGACAGACAGACACATACACACACACACACACACACAAATTCAAAAGAAAATAAATATAATTGCAAACAACAAATTTGCAGTAGATAAACCAAGCATTTTAATTAACGACAAATTTATATTTATATACCAAGTAAATTGCAAATATTTCAGCAATAAATTGTTGGTCAAAGCGGTTGGAATTTAATAAACACAATTGCTCCCAAACTGTAACAAAAATAATTACCAAAACATTAAACAAAATAAGTAAAGCTGATGCGCATAAAAAGAAAAATTAATTAAAAGTGTTCGCCGAATATGACAAAAAAATTACTTTGTGTCAATAAGGTGGCGAGGGAGCGTGTCACATTTCATGGCATAGGCTGCTCTGCTGTCAAAGTGACGCCATTTACTTTCCGCCAGACACTGGGGCCATAAGAAATACTATAACAAGGTCTTAGGGCGTCATTTGTCTGTCCTGGCCTGTTTTTATATACCTCGCATACATTTATTTACGCCCACTTATAGCATAAGGGCTTAGTTGACATGTGTTTGTGACAAAGTTTGCATTAATATTTGCCACTTCCAATGTCAAGTTCAGAGCTGTGAATTCGAGACTCAATTAATTAAGCAATTTGCATTTTAGATATATTAAGCGAGAGCTTCTTCAAATAAGTTGTAATGTATCGATAATGTACATTTCCATTTATTTATTCATTCAATTCTAAAATTAGAGCAAATGGGGCCTAATTAAACTAGGAATTACTTCTTTTGCTAAATATCAAGTAAGCGCCTTAGCAGGAATATGATATAAAAATTAAATTTTTATTTTTAACGAGTATTTTAAATAATTCATCGCTTTGAGTCATACGATAATTACATTATTAGATGAATATGTATATTGTGCTGTTGCCTTATTTTATGAATAACAGGCTTAAAAGTCGCTTGACTCACAGCTCTAATTTGTATTGTCAGTCTGTTCGAGGAACCAACTATTCCGAAGATGGACGGTGCTCCCCACTTTTCCTTCTTTCGATTTGCAGTATTGAACCATAATAAACTGGGGGTCTCTGTAAGAATCACAATAGTCACATGGCCTTGCTGGTTAGGCTAGCATGAATCAAATGTTAAGCTGAAGTATTTGCCATACAAAGAATTTTAAAATGAGAATATCAAAAATGAATTATGAATTTAAAAGCGAATACAATGGATATCAAAGATCAGTGGCATAGAGGTCGTCGAGAAATATAATATATAATATAATATATAATATAATATACTTAATAATATACTTAATACCAGTATTTCCTACTAACTATTTAATTCCTGCATGCAACTAAAATTAAAAATCATTGATAAAGAATGCTTGCGAATCTCTTGATTGCGCTTAAGTTAAGCGTCAACAAACAAAACTCATAAACAAATTATTAAAATTGCTTGAAGCAAACACAAAATGCAAAGCAAATATTCCATTAAATTATTTTCAGCATGCATAGTGAGTAAATTTCCAGTCTAGCCGCCTGAAACTGCAACTTAAAACGCACGGGCATGATTAATTACTCAGACAGTTTGATTAATGATTGTGGCTAAAACCTTTTGGGGACCAAAAAACGCAAACACTAACATACTAGTAATGAAAAGTACCAATGGCTGACTGAGTGACCCAGTGAAGAGTGTGAAAATAGCTCAACTGCTTTGCAAATACTGAAGAGAGCAGAGCTTGGCTGGCTTGGTGGGTGGATGGTTCGTTACAATGCTTGTAAAACTGTGACAGGTGCAAGTTGTTGAATTTATTCGCCTGTCTGGAGCTGCTGGCTTAGCACCTGTCTCAGTGCCCATATAGCTCCACTTACTTACAGTTTGCTGTTGCTCTTGTTGTTATTGTTGATGTTGATGTTGATGTTGCTGGTGTTGTTGCTATTGTTGTTGATGTTGTTGTGTTTATTATGCCACTCGTGCTTGGTTGTAGGGGTTTTATTTGTCTACGTCTGCGTTGTGTCTGCGCGTTGGTTGCTCGACTGCTGCCTGGGCCGCGTTTTTGGGTCGTACTACTGTTTTCTCTATTTATTTGTATGTGTGTGTGTGTATCTTTGCGCTTTGTTTCGACCGCTTTGCTGTTTGTCCTTGAAGTATCCTCAGCGTTGCGGCCTTATAAATCTTTTCTTTTCTATACTGTTTTTTTTTAAGGTCAAAATGGCGCAGCGTCGCCATCGCACACGTGTTTTTTTCTATGAGTGTGTGTGTGTGCCAGAAATCTTAGCAAATAAATTATATTGTGCTTGGCTATCAGCAAAGTTCTTTGTATGTTGGCCAACTTTTGTGTCTCTCTCTCGTCTGTCTTTTCACTTTTGTTTTGCTTCGAAACTAATTGCGCTCACTCCTCTCCACTCTCTCTCTCTCTCTCTCCTCTCTGCCAAACACAAGCTTGGCTTGTTTTGCATGTCCTCAAGAATTTATGAGCATTCCGACGAGGCAAAAAGCAAAAGCGGTGGTAGCGGCATAAATAAAATTAATTATTCAAGCGCAAATGACACAGCTGCGGCTAAAAAATTTGCAAATTTCGCATTGCCGCTTTTGAAGTACGGCCGGACATTCAGTTGTGTGCAATTGAATAATTTGTTAGCCATGCCCACTTAAGTTATAGCGCGCAAATTAATTACACTGCGTTTTAAACTAAGCTTGATTTGATTGCTTTTCTGCCCAGCCACACTACTTTGCATTTCAATGAGTTCCAAGCTAATTTCGAATCTGAATCCTCTCCGCTTTTCCTTTGTGGTTAAGCATATCCTAAAGTCAAGGAAAACTACGAAACGTAACGAAACGAAACGAAATGGAACGAAATGAAACAAGTTTAAGCGTAGCCAACTTAACAAGCTGCTAAACATGAGCAAACACAAAAGCCTTTGGCCACTTAATTGAATTGCTGCCGTTTTCTTTATTTGGCCAACTAATTGTGGCTACAACCAAATTTATGGAAATTTCGGACTTGATAGCCAACTGCCATGTGGTTGGAGAGAGTTTAAGATAGGCACATGGATGTACGACGATTATTAAAGTTCTTTTGCCAAATCTAATTACACATGTTAAACAAGAAATCTTTTTCTTTAATCGAAGCAAACAGATTGAAGAATGCTGAGCTAATATTTCCAAACTGTTTGTCTTTGATATGATACAAAATACACAAATTCCAATTCCAGTTCAATGGAGTTATAAAATTCTCATATTTATCATACGTTATTTAGTTGTAGAGTCTTTCTGAACATTTCGAGCAAACTCAACTCAGCTACAGATTGTTATCGCTTTAGAACTTTAAAGTTAACCCATACTTAAGCTACTTTTGAACTTTCCAAGTCTAGTCTAAGTTCTTAAATCAAATTGCTGCTAGGTAAGCGAATAATTTGCAAATCTATTTAGCTTGCATTAATATGCTAAACAAACTGCCAACTCATCTATACTACCCGCATCAGTATCAGTTACTCATTCTTGCATCCACCTGGCTGCCACTGCTTCACGATTTAAAGCTCAGTAATGAAGCAAAAGCCACTAACTAAGCCAAAATACCTGACATTAGCTGGCTAACCACATGACACATTATGCATAACAGCAAACAAACTCAAACACAGACACGCTCCCACCTGCGGTCAATTCTTGTAGTCCTTGCACCTAAGACGCGACAACATTAATTTAGGAGCTGCTGGCTTCAATGCCAGACAAAACATTTGTTAGCTCCTGTGTAATACTCGCACCAGGACACTGTGGGCGGAAGGTGATCATAGTGGTTAGTCGCGCGGCTAGTCTCCGATCGGCTTTGTCGAGTCATTTTTTGAGCTTAAAGAAAACTTCATTTATTACTTTAAATTTTATTTCAATTTGTTTGTTAATAATAGCACAACAGCTTTTGCCACGCCCACCTAGGCGTTACATTGTTGCCCTGTGCTGTTGTTTTTCGCGACGGTTTTCGTTTTGATTCATGTGCAAACTGCGAACATTGCTTGCCCAAGAGGAAATATTGAGGAAGAGGCAAGAGAATGGAGGGGAGGGATAGAGAGAGAGGGAGAGAGAAAGTGTACTTTGTCACATATTGGAAATTCAAAAATAAAGATGTCAGCAGCTGCACGTGCAAACCTTAACCAGCCGCCAGATGGCGCCACCCACCATCAAGCTTACGTCTAAACTCAAATATGTACAAAAGCACACACATACACATACACACACACACAGAGTCTAATATGTATATATATATATATATATATATATACTTGAGTGCTGCACATCAATCAAGGTTCAATGTTTTCCTACTTTTCATGCCTTTCTACGCATTTCATTTCTATTGGCAACGTTTAACGGGGCGTATGCGCAATTAATGCGCATTTGTGTGGTCGGCTCCAATGGTTTGGGCTTTTAGCACTTGTAGCTCTGCCTTCGATGGGCGTGGTTGTCTCGCAGTCTGTTCAGCTCTAATTGCAAGTGAAAGCCAAGTGAAAGAATAATACGCAATTGAATGAAACAAATGAAAACAAAACAAAAACAAGATGTACGCCAACCATAATCATCATGTTAATAGCGCACGCGTCGTTAATTGAACTCAAATTAGTGCGAAACACACACCGTTTAACCGAATACAACACAAAGCGAATTGGTTAAACATTCGCACTTAGTTAGAGTGGAATCTGAGGAGAATTTTCGTTATCAGGCAAGCGAGATTAGTAAATTCTCTGATATCATCAATGAATTCCAAGCTATAGTTCTAAAATAAGAAACAAATCAGGCGTCTGTTCAATCCATAATCCATATACAAATTTCACCAATGTTTTGTATGGGAGATTACCGGTAGGGTAAGCGAAGCTGGTGTCCGAGAATTTTCACTATGGTTAGCAACTACTTCTAGCTCTAGAAATTGATATTAACTGGGCATTAGGTGAGCTCATTGCAAAATATAGATATAATATAATTTAATAATATATAAATATAAGTATTAAGTATATTAATATTAAAGTTTCATTTTAAACTGCATGAGTGAGTAAGCGTAAGAGAACTGGAGAAACCAAAATTTCACATTTCCGCAGCAGTCATTAGATACAGAAAAGAGCAAAAACGAGCAGTGTGTATGTTTGCTGCAAAAGTGCATCAAAAAGTTGGCTGCGCCCAACTTTTATTCATTCTTGTTTTTTTTAGATGGTTTCCCGTTTTCGTACGTGATTTAAATTGCATACAAGCCATCAATAAATTTATATTGCTGCTGACATTTATTCAATAAAAAAAGTTCTACCTAGTACAAGAGCTACAGACCTATCGATCAAGAGTTTGGTGAACTCAGGTCGAAAAGAAAACTAATTATCTTATCTACTTGTCAGCTCTTGCGTGTTGCCTTTAATTGGCGAACGTGCTGTGAAGCTATGTTGATCCCATTTGAAAATCAAATTCAAGTCGTCAGCCACATGAACGACAACATGATTTTTGAGCCATGTGGCATGCGTTTTGATTCTGTAATCACAGCCGTTACAAGCGAGGCATCCAGTTTTTAACATTCTTCGGCTGGCAGTCAAATAGTTATTATTAATTTTACGCCAATTCGCATTTTGCTGTCTGCGCGTGCTGTGCGTGCCAAAGCAAGCAAACGACCTTGGCCAGGCGAAAACAGCCAAGCAAAACTGAGTGGAGCCTCTGACAGCCATGACAGATGGAAAACCGAGCAAACAACTGGCAGACAGAACAGCCCAGCCCAGCCCGGCCCAGCCCAGCCCAACCCAGACCAGATCCAAACCAGGCTCGGCGCTAAACAATAATAAAGCAGCAATAACAATTTGCGATTAGGCAGCGCGTGAAATGGCATTTTGGCCCAACAAGTGCGGCGATTATAAGAACTTTTGTGCAAGGTTATCAGAATGTGAAAGGGGAGAAGGAGATGCTCAGCTCATGTGCTAGACGCTAGACTTGACGAGTTTGAATGTGCTGCGAATGCAATTCGTTGAGTAGACAAGTTTTTTTTTGGTTTGGTTGTTGCCTTCGCTGGACTGCGAGTAAGCCCTTTGACGTGTTGCCCGTCTGTTGGCCCCCTAAGGCATTTAGCATTAATTAAGTTTGAGTTTAAGCGCAGACAGCTCGACACTGTCCCTCTCTCTGGCCAAGTGATAAGTCCCACCCACTGAAATCCTCCATGCGTCCAAACGGCTCAGAGCCCAACTAATTGCTGCCTCTTAACACTTTGTCAATTCCGCCTGCCTCAACGCTTATGGTATGCATTTCAGTCCGGATAGGGATGGGCGTGGTTAGCTGATTAGCTGCAGCTGTGTGTGCTATCAGCTATTATCGTACTCAGCTTTCGGTCCGGCGTCTGTCATGCGTCAGCGCACTAAGCCAACATTTTTACACCTTACTTACGTGAAATAGAATCGCGACTGCGACCATTGCCATACCCCAATGCACAACGGCGTGCATTTTACGGCTGATTAGCCGTACTTGATTGTCTGCCGACTGAATTTTCGGCTCGACTGGATGACGAGACATGCTTAAGCTCACTTCATTCCGTTCTTACAGACGACTAAGTTACAAAGGGAACAATCACCAGAACGTTTATATTTTAAACAGTCTCTAGCCCAGAGTATCAAATCAGCCTCAAGCCTGCTCAAAATCAGGCAAGAGAACATTTGAATATATTGTTTGTGAGTCGTAAAAATTCGAAGTTTACGTAACATTACGTTAACTTATTCCGCACTATAAGTTTTCGCCAAGGTCTGTGCGTACTATTTAGCTTGAGAGATTCAGGACTACAATCTCTAGAGATATCTGTGGCACCCTCGATTCTTCATAAACCAACTTGGGACCCCAGGGTCACAAGTTTTTATTAACATATATGACTATGACTAATATGAATAGATATTTGATAAAGTTGCGTAATAATAATCATCTCAAAAAGCAGACAAACTTGAAATGCCCGCATATACGATTTGGGATATTTTGAGAGTAAAACTGCAATATTAATCGCCAAAAAGAGAGCGGCCATAAATTAGCCATTTGCTCTGGTGCTGCCAAGCAAATTATGAGCTTATCTTGTCCAGACATCTGAACAAAAAAATAATAATAATTTGGTCAGTGGACGGGCCGTTATTGTTCGCTTTTTTGGTTATTTTCTTGTTGCAGCCAAAGAAATTGAAAAGCAATACAAGTCTACAAATCAAATGGCAAGTTATTATAGAAATACAAATGCATGCAGATAAGAGAGATTGGGTAGAGTAGCAGAGACAGAGAGCTCAGAGGGCTCAGCGGGCTGTGTCACGCATTGGCTGAACGTAGCTTTGGGGGCCTTTAGTCGTTGCACAATGACAAGCGACAATGTTGCAGTTGTAATGGAAGCCGAGGCTGGAAATGAATGGTTTGGTTTGGTTTGGTTTGGTTTGTATGCTGGAACTGAAGATATGGACGGGCTTCTCTAATGGGCTCTGCGAACAATGGAAATAAAGCAAAGCCGCCTGTGATCTGTGCCAAGAAAATCGCTGTCATGTGTGCGAGAGTGTGAGTGCGAGTGTGTAAGTGTGTGCGTGTGACAGTTGAGCAGCTGCTGCCAAAAAAAAACGCAGATAGAAAAATGTATAAAAAATATATAAAATGTTTGCAGCCGCTGAAAACATTTATTAAAATACAGACAGATTGAGTTTTTAGACGCTGCAGATAGTTTTGGTCTATTAATCATGGCATGTCTTAAATTGCATTGCGAATCGCCCAACAAAATCGAAAACGCTCTGTGCTTGGGGCTAACGGTGCGTATGCTTGTTGCTTGTTGGCTTGGGTGGTTGGTGCGTTGGTTTGGGTTTGGTTTAGCCAAAGGCAGGCTTACACATGACTAAGCGATGGCCAATTCATGTTTGACCCACACACACTCACACTCACACACACACTCACACACACAGCATATGAATGTGGAGCTTTATAAACTACGCTGACATAAAGCAG
Source organism: Drosophila busckii (assembly GCF_011750605.1). Lineage (NCBI taxonomy): Eukaryota > Metazoa > Arthropoda > Insecta > Diptera > Drosophilidae > Drosophila > Drosophila busckii. Next base: position 418,315 of record NW_022872723.1, on the reverse strand, counting down.
CGATGGCATCGCCATTGTCGCCTAGATGGCGCCGAATATTTGCTTGCTGCAGTCTAAAGCCGCCACAAATTCCATGCCACACATGCATGCTCTGAAATCTAGCTTCAATCCGCCACAGCTTGGACTACAACGTACTCACGACCTGTCTTCTTCTCTCTCGCTACTTGCAGGTCCTGCGGCTGTTCAAATGGTTTCCCATAATCGCCCTCCGCCGCCGATGGTACAGGTGCCGCCATATGTCAACGAAAACGGCACGCTCACCCATGTGGTCCTGCCGCCACAACAGTACCAACAGCTGCATCCCGGACAAGGACATCTGCATGCAGCGCCCTTTGTAAGTACTTATATCTTAAGCGGTGCTCGAATGTTTCCCCATCAGCCGGCCATTGGCTTAGCCTTCACACAAACTATTTTTCAATTAAGTTATTAAAATTTATTAGACTAGATAGGCATTGGCTGGAAAAATAGTTTTTAAAATTATTATTTGAATTGAATTTCATATTTAATTTGAGCTTAGCATGTAAAATTTCAATAAAAACTGCGATTTAAAAATTAAATTAAGTAACTAAGCAAATAATTCGCCTAAAAACTTTTCAAAATTCTTAAAATGAAACTTGGGTGTAGTAATATTTTATATATTGAACATATCGATGACATCAATAGTGACTTGCTTGTGAGCTTTTTGTTAGTTCTCGCTCGGGAAAAACTTATTCACCCATTTATATATACATTTATACATTTGTAAAAAAAAGTAAATCCGACTCTCCAAGACCGGCCGACCAAAACCGGTGAATCAATGTGGCCAGGCTGTATTATATGTATAAAGGGTCAAAGTTAATATTTAAATTAGTTTCACTTTTCAATATATTTAAACATAAATTATTTACTTCATATGAAGAATTAAACGCTGCTGTATTCAACAATATCAGAGAGCCCGTTAAGTTAATATTAATATTTGGAATGCGTGGGATGCGTTAACTTAGGGTCGACTGTGGTTTCATTTCGATGGCGCCTATCATAATAGTAACAGCTAATTGAGCCCCAATCAGTTACAACAACAAGAAATATCAAACGTTGACAACAAACGGCAATGCAAATTTTACAAATTTTCCAGCGAAATGGTCAGAGGCGGCAAAATGAATAAATTAAAAAACAAATGCAAGTTATTTATTGAGTATTTTCATCAAACAAACCGGATTCGGTCGGCGCTGAGGGGGCTGAGAATCAGCACGAGCGGGTTTTTTGCCCAACCATCTATTAAATTATAATGTCGTGTCGCTAAATAACACAAACACCAACGGCAACAACAATAGCAGCAGCAGCAGCAGCAATAATAATAAAAGCAATAACAATGGGCAAATAAACTATTACAGATGCAAATTAGCAAAACAGTTTGCGAGTGCACAACGAAACAATATAAACGAATAGAGCAGCGCAAACTTTTGAACATGCAAAGCAGTTAAACAAAAGTAACAGCGATAATACAACGATAACGAGAGCAAGAAAATGTATATTACAAACATTTAAAACATTCGTTTCGATCATAGCAAACGTTTTGCACTTGTAATTTATTTATTTATTATTTATTTATACTCCCATTGCAGTTGTAAATCATGCAAACTGCTCTTCCCATTTGTTTGAAACTTTGGAAAGTCGAAAGATAGTGCTAAGCGCCAATTTTTCTCGCTGTGTTGTCCGGGGTGTTAGACGGAGAAGGGGGTAGGCTACCATGCATATGTGTGTGTGTGTGAGGAGTGCATTACAAATTCACAGCTTTCTGAGATGGGCGTTGTGCACTTAACAAATAGTTAGAATGCTTTAAATATTTAATGAGTCACTCGATCAAAAGAAAAAAAAAAGTGGATTCAGAATTGAATTGAATGCATGAATTTATAGACGAGCTGACATTGGTTGTAATTCATTGATAGCATAGATCAAAAGCTGTGCTCTGTTAAATTAATTTGTCTATCGTCTATGCCTATGTTTCATAAGTTTTGCTTTCGAAACGATAAGAACTTAGCAACGCTGTTGGCGATATCAAAAATGCAGATTTTGTGATATATGAAATATAAACAAAATTTCTAATGCCATCATAGGCGAAATAGTTAAGCTTGACTTCTTTTAGTCCGCAACTTGTTCATTAATATCTTAAAAGAGTTAGCTTATTAAGTCATTCCCATTAGTTTTGCGAAAAAGTTCTATTCTACAGAACATACACTAACAACATTATAGCAAATCCGGTAAGACACATTTATTTTTAAAATTTTTTCAAAAATTTCGAATTTTTACCATTTGTAATTCAGAAAAAAAGTCAGTACGTTTATCACTATTTATGATCGATTACACTGGCCCACAGGGTTTTTGCGAATAACAAACGATATATTTATGGTTCCCGAATGGATTTGTAGTGCTGATCACAAATTCAGGGCTACGTTTTTAAAAAAAAATTGGGGTTGACCCTAAATTCAAAATAGCAAACTGCGATAGCTCCAAAGTAATACTGTTAAAAATAATAAATTTGTACGACGGACATAAACGCCTTTGGATAATTTTTGAAATCTTACCTCAGATTCGTAATCAGCGACTCCCATAATGGAACGATTCTTGGTTTCACCAACTAGTCAACTTAGCATATTGAACCCAGCACTTATGTCAGTCAGTCAGTTTGCTCTGCACTTGAAAATTGATTGCTAATTTGATATAAAAAGTATTAAATAAAGTAATGCTCGTTAGGCCAAGCAGATAAGCGTGTCCCATTCACAATTCACAATGCGAAAAGCTGTCACGCGTATTTCAGAGTAACATTTTGTTTATGTGTAATAAGCTAGAATTATATGTCGCATAATTTCTTTTATGCTCGCAAATTGTTTAAAATTATGCATTACTTTAATAATCATTATTTATGGCTGCTTAGCTCGCGTGATTGTAATATTAAATCAAGCTGCTTGAATATATTTTTGCGAATTCATAATTTGTTATCAATCTCTCAATTAAAATGGCGCGACGCTTTAAATAGAAACCGTCATTTGATAAATAATTATAATTAATTACACTTTCCAGTGTCGCAAATATTTTTCTGACATATTTGTTGTGTTTTTTGTTATTATTGTTTTTTTTATTACTTTCTGTTTGTGCTTGTGGCTTGTGTGATTTATCAACGGCAATCATAAATATAACGGTAATTAAAACACAGTTGTGGTCATTAAATTAGCATTTTAATAATGAATTTCATATGCACACAGCTGTAGTGCAAAGCTGCTTTTTAAATACTTCACAAAAATAATTAACAATCGACTTAAATTAAAACCTTTTCAATTGCACATTCTGTTGCTACATTGCAACGCTAATGTCAATAATATGATCAGCAAAAAGTGGCTGCCAGGATTACATTTAAATATGGTATGTTAACAAAGCGAGCGGTATTTACTTCATTTGCCACAGGTGGGCAATCCTTTCACTGAACCTATTTCAAGCTCTGTCCTGCACTCAGCTATTTGCATAACAATTTGTAATTGTTTTTTGCCTAAAGTTGTTATTGCTACCCATTGTTGTTACTTGTCGTGCATGCTGCTAGCAAAGTTTTTGCCACGCCGCACACTGTTAATAGATGACTTTTAATTGAACTCCACTTGGGAGTCTGAACTTAGTTAGACATTTTAACAGAACTGCACGCGGGTCTCTTGGTCTCCCACTGCTACCCCGTTCCACCGTCTAATGGCATTCTGACATACTATAACTTGATTAATGCAACGCCAACAGCTTCATCCGGAGACCGCAGCGCAATAGCCACATGTGGCTGCGCCGTCGTCGGCGTTGGCGTCGTCACGCTTTGTTGCTGAAATGAAAGTGATGCCGTGGCAATTGGAATGAATTTTCTTGAGTAAAATAACATGAATGTGGCAGCCACAAATTTGCTAAGTCAAATGCCAGTTTCCGCTCGAGTTTGTGTTGAAATATGATTATAATTTGATTGTATGCTAATTTGTACAGTCACTTATGCAACTTGAATTACATACCATGCGCCCCAATAACTGTTGCAGCTTCCTAACTGTGGTAAATACTTTACACACACATGCATAGAAATATACACACAATTTATTTAATTTTTTGTTATTTATTTTTTATTTTTTTGGCTTTTGTTGTTTTTTTTTGTTTTTTTTTCCTTGGCAATTTGGCCACCGAGATGACCAAAACTCATTAACTTGAACCTATTTTTCTTCATTTTATGGAGCATCCGCAATAACCATAAAGCAATTCTGTTTTAGACGTTGCTGTGTGAAAGCAATGAGCCAGCGCAATTAACTGAAAAATATGTTCAAGTCGTAGATGCTACGCTGAAAGTTTAACGGCGTATGAGAATTATCCAAAGTAAAATCAACTTCACAAATTAGTTGCGTTTACCCGCTGCTTCTCTCATACATTTAAACAATTCGCAAAATAAAAATATTCTCTTCAATTCAAATTCGCGCGCCACTCCCTGTGAACTTGGGATTGGCCGCCACTAGTAAGTTCATTTGAACTAGTACTTGCAAAAATGATTTTAATCGATAGTCTTTTAATCATATCGTGAAATGCTGTTAGAAGTCACTGAAAATAGCTAGATTGGAAAAATAGCTGGCTAAAATTTGAAATATACGCAATTTTGTTCTTCATTTAATTTATACATATGAATATAATTTGTTTCAATTGAATTCTTCTTCATGTATCTTAGAAAAGTGAGCTTTTCTTCAAGGGTACAATAATTGAGGGTATGCTCGCAGAGATACAAATAAATTTTTAAAACTAAGCTAGAAAATTGTATAAATTGTTAAAATTGAACTAGAAAGCTTATATTGCATGTTTTTAGCCTTTTTTTTTTGTTCATTGATTTAGCTATTTTAACCCATGAAACTCTGGCAACACTGTTGCTTTGTTTTGGTCGTTTAGGCAATTTGTAATAATTATTGAAAAAAAAAAACAAAAGAATTTCTGCTGCCTAACAGCTGAACAAACAAACTGAACAACTTAACTTATTCTATTAATTTAACTACAATGCGAAATTCTACTTTGCAGATAAGTGCAAATGGAACATCGCATTTTTATGCGTCGCTACCCGGTTATCCGCCGGGTACAGGTCCGGCGGTAAATGGACCACCACCGCCACCCCACTATCATATGCCGCCGCCGCAGCAGCAGACACCTGGACCTCCAACAGCTCAGCCACAACACACACATACACATGCACACACACATTCCCCGCACTCACCGTCGCCGCCCAACTATAGAGACGAGCGCAGTCAACGTCAGCATACGAAGCTACTGCGCAAGCTGGAGAAACAGCGTGAACAGAGTAAGTATCAGAATAAAGTTCGTTCATAACACAAATCGCTAATCCAACTCCAACTCAGATTCCGCTATGTCCACGCCCACACACTCGCCTTCACCACGGCGCACAGAGCTCAACGGCCATCACAACAACAACAATAGCAACAACAACATTCCATTGGGACAGCATATGCAGCAGCGACGACTGCCTTTACAGCAGCAGCAACAGCTGCAGTCGCAACCACAACGGAATGGCCAAGCAGCGACGTCAGCATCAGCACAGCAGCAGCAGCCTCGGGTAGGCAGCAGCGTAGGCGGTGCCAGTTCCATTGGCAGCTCGGCGGAGGAGGACGAGGAGGAGGAATACTGCCATGCACAGATTGTGGAGCAGATCTCGGCCATTGAAAGGCCCAAAGTGAGCGATGTCAGCTCTCGGGCCGCCAAAATAATCTGGCTGTCACCCGCCATAACAGATACATTGCTCGTTAATGCGCAGGAGTTGCGCTACCAGGTGCTGCTCAGCGACAGCGGCAAGCAGTGCAAGTACAAGAGTCTGTATCGCGGCGAATCGAACGAGTGCATTGTACAGGACCTGCAGCCAGGCCAGGAGTATCTAGTGCGACTCCAAGTGCACTATCAACAGCTGCAGGGGAGCGTCAGCGAACCCACGGAGTTCCGCACGCCCGGCTGCGAGCCGGACGCACCGCTGCCGCCCAAACTGGTCTCGCGCACCAAAAGCAGCATCAACCTGCGCTGGTCGGCCCCAGCAGCCAATGGCGCTGCCATACAACAGTATATACTGGAGTACGACGAGGGGCGTGGCAACGCCCTGCACTTTGTGGAGCTGGCAAAGACGAAGGCCAAGCACTATGTGCTCAACAAGCTGCAGCCCAGCACAGTCTACAGCTTTCGCCTGGCCGCAGTCAATGAGCACGGCCAGAGTCGCTATTCCCCAGTGAGCAGCTACAGCACCGCTGGCCAGCCGCCATCGGCACCCAAGCCGCCACAGCTGCAGGCAAGCAGCTCCAGCTCGCTGCGTTTGGTGTGGGTTCGACGCGAGCAGGATGGCGAGTTCTTGCTGCAAATGCAGGATGCGCAGAGCGGACATGGTTACCTCAATAGCTACAAGGGCGTTGACACACTTTACGATTGCCAACAGCTGCAACGCGCCTGCAGCTATCAGTTTCGCATGCGCGCCGAGAACGAAGCGGGTGCCTCACCCTGGTCCACAGAGGTGAGCTACTGCACCGCTGCCGAGCGTCCCGGACGTCCGGGCAAGCCGCAGGCAAAGGGAAAAATCCATGGCACGCAATTCAAAGCCAAGTGGGAGGCCCCCACGGACACTGGTGGTGCGGCCATTATACGTTACCACCTGGAGCTTAATGCGGGCTCCCAGTTCGAGCGCATTTACACAGGCGCTGAGACGGAAGCCATGTGCGAGCGTCTGCAGCCAGGGCATAGCTACCAACTACGCGCCTGCTGCGAGAACATTGCGGGACAAAGCGCCTACTCCGAGCTGGGCCAGGTGACCACAGAGGCCGTGCCGCCAGCAGCGCCGCCGCCGCCAGTCTGCGACGCGCCGCCCACGCCGTATGCAGCACTGCTGCGCCTCCATGCGCCGCCACTCGACGGCGGTGCGCCCGTTCTAGAGTACGAGGCGCAGCTGCGACGGCCAGACGAGCCGACGCCGCAGTCTGTCTATCGCGGCAAGCTCGACTACTTTGTGGCGCAGCAGCTGCTGCCTGGCCTGAGCTACGAAGTCGCCGCACGCGCCATCAACCGCGCAGGAGCTGGCAACTGGTCCGCTTGGATGCGCTTCAGCGCTGCAGCTGCGCCGCCCGCAGCGCCCAGTGCGCTGCGCGCACAAATAAAGTCGGCGACGCATGTGAGCATCAGCTGGCAGCCGCCGTCGGTGACCAATGGAGCCGCTATAGCCAGTTACACCTTGCAGAGCGCCAGCCATCCGCTGTCGGAGGCTCAGGTGGAGCCGCCCAGCACGGACTATCAGCTGTGCTACCAGGGCGCTCAGAGCAGCGCCGAGCTGCGGCAGCTGTCGCCGTATACGCGCTACTACTTGCGCGTGCTCGCGAGCAATGCCGCAGGCGCAGGTCAGCACTCGGAGGTGGTGTGCGTAGAGACGCCAGCGGCAGTGCCCGCGGCGCCGCAGATGCAAGGCTATGAGTTTACCTCGCAGAATGTGACGCTCAACTGGACGCAGCCGGCGGAGAATGGTGCCAGCATTTGCAGCTACAACATCGAGTATGGGGAGCGCACCATTGCCACGCCGGATGCCTGCACGCGGTACATGGTGACGGGACTGACGCCGGAGACGAGCTACAAGTTTCGGGTGCAGGCAGTCAATGCTATGGGCGCTGGCGCCTTTAGCGCCTATGCGAAGCTGACGACGCAGCCTGCACCGCCGTTGCCACCCAAACTGGAGTGCAGCGGCGCTGGACACAACTACATCAAGCTTAAGTGGGGCGAGCCCGGCAGCAACACCAGCGCCAATGTCAAGTTCTGTGTGGAAATGTATGTGGCGCGTGCCAAGCAGTTCCAGTGCGTCTACTCCGGCAGCAATTGCATGTGCAAGGTGCACAAGCTCCAGGAGCGCAGTGCGTACACTTTTCGCATTTACGCGCACACAGATTGCGCCGGCGATGGCGACTACTCCGAGGAGTATGTCTTCCATACCAATCCCACACTGCCGGCGAGCATCAAAGCGCCGCGTGTGCTGCAGGAGAGCAGCGTCTGCCTGCTGATGCCGTCGGGTCAGCTGGCCCTGCAGCTCACCCTGGAGTGGCAGCACTCGAAGAACACTTTCCACGATCGCATCGAGTACGAGCTGCAGTACGTGGACGGCAGCAACGAGGGCAACCAAGACTATCGCCCACTCTTCCGCGGCGCCGAGACCAAGTTCACCATTGACAATCTCAGCGCGGGCAGCTGCTATCAGTTCCGCGTCTGTCCGCTGCGCATAACGGCAGCGGGCGAGGTGCTCTCCGGACAACCGTCGAGCTCGCTGCGTTATCAGGTGCCCGCACAGCTGCAGCTCAGCAGTGCGGCTAGCGTGGCTGCCTGCCAACACTTACATGGCGCCAATGGCAACCAAGCGACGGCGGCGGCGCCGTCGCAACAGCTGCGCAGCAGTCGCAAACTGTCGGCGGCCAATGGTGGCTTGCACTTGCGCTCGGTCAGTGCCTCGGCCATAAGCAACAACAGCGGCGTGGGCGCGGATACGCAGGCGATCAGTCGACTGCAGCATGAGTTGGGCAGCTTCAATGGCTGTGCGGATCCCTTGCATCATCATCACCACCATCATCATCACCATCATGCGCATCAGCCTTGCACGGCGGACGCGAGCAGCGCAGCGTCGTCGGATGGAAACGGCTCCACGCTGCTGCTGCGCGGCAATCATATGCATCATCAACATCACTTGCATCACTCGCACCACCAGCATCATGGACATCATCCACACAGCAGCGGCTCAAGCGGCGCCGGCGGCGGCGTCGCAAGCAGCAGCAGCGCCGCTGGAAGCATCAGCAGCAGCCTGGCTAGCCATGGCAGTCTGGTGCGGCGTCTGGTGGCCAAGTTGATGTCACTGCATAGCAGCCGCAAGCGTCTGACGGATAACCAGAAGGCCGTCTGTATTGTTGTGTCCTTTGTGTTTGTTGCCTTTCTCTTTGCCATGCTCGTGCACATGCTCTACGGCTGAGCTGGGGCTTAAGGAGACGGACAGAGAGAGTAGGGGGAGATTTAGGGAGGATAGGGAGTGGCAAATGTTCTCTTTTTTATGATATATATATGTATACATATGCGACAGCACACAACTGTAAATTGAATAATTTTAACACAGAAATCTATAAGCATTTTGTACATATGGCTAAATATATAATTTATGTACACACACACAATACGCATACGCATATATGTTTACATGTGTGGGTGTGTCTATGTTAGTTTAACTTTCACTCACAAAAACGGCTTCACAATTGTGGCATACAAACATTCAAACATACATACACACATACATACATCTATGCATATATATAACATACATACCTACATGTTGGCATATGCTCTAACGAAAAGTATGAATTTATTAGACTATGCTCTATTCCTAATTAAAGCAACTACTGTATATCTTTCTCACTCCTAATAAATATATAAACCAAGTGCATAGCATTATGCTCTATATATATATATATATATATATATGTTAATAAATTATATGTATGTACTAATGATATCTTGTACAAATTTCATAAACTTTTTCTGTGATTTATGAAAAAAGTAAAAAGGAAACACACAAACAAATAAACAGAGCAAGCCATTTTTATTTATCTAACAAACATTTGTTGATTTAAAAATACTATTATATATATTGGCTGAATATAAATAAATTATTATATATATAATATATACAAAATATACATATAAAAAATATACGTGTAAAACCGTTATATATGCCAAAATTCCTCTGCACTGTCTCAAAATTGTTAACTCTCCCCAAAAGAAAAAGAAAACCCTCGCTGTGTACATTTAGCAGCCCTTAACTAGTTAAACGCTCTCAAATTACACACACACAGACACACAAACACATTTATATAAATACACACTCATATGTAACATATAAATATATGATATATTTTTTACATAAAATAATGCAAGAAAAAAGCCCAAAAAAATATAAAAATTATTTAGTCTATATGAGAATATATATTTGAAATTTATAGCCTAATGCAACGCAAAGTGATTTATATTCCAATTATTATTATTTTTCTAATTAAATAAATTAAATGTAATTGTTTCTTTCCATAGCATAATACAAAATCTAAAAAAAGCAAAAAAAATCAACGGAAATAAATTTAAAAATAAAAATAATAATGATGATGTGCAAGCTACAAAAGAAGATAAAAATATGTATGTTTACATCGGTAAATGGTTACAAAATATATAAACGTTTATATTTAGCAAAATACTGTACTCTTTGTCGATTTGTTTATTATTATATACATACATACATATATACATACGATGCAACAAAAGCAAACAAAAAAAAAAACACAAAAATATATAAAACTTTATATATAAATATACATATATATATTTATAAAAATTATTTGAAAAAGTATATATATATGACACATTAAAATAAATGCGATATACAAAAAAAAATAGTTCCGTACAAGTTGTTTTTATACAATGTTCAAATTTTAACATTATCGATCACCAAGTTAAACTAACTCGAATGCAGGTATTCCATAAGACGGTCTCACATACTGTAGTTCTTACATTACAACATTAAATGTTTGTCGAAAATTCTCAATTATGGCCAAAAAGGAAAAACTATCGCAGTGTTCGAATTTATTTGTATCAACAAAATGTTTGGAAAGTACAATAGCAGTTGAAACAAGATTTAGATTATATAATATATTCTGTTGAGGAATGAATGACGTATTTGAAAAGTTTGAATATTAACGAGCTTTTGCAGAAGTTTAAAATTTAGCAGCTGTTAAAATGAGTTTAATATTTTCACTCGCTTTTAAGTTTGAATGTTAACGATATTTTGTATGTTAAGTCTAGTTTGAATTCGTTGCGAAGCCTCCACAAATATTCATTACAGTTTGTACGCATTCTGGTAAAATTTTCGATGTATGAAAAAACATCGTGTGAAACATCGATGTTCTAGAAAAAACACATGGAATTTAAACAATAGATTTTATTGGAGATCATCAGTTGCATTATCAATAATATTATTGAAGTGCATATTCCTATTAAGTTAAGAATAGAAGCTTCTAGATTGAGCATTGACCTAGTTTGTACAGCTTTGCTGAACACTCTCCCTGCTTCGCATGAAGAGGCTTGTAGACACAAGTATTTGGTTGCTACCAATTTTAAGGAGCTGCTATTAGTATAAATATTTAAACAAATAAATGAATAAAGCATGTTAGTAAATTGTATGTAATTCAGAATATTTAACAAATAACATAATTTAAACAAGCGCTACTGTATTTAAGGTCTTACCGCCAATTTGTGGCAACAATACTTAACTTTGCGCCAAATTTATAAATGCATGTGTAAGTACATTAGTAGCTTGGAATGCTAATGACAAGAAACTTACTTTTAAGATATTCATCCATCCTGCCTATGGATGGCCATCAACCAACACCACCACTAGAAACCTACATTTTATTAAATATTTAATTAATTATTGAAAAAAAATTCAAAAAAAAACTTCCCCTCACTAACAATTTATGTTAGCTGCCTTGGCGGCAGAGTTGTGTGAAAAAACATCGATGGTGGCCCACAAACCATCGATTTTTTCGATGTTTTGCAAACATCGATAGCATCGATGTTTCTGCACCTCCACTGTCTATATTTAAAAAGTTAGTTGCAAATTCACAGCCGTGCGAAGAAGACGTGCCAGTGGCAGTCTGCAAGATTGCGATGCGGACATTGTGGAATCCATGATGGCAAGACTCGCCCCCGTTTTACCGATCTATGGATGACATAAATAAAAATGTTGATTAAGTAAACACTTTGTGCACAGGTACATTGTGCGCGCACATATTTTTCTAGCCCGCGGCGGCGGCGACAAACCTTAATTTTCAATAAGTGCCGGTGTTGGCGGCGGCGCCAAAACCACATCATTTTCAATACGTGCCGGTGCCGGCGGGGGCACCAAAACTATATCGTGGATAATAACCTTCCGAGCTGCCAACAATGAAGTAAGAGCACGCAGTCGCTCGTCGTACTGCGCGTACTTGATGACATGAAGTTCATGTTGGCAATCGCCGTTTTTTTGCCCAGTTCTCCCATAAAATGTTTTCATCGCGTAGCTGCGCATTCTCATTCATCAATTCTCTAAAATTATAAAAACAAATACTTATTAATACTTAATCTTATATTAATATAATATAAACCCAACTTGTAATCCATTTTGCTTATAAATGATAAACCGGATAACAAGAAAAAAAGGGTTGGAAAATGTTTGGCGATAAATCGGAAATGCAGCACAACAACAATAAAAGTTGCAGAGTGTGGTGAAATTGCAAACGAGGCAATTGCACAACTTCATGCCAGGCATGACAATACATGATGTTGTTGAAAGAACTGTGCCCGCAGGTGCGCGTTTTTATTTTTTAAGCTTAAAATTGTTAAGTTCTTGTCCATTATTCTAAAAATATATAAAACCCCGCTGTCTTCATTAAAAATTTAAATGTAAATAATTGCTAAGTTAAAATGACTCGGCAATTTTGTGATTTATTTCAGATATTTAAAGATAGACTGCCTTATATCGTTTCTTTTCGATTTGCGGGGGAGTGGGAATTAAAAAAAGCGTAGTGTCTTGGATATAGGAGCCCCTACACACCAAATTTGGTTGCTCTAGCTTTTATAGTTGCTGAGGAACACGCCACTCATACCAGACGACATGATCTATATCGACTAAGCTCGTCGACCTGATTAAGATTATATATACTTTATGGGGTCTGTCACACCTCCTTCTACTTGTTACAAACAATTGCCACTTCATGATACCCTTTTTCCATTTTTTACAAAAATGTCAGTTTATAAAAAAAATAATCTGCTTTGAATGGCCAAATAATGTATGAACAGTCGCTGTCATTGGCAGCCATTGATAATCGTCAACAATCAATTTGCCAGTTTAAAAAAAAAATGTTCAAATATATCCAAATTAATCGGAAATTGGCATGACAAAGCAATTAATATTGTTCTAAGATTTTAAATTGATTGCTGGTCGACTATGGTAATTTCAGAAAATGCTACATAGTCGTTGAATGCTCGCCACGCAGTATTTCCATTATTCGTATTGCCAGATCTATTTTGTTTCGGCTTATCTACCTTTAGGGCTAGCCTTTCCCAAAACATGTCCTGAATATATTTCTTCCGGTCAGCCATAGTTTTTTTTGCCAACGGAAGTTGCCACTTTCTTTCAAAGTTACCTTATAGCTGACGTGTTAGACAAATTCAAAACATTTTATCCAGCAATGTAGTGGACTTAATCCGTACTTTACATTGTCTAGAAGTGGTAAAAACATTGGGCAAACTTGCATCACAGGATCAGCATCGGCCTGGTTGTAGTTAGACTGACCGGTACTTCCATCGAATCCATAGTTGAGTATTAACTCCGCTGAAGTCTGTGTGTTTCCTCAATACATTTATAATTACTCCCTCTTGGAGCACAACAATTCGAGAGGCCGTATGAATTAAAAGGTTTTGAATGGGCACCTTGGTGACAGTTTCGCTAACTTCGCCAGCAGCGGGACGCTTTTATCAATAGAAATCGTTTGTGTTTCAATTGATTGAGGGCCGACCATTCGATTGTAAAATGTGAATCCAAATATCGTTGTAAACACTGTCACTCGCTCATACATAAGCAATTGCATTAATAATGAAAAGTGGACAAATTAAAGTTGGGCGCCACCAACTTTTAGATACACTTTGACTAGGGAATCGCAGCAAACACATGCACTCATGAATACATACACACAAAACAGCGGACGCGTCACAGCTGGTCCTGTAGCGTCAGCAGCGACACCGCCGCTGCGTCGGCAGCGACGTTTGTATTAGAGGTGGAGAACAATCGATGGCAGTATCGACACTATCGATGGTTGGGCGCTATCGAGCCATCATCGATGGCAGCAGACACGCTCGATAGTGGCCCAACCACTATCGATGGTGCCATCGATAGATGGCGTTTCAAGATTCAATAAAGAAATGCCTTTCGATTTATGAGCAACGAACAGTCTGCAGGATCACTACTATACTGGATCCACGCTTTAAAAAAATGGATTCCAGCAAAGTTCAAATGCTAAGCAAGCATCTTCATTTTTTGAAAATGAAGTTGGTAATATCGCTGTTAAAGAAACTGCAATTAGTCTGCCCGTCGTGAAGGAAACTAGCTCCCAGGACTCATTCGATTTTTTGGATGAGCAAGCCTTGGAAACGCTCGAGTTGATGCCATTTTAACTAAATGTCAATATCTCGAGTAGGCAATTGCCACGTTCTATATAATTAAATATATTACTTTTATTTCAGGTGAATCAAACTGACTTTCCGGCGATAAAAAGCCTCTTTTTGTATTCCCGCAAGGCGGGCCAAATTGTTTCCGAACGGCGAACCCGGTTCAAGAAAGAAAATGTGAACACCTCTCTTTATTACTAAACTTAAACTTTTGGGCCAAAACAAGCAACAATTTATCAATTTTCGTCGACTATCAATGGCATGATCGACACGCATTGCACTCACAAACCACATACACACAAACAGCTATCCGCGTCACACGCTCGTTTTGCATGTAGCGTCAGCAGCGAACGCCGCCGCTGCGTCGCAGCGACGGTTTGTATGGCGCTTGTCAGCACGTGCACCCGCTGTCTATATTGAAAAATTAAATGTAAATAATTCCTAAGCTATTTATCCGATCGATCTGAAACGTGCACAATCGGTCGAAAACATGGGTTGGCAAATTTGTGATTGTATTTGACTCAATCAGTTTTTACTCCCTTATATTGTTTTTTTTTTCGATTTGCAGGGGAGGGGGGGGAGGAATTAAAATAAAAGCGTTCGGGTTTGGATATAGGAGCACCTACATACCAAATATGGTTGCTCTAGCTCTTATAGTCTGCTGAAACCAGTTGCTCACAACATTCTAACGAACAGACGGACATGGTTATATGACTCAGTCGTTCGAGCTGATCAGCAATTATTATCTTTATGGGTCGCCACAGCCTCCTTCTCTGTTACATACATTTGAGAACTTCATAATACCCTTTTTTCCATTTTTACAAAAATGACAAAGTGTATAAAAAATTTGTTTAAGTCGGGCTATAGTATCGACGACTATCTATGGCATAATCGATGGTTCAAAATTAACTATCGTCGAATATCGATGGCGCCCACTATCGATGGTTCTCCACCTCTAGTTTGTATGGCGCGTCAGCACGTGCACCCCGCTGTCTATATTGAAAATTTAAATGTAAAAATAATTCCTAAGTTATTTATCCGATCATTTTGAAATTTTCACAATCGGTAAAAAATAACTAGGTAATTTTGCGATTTATTTCAAATTTTTAAACATATACTGCCTTATATCGTTTTTTCGATTTCCGGGGGAGGAAATTAAAAATATATATATAAAAGCGTAGTGTCATGGTTATAGGAGCACCTACATACATACCAAATTAGATTGCTCTAGCTCTGATAGTCGCTGAGAAACACGCACTTAAACAGACGGACATGGCTATATCGACTCAGTTTGTCGTTGTGATCAAGATATATTATACATACTTTGTGTGTCTGCACGCCTCCTTCTCCCTGTTACATACATTTGCACAACTTCATATTACCCTTTTTCTTTTTTTTTTACAAAAATGTCAAAGTGTATAAAAATAGTTGAGTTGGGTGCATGTCACAACGCTCAATGTCATAAGGCCTACGGGCGTTTTTCCTTACAAATGTTTGGGTGATAATGATAATGTAGCAGAACCTATTTTAATTTCACCGAAATTCTCTCCCAGGAGAAAAATGTTTAATTTTCGACAATAAGTCCGGGTAACTGTATTTTACTCACAACTAAAATGACTTGCGTGAGCGTCAAGAGATAAAAATGTTAAATTTTCACTAAAAATAATAATCCAAGTGAAGGAAGTTGTATAATTATCAAACAAACCAATAGCTAAACGCTTAGGGTTTACGTAGCTCGGGCGATCTCCCCTTAATTCATGATTATAAAAGTATTTTATATATAATATATGGTTTTATTTTCTGTGCAAATAACAATTTTATTCGTTTATTATTTATTAATTTAACGTTTTCATTAGAGTTTTCATATCCAATCAGAAACAACAAAAATACGTTTCTGAAGACTTTTAGTTTAAAAATAAGCTGTTTAGAAAACATCTTTAAATATTCTGCTATTTTACGTATTTCACCGCATTGGTTAAGCGAATTTATTGTTAGGTCCAATCGCTGCTGGATATATCCTTATACCATGTACTAATGTGTTAAACTTTCAATCGTTTTGAGTTCCTCGTATTATTTTTGTATTGTTTGGGAGTTAAGATGTGCGTACTTGAAATGCTTTCTAATTAGTTCAGTAAGTTTAGGTCCATCAGATCGGATCAGATTTCTATATGCCTCCGTTTTCTTTTAGGAACAATAAGAGATACATATTTCATTTTTCAATTTAATCTCGGACGCCATTGTAGCCGCTGATATGTTTTTTGTTTTTTAATTTCATTTATAGAAAACATTTGAAGTACCTACATGAAACTCAATTACATTTGTTAATTAGTGTACTACCTTTTGATATGCTGTTACTTTATATTTTATTTTAGTTGGATCTAGTGCGTCTATAGGTTTGTTATTTGTCAATCTCTATATATATGGTTTTAAGGCAAACTAAAAGACTATATCTTCGTTTTTCTAGAATGCAAAACGCATCTAAAAGTTTTCTATGAACTTGGTATATTCATAATATATATATCGTTTATATGTATGTAAATATGATGCTAAAATCATTAGTTAGTACTCGTAGTATGCGTTTCGTTTATTGTTTTCCTTTTGTTTTTGTGGTTAAAATCGGTGTATAAAATTTGTGCTGTTTTTTCCCCGCTTGAACAAATCCTTTGCTTCATATCCATTTCTTTTTGTTTTTTGAAAAATTAACAATTCAAAATGGAGCAAGTACTTCACTCGTAATTTAAATGTTCGTCCAAAACTTGTTTGCTGTTTGTATATTCTATATTTTTGGGTATAGGTAATATTATTTAATTGTAGCATACAAAAATGTGTCTCATGCTAAGGCAACTTTTAACATTCGATATGGGATAGTTGTTAAGTACTTATATATTTGTTGTTGGTAGTGCTTACAAATTCGAGAGTATCTTACTGTGAATGAATTAATGCAATCACATGATATGTGTTATGAAGTTTTGAATACGTTTAAAGTGCTACATATGCTATGAAATTATATTTAATACCACCCATGATCTCAATTTCATCGTTACTGAATCTTTAAAGCCCAAAATGTACGAAATTTTATGACTGTTTTGCAGAAAAGCAGAAAAACAGAAAAACTCCAGCTTAAAAAGTATGCTACATAACATATTACAAAATGATTTGAGCTAGGGGCAAAATGTTCACAATTACTAATCTCTAAACAAGCTCGGTCAAATACAAATTTAAGGCTAATAAATCTTCAGAAAGTGAAGCTATGTGACGTATAGTTTTTGGGAGTGTAATTGTAGCGGGTGCGCTAATGATAGTTAACTATCATCTACAACGGACTTTTAAGATATGGCCCCCATGGCGGACACGCAATTGCTGCTGATCAGTGGTTCGCGCGAGTTGACGGACGTATTGGATGGATCAATCGACAGTGTGAACTCTGTAGAGGTCTCCACCGAATCATGTTGACTCTGCGTCTGTTCATGACGTCGAGGTTTCACCAGCTGTGCGGGGTCCTTATGCTGTACGCCGCCGTCCGCTGTGGCAGCGGGATAGCTGGAGACGCGTTTTAGTGTCTAAAATACAAATTAATACATCTGTGCATTTTATTATTTTTTAAAGAGAGTAACCTTGTCATTTAAGAGATCGGCAGCATTAGCAGCTGCTATGGATTCGTTGACGGGGCAAATATTTTTGCTAGAGGAGAATTTCTTGCGTTTTCGTTTAAGTGCCGCAATGGCGGTGAGGCCTGCAAAGTTGCGAAACAAAAGAGGCTAAGATTGCTTGGATATGTCACTGAAGTGTCAAACTCACCGCTAGTGGTGTGAAAAAAATGCGTACCCATACTAACATGCGTAGAGCTGGAGCTATGACTGACGCTAGCAGAGGTGGGTGGCATTGGCGTTGGAGTTGCCGTCGTTGTTGTTGTTGTGGAGTCGGCTCCATGATAGCCATAGCTATGCTGAGGTGAGTTCTGTGCATAAGTCACACGCACCTGGCCATGCACGGGAGCTGCATTTTGGGTTGAATTACAAACGGAGTCCTCCGACTTGGAGCGGCCAAGCATTTTGCTCACATTGCCCACTTTGGCGGCTTCGATTAGTGTGCCTGCAGAGAAAACATCATCATAATCGATATATCAATCAAATCAATCACTGTCAATATTCAGCCTTCCGGCTGGATACCAAACAGGGTTACAAATCAAAAAACCAAATGAACCTCAAATATTTTAAAAGCGTCAAGCCTTCTGTGCAAGCTTAGGCAAGAACCTAGCCAGACAATCACTCACCCCAACGCTTCTTATGTCCCGCTATGCGCTTGTTATACTTTAACGCACATTTGTTGTACTTTGGCACGCCAGGTGGCGCTGGTGAAGCAGCTGAGCTCAAAGGCGGCGTTGTGGGGGACTCGGCTGTAGTGCCCGTGCCTGCCGTCGTATGCTGTCGTCTGTGCATAAAGTTGGGTGTAAAGAGAGTGGACAACGTGGTGCTAAGTATCTCATGCTGATCATAATTATCCAGAGAAGTGGAGAACTCGGCGACAGGCGCAAGAGAACCCGTTGAGCCTGGCGGTGCTATGTTGAAACCCTTCATTAGACGGCGCTCCTTTTGCCGATTCTTTTTGCCACCACCACCTGGAAACTCAGACATAAATAAGTAAGTGCGGACCTAGCTAACATACTAGCTAGAATCAACTTACCTCCTGCTTGACCTGCTGTAACATTTGTGTCCATTCCACTGTTCTTGAGTATCTCAACGAGTTCGCAACGGAACGCTGAAATGTCCTGCTTTATTTCATTCACGTCGTCTTCGGTGACTCCCTGGGACTCTGCCTTGCGCTGCTCTACGGTAACATAGCGACGAACCAGATTGCGCATAATCTGTTGATACTTAAAGTCACGATCACTCGCCTGTTGCGCCTTACGCTAAGTGTGAGAAGAATAAATGATTTAAATTCTCGGCTTCTAGAAAGTTTAGGCAACCAAAAATGCGAAATGGCTTATACCTATTCTTAATATAGTTTGAGTAAGTATGTATGGTCTGCACAGATGTAAACAAATGCAAGAGCTTAGATATTTTTGAATGTGTTTATTTTTTTCAATCCGAATTCGAGAATTTAGAGGCTGTAAGAGCTGGAGCATCCAAATTGTGTATATAAGTCTCAGAAGCAATTTGTTTATATTCTTGAAACTAGATTTACGCCAACATAATCACACATAAACTTTGTCATGCCTCTACTGATACTAATAATTTTGAAAGATCGGATATACATATAACATCAGATATTTCACATTTTAATTTTCCAGCAACAAGGTGCGCTTGTTGACGCGCCATGCAAACGTTGCTGCCGACGGATTGGTCAACAAGTTGTGAGCTACACGATAAATAATCATATACTACTCATATTATTGTACCAGCAAAATTCTACATTAATTTTGTTAACTTAAGTATATATTCCAAATTTTTGCTCTATAGTTTTGCCCTGTAAGATGAAATGTTCGTAACTTCCTCCTTTACCCTAATGATTGAAAGGCATGGCTCACCATATGAAGAGTCAACTTACTCTAATAGTCTTTAGATGCTCACGTCTGGCTGCAGAGGAGCCACTGCAGAACACGCGGCGAATCCATTTGATGGCGTACCATATTGATTTGGGTGTGGGTATAATATTAAAAGGCGGCGGACAGGTGCCACCCTCTTCAAAGTAACTTATCCACAGCTTTGAGCGCGCAAATTTCCACTCCACATCCGCTCGCTCTGATATTAACTGATACGAGTGATTCATCATAGCAATCAACAAATTGAGCAGCACTACAATATTTATAACCGAGTAGGTGCCAAACATAAGCATGCCCCAAAAGCGTGTAAAGATCTTAATGCCATCCAGTTCAAAGCTGTCCAAGTCAATTAGGCCAAACACTGCCCAGAATAAAGTCTGTGTGGTTTCGAAGAGACTGAAGCAAAGCTTATAGTTTAGTAGGCATACGCATATATTAATACCAAAGGGGGACTTACTTGGAAAAGCGACGCCAGACTATGCAGGCATTGGGATCATTGGTACCATTTAGGCTTAGCAGCAGACTGGGTGAGACCTCCGGACAGCGTTTCTTTTCAAGATCTGCGTAGTACCTAAAGGAAGACAAGATTTAATATTGGTTGACTTTTAATATTTACCCATGAGATTGCTGAAATCTCTGTCTTTACTTACCACAACAGCTGATTTAGCCCACTACCAAAGGCAAAAAGAACCAAGACGTAGAGGAAGAAAAATTTCATGATATCCATGACCATGCGCGATAGCGACACTTGCAGTGGCCCCAAATGCGGGTTCACCGAGAATATGTATACCAGCTTGAGGCTACTGAAAATGTTCGCTGCGCTAAAGAGACCTTCCGAAATGAGCATGGGGTCCCAAGTATCCCAACGCTCACGCGGCAAGTCTGTGGCCTGCGAATTGAAAATCATTTCCTTTTGTACCTGAAAGAGAAAAAGTTCTTGACCGTTTGAATTTCTATTGAATTTCTTTTAATCGTTTTTAAGCTATCGCATACAGGAATTGGAAAAGAAAAAGATAACAGAGAATTCATACCTGAAAGAAGGACACAACGCGAAGTGCCACAGTGGCCACATAAAGCGAATTGGTGACAAAGTCTATGACGTTCCACATATCGTTGAGGTACTCCTGCAGACCAACGTCCCACAGCTGCTTGACCTCGCTCCAGATGAGACCGCTCACCCAGGCGAGTATGAGCCACTCAATGAAGGTGGGCTTGGCGCCACGTTTTGTGGGCAGCTGAAGCTCCTCCGCCTCGCTGAGCGAATAGCTGTCATCCGACCAAAACCAGCTCCCGATGAAAGTCTCAATGCGCTGCGAAGCGAGCATGAGCAAAAAGAGAAAAGTGAAGTAAGAGGCGCTGTGGCAGATGAACTTGATGAAAGGCTTGCGCATGGTCTGACCAATGCTGGAGTAAGGCGCAAGGATGTAAGCCAACGAAAAGATGGGAAACAAAATACCAATACGTATTATGTCCAAAGCCTGCAGAGCCATGTTCTTACGCCTGAAGCCGGGTAAACCTTCATACCAGATGCTTGCCAGCAGCTGCTGCACATTGGAGTGAGCTACGAACTAGAGAAAATAAGTAAAGCACTTGTTACTAAAAAGTAGATGGCAAAAGTACTTCAGCTTCACCTTCTTTTGTCGCAGCTTGATGGCCAGCTTAAGTCGGTTCAAGTGCATGCGCTCACCATGTTCGTAAACAGGGCCAGTGGGATCATGATTGAGCAAAATCTCCAGCTCATGCGAGGTGCGCGTGTGATCCAGCAGAGCAGTGGCAAAGTCCTGGCACTGCTTGCGTAGCTCTTGATACTCGTTCTTGAACTCGTGCTCGAGAAAACTCAAGCGACGCAGCTCCCAGGACAACTCAAAGGCCGTGAGTATGGGATCCTTGGAGGATAAGGCAATCAGACTGGGACTGGCTAGCGCGCGATACGCATTGATGCGTGAACGAGAGTGACGCAGCGAGTCCTCCTGACGCGACTGGACGCACTCATCGCAGCCACAGCGCACATCATGCGGCATGGGCAGCACTGCACCGCGATCTAAAAGTATCTTAATAATCTCATAATTGTCCCTATGTGCAGCCAAGATCAGCGGTGTTATGTCGGGAGTAAATGTCGACGTTTCCTCCGATGCAGACTCCCAGCTCTAAAATGCAAAGCAACAAACAATGATTTGTAAGTCTTGATCTAAAAGAAGATTTGCACATAGTCTCAAGATAAGCTTGGCGAACTGCAGCTTGCCAAATCGAATTTAACCATTAAACTCTTACGTGATTTCCTTCGGTCTGAAAGGTGACGTTTTCATGGTCCAGCAGCACCTCCACTGCCTCCACAAATTCCTCCGAGATAGAGTGCAGAAGCGCATCCTTTGTGTCCACATTGTAGTTGATTAGCAGCTCCACCATCTCCAGATTCTCATTGTCTATGGCCATTAGCAGAGCAGTGCGTCCCAGCGGATCCACACAGTTAACATTTATGTACTCCGTCTCTTGAGCCTTTTGCAGCATGCGCCTTGTGCCTGCCATATCTCCACGCTCCACAGCCAGCAGAAATTTCTTCTCTTCCAGCGTTAGCTGTCGTATCTCCTGATGCGGTCGTATGGTGTTCTCCTCCTCCATCATGCCGTGTATGCTGTGACGCTGAGAAAAACAAACAAATTAGCTGCTGCTCTGCCTCCTCCTCTTCTTTTTTTTTCACTCACTTTTACACGTCGCGCTGGCTCAATCTGCACGGCTATGTGTCCGCTACCGCTGCTCTCACTACCCAACTTCCGGTCGCCGCTATCCATGGCATCATTGTTATTCTTAATCTTGTTCAGTATGGGCGCTAGCACTGATTTTCTTCGGGCCGGACTGACAAAGTGTAGCTTTTTTCCTTCGTCTGTGTAAGAAGAAGCATGAATATAATAAATTAAGTTTCTTATAAGGATACTCATACTGCTATTAAGTAATTTACAAACAAACGCTTTTCTGTCATTCCTCAAAACATTGGAGGCTGGAAAATGTTATCTCGATATTCCATAGATTAAAGACTCCTCTCGAGCACTCATGAAAATTAAAGTTTTTAACAGACCTATGTAAATAGATAGTCCAAATCATATCTAGTAGCTTGCCTTTCCCTTTTGAAAACAGCGGGTCTAGATTTTTCAGATCATAATAACACCGCGAAAATAAAAGTAAACGACTTATACTTTTGACAAAATATAAGACTTTAAATTTAATTGACCAGGGAACTTTGAACAATTTAAATAAATCCAATTAAATTATTTTAATCATTCCGTATTTGATTTCATGCTCTTGCTTAAAATAACTTCTTATTAAAATGTTTGTGAAGCAAAATTATAAATGTTTTATTCCGTTTTTTAAAGTCCCAAGTAAATTTGTATGGATATGTTTTTTTTTTATTATTTTTTCTGTTATTTCTACTAAAAACATAAAGACAGACAAAAATTGAAATAGGCATGATTTAATCGACTCCTTGCTGATCATAAATTTATATCTATGTCTCTATAGTCTTTGCCACACCGCTTCTCTCTGATACACGTGTTTCAAAATATAAATCCATTTTTAATAAAAAATTATTAATTTTGAAATCAACTCTATTAGCTGCAATTATCCGTGAAAAATGTTAGCACAGGAGAGTCTCTTTTTTTCATTTGAAATGATAATTGATCTGATTGCTGTTTGCAATTCAATTTCATGCGCAGCAAACCAAGTTATAAAAGCAGTTTGACCCTGTATCCCTAGCTACGCACACAGCTAAAAGATTTGAAGGCCACAACGGGCAGGGAGGCAACTTATGCATGCAGCGCCATTAAATTATATTTGGCTTGATTTTAAAGCTAGAAAAAAGCAGCAGCATCAGCTGCAAATTAAATTATAATATGCAAGCAAGCACGCAAAACACGCGGCGTATACGCGATATTTGAATGTGAACGGCTGGGAGGGGGCCTAGACTAAGGCAACAGGGCGACATAGAAATCTGGGTCATTTGTTGCTTGTTTGTGCATATATTTAAAACACTACACACACATACACACGGACATATGTGGGTATTTGTGTGTGTGTTTATAAAACTGACAAAGTCTAGCACAGCTTTTAGAGCCAATGGGGCAGCGTTTATTTTGTGTGTGTGCGCAACTGATGAGTTGACAGTATTTGTCATTTAATTTCATATGGCATTGGTTGCATCAAGCAAGCAAGCAACAACACACACACAGACACACGCATTTAGACAAATACATATGCATTCGTTCCCTTGTCTTTACCAACAAATCAATGCATATGCACGACCTTCAAACATATACACATGCATATGTAGTAAGCTTGTACGCATATTCGAAACTATATCTATGCGCCCTTAAATGTGCAATATAAAAAGAATAAACAGTTGATTGAATGTTGAAAAATGCCGAAAACCTTTTAGTAATGCTTTTGGACATAATATATATATATTTTATATTTGAAATATATGTGTGCGCATGTGTTTTATAGGGTATTCAACAGTCGTAACTATACGTAGTGTGCTTTGACTTGAGAGTGTTGGTTACATTCGCGTGACACGTTCACCATGCAACGAGCGTTGAACTGTCATTGATTTCACACAGACACACACTCATGCATACAATAGTTTCTTTTACTTTCTGCAGAGCATGAGACTGCGCAGGACATAATCATAACCTAGGCGATATTATTTTAGCTTGTCGTAGGTCGGAGCACACCAACGGTCATACCATAAGGCGCAAGCAAAATGGCCAACGCCATTTTGTGAACAACAGACATACACGAATACACATGCACACAAGTGCAGTTGCAAGTTGTGCTAGTTAGAAATCAGAAACTATTGAAATGCTATTGATTGACCTGAAAATGAACCTCATCAAGTGCACTCTGCTCTGAGTGCTCGCCCGCAAGTCTGACTGACAGTTCATCGTGCTGCAAGCATTCAATTAGCGTTATAATCTGGTCAGCAAGGGACTGGATACATTTTGTTTTTTGACTTTCACTGACGAGTTAGAATAGTGTTCTTTTGCCTTTGCTTTCATTTGTATTGAACTGAATGGTCCTCAATGACTCGCAGTTGTATATTAAGTATAAGCAGATAATTCTTAGCAATAATCGAATGAAGATTTGATCACGCAACTCCTTCATTTCATACGTGAGTTTACTTCCAACCTTTTGAACTCTTTATTCAACATTATAAGGAATTTCCCAAATCAATGTATAAAATAGAGGGCCCATTGAAATGAAATAAAATATATAAATAATAGAATAAAATAAGGGAAGACTAATATAATTTTTCAATTTTCATGACATATTATAATTAGAACTTATACAACAATTTTGTACTGATAAAACCGATAACCTTTACTATCTGAAATCTTAAGTTTATCTCATATACCAACATATTATTATCATTGAAAAAGTTGTGTTCCGAAGTCATCCTGCTTAAAATTTAAGCATATGAGAGATTGATAAAAAGCGATATAATAAAACAAATGAAATTCTCTTTACTTTAATAGCAAACAAAATATATATTTTTTATACACATTGCCCATTACGAGACTGTATTAATTAAATTTTGTTATAATACATTTTTAATTTTGTTATAGTAAAAGTTTTAGTCATGCTTCGCATAACAAGCAAAGGGTGAAGTTAAAATTCTTACGACATACGTGGCGTATACTTAATATTAGTAGTTACAACATACCTTCGCCTTCCTCGCTGGCTTTCGTGTCGTTCCATTTCGACAACTGGCAATAAAGAAAGCAGAAATAAATGGATTGTTAGTTAAGTTAAGTTATGCAAAAGCAGTTAAGTTAGTAATGTTTATTAGTAGTGAGAAATAGATTAAGAAAATATTATAGAATTAGATGAAATATTATTGTACTATTATTGTTATTTGAATCCAAATCGCATTTGAGATTCAGAGAAGGTGTAAATATCTTTTCACCTACTGCAACTATTGCCGAATTTGTTGCATTAAGACAAAGAACCTTGCAGCTTCACAGACCTTGACACATAGACGGATACACGGCAGTAACAGTAACAATGCCAACTGCACGAAACTAAAAGCAAGCCAGAGATAATTAAATGTCAAGACTAGCTCTTGTTGTTGTTTTTATTTTGTTGTTGTTTTGCCTTCATGCCTGACCAAGCCGCAGCTAAAGCCACACGCCACACGCATACATATGCATGTGTGCTGGCATCTCTTTCGCAGCGCCGCTTTGGGTTCAGGTTCGTGTGGCTTCACCTTTTCCGAAGGTTTGGCAGCTTCCGCTGGAAAAGCGACAGACTGAAAAAGTGTGAGACCAGCGGCTGCTGCAAATCTTCGGCTTTGAATTTGTCCTTGTTGTGGGCACCGGTAAAGAACTTTGACACACACAGACACAAATAAGTCCTTGCTAAGCAAAGACAGCAGCGAAGGACAGAGTAAGAAGAAGCAGAGGCAGCAGCGCTGAAGTGCCGGACAAACACTTGCCAAAAGGCTTTAAATTTTTTGTTCTATGTGGCAACAACTTGTGTGTTCAAGAGTGCGTGGCATGCTTTATGTTGCAACTTGCCACAGGCAGCTTAGCAGTGGAAGGCCAAGCGCGCTCTTGTCTTGAAAGCCACAGCTACTGCTACGGCTACTTTTGTAGAAACCAAAGCTTGTACACATTACGTATGCGCCACGTTGTCTGAATTAATAGGGCAGCAACTTTGGTTACACTGCCGGCCTTGGCGGTGCCTTTTAATTGAGGGCACTGCACTCAGCCAGAATGACCGCACGGCTTGCAGCACACTCAGCCCCCGCCCTCCTTCTTTCTCCATCAACAACGACCCTTTGATAGCTTCGTGTAAGCCTTGTTTTGTTCCTGCTAAAAGCTGCTTTACTATCGCCCTACACCCACATATGTACATATGCATACAAGCACATAAGCGTGTCTGTGTGTGTGTGTGTCTATGTCTGTGTATTAGTATGCATGTGTTTGTGTTTCGTTTCCGTTGCCCGCTGAACATGCAAAGTCAAGCAGACTAAACAACAAGCTTTTTTTGTGTGTGTGTGACATACAAATACCATTGCACCTCATACACATGCACATGCACTTGCATACAGAGTTGCGCGAAAACTAGGTTAACTCGTTTTCATCGTTAAATTCATGCCACTGAAATATGGAAACAAAAAACAAGATCAACAAATTATAAAAACTTTGTGAAGAACCGTTTGATGCCTGGTATAACGACTTTCAATTCTCTGATATATGCATTCTCTTACCATTAGTTTATATACATATGTAGTTGTCAAGTATGATTTTTAGGAGTAATACCCTTATCTGAATTTTTTCCGCTCAAGTATATGCTAATATACATAGTATCAAATATATATAAATAACATAATATTAAATTCAAATTATATGTGCCAGCTATAAATGATTTTCCCGTATTTCTTATATTATATAAGGTATATAACATAACATACATACATAAGATTGAATTTCATTAAGCTAAAGTTACAAAAATTAAATCTAAAAATAATAACCCGTAAAATCATGAATTTCCGGATTTCATAAGAATACGAGTTTCTTAATAAATCTGCTGAAGATTTAAGCGTTTTATAACCACATGCGAACATTTTTCACATAAACTACAATAAAAAAGTAAAATAAATATAAGAAAAGAAATGATTAACGTCTAGGAATAGATCTAGTATATATTTTTACATCAGCCAAAAGAAACTTCTTGACAAATTTAAGCAGCCCCCCTTTTGCGCAGATATTGTTACACCATACTTCTCAATTAAATATCGGATGTAGACAAAATTAACAGAATATAAGTATAACAATGCAAGTTGGTATATTCATCGCTGTGCCTGCTACGAATTGTGGCGGAACTTTCTTGATTTGTGAATAATATGATGAAAAGTTTGGAGTCTCTAATAGTTGGTAAAATTTTGGAGTGAAATTTAAATTAAAGGATTAAATAATTCTAATAGTATATCTAAAGTAGATTGCAACTTAGAGAGCTTATCGATAACGTTCTGAGGTGAAATAAAAAATGAAATAAATATTATTTATTATTATTAAACAACTAGTAAATTGATATCCGTCTGTCTGTATAGGCAACAAAAACTCAGCGAGTATAAGAGCTAGAGTCTTCAATTTGTTCTCACGTAGTCACCGCATTTGATTTACGCCCAGAATATATATTGGCTTTTTTCAAATTTACAATTCAAGTTTTCATTTGAAAACATCGCTGCTGTTTGTGATTGCATCTATCTAGTCAAAGTGTATCAGAAAGTTGGCAGCACGCAACTTTAATATGTTCTTGTTAATTTTATACTTTTGATAGATGACTTACATAATACACACTGCATTAAATGATAAATATTATGCAATGTACTACCGAGAGAAACGTAAATTAACGTGAGGTACTTGACTCTGTGACACAACAGTTCACTGCAACTATAAACAGAGAACAGAGAGAGAAAAGTTAGCACAAGTGCCACTTCAAAGTCGAAGGTGAGTTAAAGTAGAGAAAAGCCAAAGGGAAAAATAATTCAGAAAAAGAAAACTGCTGAAAAACAGTTCCACTGAACTGTTAGCTTATCACTATAAGCCAAAGCCACGCCCGCAAACCCAGTACACCCCACATAGAATTTTTTTATATTTAGTTACCTTGAGTTGAGATTTCCTCTTGAGTGCGGCAATTGAACGAGTTTGCTGCCGTAGCACCTCCAGCGCAGAAACAACGACGACGACGACGACGACAACAGCGATTCAATCAAATTTAGTTAAGAACGAAATTAAAGAACAAACAAAAAATTACAAAATAAGAAATTTCTTAAGATTTCGTACACGATTGCCGTTTAACGCTTTGTGCCCAAATTGTGCTATAATTTCTTTGATTTATAAACAATTTAGCGAGTGTAAAAAGTTTTCATATTTTGTTTTGGTTTATTTGCAAAGATTTTGATTTTATAACACGTTCCATAGCAATGCTATAAATATAGAAAATTACGCGTTAATTCAATTAGCTGAAATTCACTATAAACAAAAAATTAAATAGCACACCCTTTAGTATTTGACATAGTTTCAATAATAACTTTTGTAGTAAGTGTGTGTGTGTTTTCTGTAACGCGCGTTGTAACCGGAAGTGCACAAGAACAAGCCACCATACAAGCATATAATACTAGCGGAAAAGCCCTTACCCATTTACTGGACGTTTCTATATCTCAATAATTAAATGTATGTCAATTGATTAAAAGCGACCACTCGCTGTTGGCTTACATATAAAGTTGGCCAATTAAAAAGGGCAAACTAGTTTTTATTTCGCTTGTTGTTCAACCTAATATTTGTACAATTAAATTAATGGGCTTCTATACAAACACACAAACACACCCACCCATCAAATACAATATTATATTGCTCACATTTTTAAGTATAATTTTCACACATATTTCGTAATTGCCAAATGTTTTACTTTGTTAATTGATTCGTTGTTTATATAAGATGCATATATATCAGAAATATATATTTGTTGCGCGTTGTGCGTATCTTCGTTGCGATTTTTCCGTGCGCCTTGGCCAACCGTCGACTTGCAACTGGATCTGTGCGCATGCACTCGGACTCCAACTATGTGGCGTTTGGACAAAATATGGCGAACTGGCGAAATTTAAGACTATCAAAGGCGAATTGTGTTTATTAATGAAATCTTTTAGCCGGCTGTATAGCATGCATTTGTTGCAACGCGCATGTCTATGGTAGTAAAAGCGGCCGCAAGGCGACAAGGACAATGAACTGTTAGTAGCAAAAGTGTATGTGTGTAAATTACGAAGCACACGCACATACTAGAAAAACGAAGTAACCGATAGTTCGACTCTTGAGCAGCACTGTTATGACCACCGTGCTCTCCGATTGATACCAGTCGTGACGCACTGACATCCTTGGCTTCTGAGCTTGGTTAAAACTTATTAGAAAGTTGTAATATGTTGAATTATGGCAAATAAAGCAATACGGAGAAATTAAACAGCTGTTTACTGTGTTAACAGTGTGGCCAGCATATGATTAAGCGAAAGGCAAAAGAAATTACAAAAAAAATTTTCCGCCAGAAGTAATACAAAATGTGGATTCGGACTCTGACGACAATTCTGATGAATATTTATATATAATACTAGATGATGAAGAAGAAGAGACATCTATAAATAAAATAAAAAGCACTACCTTAAAAATCTTTGTTATTTTTAAGAGGTTGAAGGCGTGGCTAAATTAAAAAAAAGAAAAAAATCCAAAATTCTATATTAGCATTTCACATGCTTATGCCAAATTTGGAGCATCTAGCTTTAAAATTAGACTTTATACACAAATTTCGGACTTTTTGTCCATAGTGCAATGGTCAGAATACTCAAAAGACTCAAATTTCCAACCGTACTTTCAGCAAAATAAAACCAATCATCGTACCCACCCACCCATAACATACTCCCCAAGAAACAGAGCTAAAATTTTTGAAACACCTATTACGCGAGTTGATCTTTTACCATGTCTCAATAGCCTAAAACTATGCAATAAACTTATGCGCATTGCATCTTGCAACTATTGCCCGAATGGAAATTTGGGCCAAAAATAATAGAATTTATACGCTGCTATCTTAATAATTGGAAAATCAAAGTTAAAATAAGCAACACTCTTTCAAATGAAAAACAACTTTATAATGGCATCCCACAGGGTTCATCATAATCTGTAACTTTGTTCTTTATAGCTCATAACAAATTAAGCATTATTATTAACGAATACAAACAAATCATCTCATTTACGTATATTTAAAAAAAGACAAGCAAAACACTAACAAATAAAAGCAAACAACAACAACAACAGCAGCATATCAAACAACCAATAATAATAATAATACTTCGTGGCAGAAAACCAAAGTTCCTTGAATGTTTCTTTCTCAGTCTCTAAGAAAACGGTGTGAGATACTTGAAAATTACGTGATAAAGTGGCTGGACTTGTTACTTCAGTTAGAGGAAAGGGCAGCAATTCTAATTACAGTTTATTCATCATAATCCTTTGTGTGAAGTTGTACTGTATTTTAATTTATATAAGAATTTCAGTCAATGAACTGCTATTTCCACTCTATTCAATTGCTATATATTAGAAAATAAAGTATTTATATCACTAAACAATAAACTCGTGTGTCACTTCAAGCTGATTCCTAACCAAAGTCATCTACTACTTAAAAGTTATAACTATACTAAGTAAAGTACATCAGGCAATGATAATTCCCGCTTCGTGTTATTATTTAGCCATTTAGCTGAGCGATTAGGCCTATTATAGGCCTGAAAACAGAGACAAAGACTTTGATAAGCTAAGCCTGCTATAAAGAAAATTGTGTGCTCATCATGATTTTTTTGGTTTTATTTTTGGTTTGTTGTTAATTTGCTTCATTTTAATTAGCGAAATAATTTTGAAGTTCTGAAGTGACATTATAAATTTAGACATAATTATTGTTAAAACAAATAAACTTGATTATCTCTGCAGCTATTTTGATTTATTTACAGTGATAGAGCTTATCATCAAAATGGCGCTGAGTGTATGATTAAAAATTAAAAATATATAAGTTGTTGATTGTTTGTGACTTTTTTATGACTTATAAATAAGCTCACGTTTAAAACGTATTTTCATTAGTTAGTTGTGATTAGATATTGTGTGAGGGTAATGCTTATTCTTCTTGTAAGATAAATTAGAAAGTTAGAAGCTAGAAAAAATTTGGTTTAAATGAAACTTTTGCACTGATTTTCACACCATTTTTGTTGTTTGCTTTATTTTTTATTAACTTTTCGAAATGAAATTTCATAAAATTTACTAACATTGCTATTTGCATTGTTTAGAATATTACATAATTACAGTTACAAATTATTTACACGAAAAATTGCATTAGAAATTACTTAACTAAAGCTAAAACATAAACTATTTGTTTATGTTTTATAATCATATTAAGTTAAATTTATATGTACCTTGAATAAAACTTTAATGTTTTTTTAGTTGTTGTTGGTAATTTATATTTGTTGTTTACATATATCAAACAGTGTTTTTGTTGTTGTTGTCGAAGCAAAACAACAATGAAAAAATGAAAACAAGTTTACAAAATAAAGTTGGGCGCCACCAACTTTTAAATTCACTTTGACTAGCATTCGCAGCAAACACATGCATGCACTCACAAACACATTCACACAAGACAACTAACGCGTCACAGCTCGTTTTCACTGTATCGCTCGATGGCACTATCGACACTATCGATGGTTGGGCGCTATCGAGCCACCATCGATGGCAGCAGACACGCTCGATAGTGGCCTAACAACTATCGATGGTGCCATCGATAGTTGGCGTCTTAAGATGCAATAAAGAAACGCCTTTTGATTTAACAGCAACGAACAGTTTGCAGGATCACTTCTATACTGGATCCACGCTTTAAAAAAATGGATTCCAGCAAAGTTCAAATGCTAAGCAAGCATCTTCATTTTTTGAAAATGAAGTTGGTAATATCGCTGTTAAAGAAACTGCAATTAGTCTGCCCGTCGTGAAGGAAACTAGCTCCCAGGACTCATTCGATTTTTTGGATGAGCAAGCCTTGGAAACGCTCGAGTGAATGCCATTTTAACTAAATGGCAATATCTCGAGTAGGCAATTGCCAGGTTCTATATAATTAAATATATTACTTTTATTTCAGGTGAATCAAACTGACTTTCCGGCGATAAAAGGCCTCTTTTTGCATTCCCGCAAGGCGGGCCAAATTGTTTCCGTACAGCGAACCCAGTTCAAGAAAGAAAATGTGAACACCCATCCATTTATCTGTACTACCAATTAATTACTTATTACAATATATGCATATAGAAAATATCGAATATAAAGCAAGGAAAAAAACTTCAACACATGCAGAATATAAATATCATATGTCAAGTTATATGAAATTGAAAATGTAAATATACAAATTTTAGTTATTTATCCGATCGTTTTTCACAATCGGTCAAAAACATAACTAGGCAATGTTGTGATTTATTTCAGATTTTTGAAAAGATTTTTGTACTAGCCATTATAATAATCGTTTTTTGGTCGGATTTGCGGAGGAGGGAAGGAAATAAGAAATAAAATAAAAGCGTAGTGTCCTGGATATAGGAACACCTACATACCAAATGGTTGCTCTAGCTCTAATAGTTGCTGAGGAACTACGCACTCATAACAGACGACATGCTATATCGAACTCAAACTTCATTCGAGCTGATCAAAACATATATAACTTTTTATTGACTTACACGCTCCTTCTCCCTGTACATACATTTGAGCAACGTGCGATGAGAGAGCGCTTTTTTCCATTTTTTACAAAAATGTCAAAGGGTATAAAAATGGACAAATTAAAGTTGGGCGCCACCAACTTTACTGCATCGCAGCAAACACATACGCTTTGCGTGTAGATTTTAAAGTTTAAAACTACTATGTTGAAATAGAAACTGAGTATGACTTAAATGAGCTACAAAAGGATTTTTAAATAAATATTAAAAAAATTTAAAGCAATGTGATGCAATTTCAGCAAGAAATAATTCTGCTTATTTAAGATAATTATTTTAATTTTTAAAATTAATTATTGAATGCTAAAAATTGTAATTAATATTATATTATATGTTTATTAAAGAAAGCAATGTGAAACAAAGTCGATTTCGAACAATTTCAAGCCGATCAAAAGCAAGCCAAAGATGCTTATGAGTGAATCTTAAATTTGAATGAACAACTGTGGCACAGTGGAAATCACTTTTTTTTGCAAAATCACAGTGAAATAAACGATAAGTGTTGTTTAACACTGGCGTTACGCTTGGCCACTCGATAGAAAAATCGATAGATTTTTGAACAAAGAAAAACAGTTAGCCAACACTTAACTTTTTATTTTGTAAATAATATCTGCCACACTGCAACCAACAATTTTTGTGTGCGCTAGAAAGGCAAGGGATTTGTTACACTTTGTTACACACTATTCCGAAGATTGAAAAGCTTTTCAAAGGCCAGATCAGAGCAATAACAAGAGCAACAACACTAAAACGTTTTCGGTTCAGTTTAAAATGCAAACAAACAGTCCAAATTGTAATTAATAACTTTGTTTAAACAGTTTGTTTAGGCTTGTTCTTTAATTTTAAAATCTTTAAGTAAAGTAATAAAAGAATGCAGCATATTATAATATTTATATTTAAAATATATTTTTAAAACTTTTAAGAAAGATAATTATATTATGAAAGAGGTAAAGAATTTACATCTCCGATTCCGTTGTTGTTTCACTGAAATATAATAAGAAGAAATATAAATTTTATATAAGTTTTTATGTCTTTTATATTTATGTATTTACCTTATTGGTTTGTTGAATATTGCTTTTTGCAATTTTATATCCATCTCTTGCCTTGAGCAGCATATTCTTATATTTTGGATTACTTATACAAAGCCTCTTATGACCATTCAGGCTCCTCTCCGTCACAAAAGTTGCCGGGCGGAACTGGCATCTGAAAATTTAAATAAATATATATAAATATATTATAATATAGTTTAAATAAAACTTTCTTGTACCCTGTGCCCTACAGCAACTTGCCCTATGCGCTTTAAACCTGTCCGGCCTGAACCATCTGTTGCAAGTTTCACAAGAGAATGTGTTTCTTTGGCGTCTCTTGGGGCTCGATGCTCGGAGCCGTTTCGCAGCATCAGTCGATCTGAGACTGCGGGAAAAATCCAGCGCAACAGCACCAGCAGCAGCTAGCTTTCTTCTGGGGCTCGGGCACAAAGTTTCTGTTTACGTTTGCTTAAAGTTTTGCTTTACTTATGGCATAACATATATATAACAAAGGGCGTGTTGTTTTCTTTGTTTGACGAAATTTGGGCAAGTGGTTATTTCTCATTCTGCCTCGCACATATAAACAAATCATGGAAATAGGTTTTGACGGCATCCTCAGTACTCAAATATTGAACATCTGTGTAAAGCATAACCATCTGTACATATCCTTTGTACAAACCGCCCATGTACTCTTCTAACCTATCATTATTTAAATAATGAAGGTTTACTTTTTTGACTGACTCATCCGTAAACATTTTCTTTAATACCTTTTCAATATTTAAGAATTGTTCACTAATAAAATAAGCTCATGATAATATTCATTGCTTATTTTCAAAGAACCCGCTTTGGCTAAAGCGAGTTGTGTTTCATAATTAGGAGTGATATCTTGCGAGTATACTCCTTCGGGATACTTGTCTCGCGAGCGTCTATCGGTGATGTACCGCAGGTTTTTTATATGAGTGAAATATATAAATTGAGCCAAGTCTTTTTTCAACAACATTGAAGTCTTCCTGACTGAGGCAATGTTGGCCGCGAGACCATCACTTATGATGGCCATGAAATCATTACCACGATTTTGAGTCTCTATTTCTCTCATACATTGGATAAGAATACCCGCCATATCAGTAGAGTTCGTGGACTTTCGCCCGATATGTATATAGACATACATAAATCGGGACTAGTGACTCATCTCCTTTGGTCGACATAGTGACAACCAGGAGTGCAGTCACTCTTTTGCACATCCCCTTACAAGGGATTCTAAGCTCGTCTAACATGAAAAAGAATCCGCCCTTCGAAATTTTTTGAATGTTCTTCCGCTCATCTACATGCCCTGTTACCTGGTTTTCTGTATACCTTCCTAGATTAGTAATTCTATAAATTAAATAAACATTTATAATTTATATCATATAGTATATATATTTATAATTTTATAACACTAACCAAAGACCCATTGAACAGCGCCTAGGACAATCTTATAACAGCCCACTTTTTTTAGTTCCGAAGAAATCTCTTCCTGGTTCTGACCAGAAAAAAATGTCGATTAGTCATTGACTATCGTCAAATTAATAAAAAAAAAACTGTTGGATAAATTTCCGCTACCTAGAAATTGATGTTATTTTAGATCAACTAGGTAGAGCAAAATACTTTTCATGTCTTGACTTAATGTCAGATTTTCATCAAATTGAGCTTGAACAAAGCTCAAGAGATATAACGACTTTGTCAACAAGCAATGGTTCGTACGCGTCCTACCATTCGGCTTAAAAATACCTCCAAACTCTCCAAACTATGCGCTCTTTTAGCACTTGTAAAGCCGGTACGTCTGTCTGACTGAGCTCACATAACTGTCGCATTTTATTAATGGATGGCACGCAGAAACACAGCGAGGGTAAACTGCAAAGTTGTAGTTTTTTAAAAATCACCTCGAAGTTGCTGCATAGATCGACCAACTGTTGCAGCGTTGATATGTTTATTAGCAACAATCGGTGGTTTTCCTGATTTTCTTTTAAATTTATATTAATATCCAATTGTCGACAATAGATTTAAGGCAATAATTTTTTTTTGCATTTTTGAAATATTTAACTATTTTCTTGCACTTCTCCACAATCTCGGTTACTTCCAAGGAATCATTAAAAGAATGTTCCAAAACGTTGGCAAGCAAATGGCTTACCAGTTTTGCAGTTCTTTGATTCTCGTCACATAACAAGATTATGTAAAAAAGATATTAAATTCGATTGGACAGCTGATTGCCAGCATGACTTCGATCATCTCAAATCGGCACTAATAAATCCAAATTTATCACAATACCCTGATTTCAGCAAAGAATTTTGAATTATAACAGATGCAAGCCAACAAGCATGTGGAGCAGTTTTAACTGAAAACAAAAAGGGACTCCAACTTCCAATTGCTTATGCATCAAGATCATAAATTATAAATATTTACTCACTTGTGTGCTGCGTGCAGCATATTTTGCACCAACTTCACCTCGTCATATCCTGGGTTATTAAAAATAATAATAGAGACCAAGTCCGTAACAGTTATATTGCACAGCTTGAAGAAAAGCATAATATTATTTATAAATAAAATATACTTACATTTTGCTGTCTAGCCAAACCATTATTTATAAAGACAAACTGTAAAGAAACTAAAGCACAAAATTAATATCAAACAAAGAAACACAAAGTTTTGCAAACCGCTAAAACTTCAATAATGGAATTTGAGATGGCCTCATTTTCAAATCATATCGATAGTATGCACATTAGAAGCTGAATGAAGCTGAAAAAATTCGTATTGACAATTTCTCTTAAGAGATCCATCCACATAGATAATATATGGCGTTTTATCCTTGGAGTTGAGCTTCTTCTCACTCGTGTGCTGACTTCAGTCTCGCATCTCTGACACCGTGGTTGTTGGACTGTAATAAGCTAAATTGTTTTTATATATTATAACGAAATCAGCTGGACCCACAATTCAGCTGAGCCGACAAGCTGAGCTTTCGGTGGGATCAGCCTACCACCACCGAAAGCTCTGTTATCGATCGGACACCTAGACGAGGTC
The DNA here is from genome assembly GCF_011750605.1 of Drosophila busckii. Taxonomy (NCBI): domain Eukaryota; kingdom Metazoa; phylum Arthropoda; class Insecta; order Diptera; family Drosophilidae; genus Drosophila; species Drosophila busckii. Next base: position 381,087 of record NW_022872723.1, on the reverse strand, counting down.
GTCTAGGCCATGATATAATAATACAAGGTAGCGGACTGCACTGTTAGGTTACTTAGCTTCTTCTTCCTTTTTGCTGCCTTCCTCGTCTGTCTTTCGTTGTATACGTGTGTGCGACTGAGCGAATGAAGCTAGTACCCAAACACTCAAAAAGAAGAGTGCAGTCCGCTACTTGTATTATTGTATCATGGTCTAGGCTAGGTAGCCCTGGTTTACCTTCGTCCCTGGGCGCTTCCCGTGTCTGGCTATTTCTCTTTCCTTCGGGCATCGCGCAGACCAGACGTATTTTATTGCAAGCGCGGACATTTATTTTATTTAATTAACTTACTACGATACCAACTTAAATATACGGAGGTTCTAGTAATCTTTATAATAAATGCCAATTAAACTACAAAACTGCTTTGTGTTCTACATTTAATAATCAACCGTGCCTAACGTTGGACTAAATCTTGAGCCCGGCTCAACATAACCCCCGCTCTCTTACTCTTCCGCCAACCTAACACAACAGATTGCGTCCGCTCGGCCATCCGTTGCTTAGCAATTGGACCCGCAAAAATCTTGTGGGCCCGACAACAGCTAATTTGCGCTATAATATCATATACAAAATATTTTCCATACACCTTTCTTAATCTTATATATGCTGTTTTTTTTGGAGACTGGGGTTATGTTCATATAATATACAAATTTAGTAAATTATATTTAAATGCTTGGCATTTAGCCAAGTGTTGTTCATATTTCTTGGGTCGATAATTTCTATTACAGTTAACACAAAATCTTGAATATCTTGATTTGTCTGTCATTGGTAGTCGACTTTTTCCAATATCCATGTTTGATTGAGGTGACGCTGCCTCTTCTAGATATTCTTCCACAAAACTTAAATCTGCTTGTGGTTAGGGCGACGCCGCCTCTTCTGGATATTCTTCGCCCAAATTCTCAAGTTGCTGTATCTATTGCTGTTGTTGTTGATTTAGTTGTGTATAAATATGTTCTATTTGTTGTTGTTGTTTTAGTTGCTGTTTATGTTGTTTTATCACTTGTAGTTGTTGTTGATGCTGACTCTGTATTTGGTCTATTTTTGCACGCAGGTGCGCGATTTCTTTTCTTAATTTTAAAATAGTTAATTTGTCCATTATTCTATTATTCTAAAATTAAAAAAAATACAACAAAAATAAAAGCATGACGCAAGTATTTTTTATTATCTTATTTATTTATTTTTATTATCTTATTTATTTATTATATAAAAATAACATTATATATATACAAATAAAAATATGATATAATAATATAACAACGCAAGCGGGGGATTCGGTAGAGTAGGGGGCAACTTGAAACTCGTTGATATAGACGCAGCTTAGTGTTGATCTTGTTGGACAGATGCACGATGAGATGATCATATAATGAAAATATATAATTTTAATAAATAGTCAAAGCATACAACTAGATTATTTTTAGATGCTCGACGAAAGAAAAATGTACACAAAAAAAGTGGGGTTATAGGTACGGGATAAAGTATTTCTCATTCAGCTTCGCAAGTAAAAAGAAATAAGCATTTGAGCAATTCATGGAAAAACTTTATCACCGCAGTTCTATTATTTGAATCTATAGGGTCTGTGTGATAAATACACATTTCAATTATACCTCTGTTTTCGGAGGTTCGGAGGATAAACAAGAACTATACGTTCGAAATAAAGTTAGCACTCTTTATTTGGTTTAATGTTTAAAGTAAAGTAAAGTAATGTTTAAAGCACAATTTATTGTTTTTAATACTAGATGTAATACACCTGTTGTGGTTATAGCTAGTTAAGTTTTCGGAAAATATATGTACAAAAAGGTCTCTCGCGCGATGGAAAAATTGAAAAGTTAGAACTGACTCAGCGAGTTTTAAGATCTTTAGTGGTGTAAAAAAAGTGAAAGAAGTTGAGTCAGGTCCAGGGTCTCGTGCAGCTATCGCCTACACGACTTCCCTGCTGCTCCTCCCGTGTGGAGTGGCCTTTCACTCCCACAAACAACCTCTTTACAGCCGCTGCCCATGTATTTGTATTTGTTACCAAAGTTGTTTAAGATGTGTGAAACATCGCAAATGAGGCAAGTCATTTTTCAACAACATGCAAATAAATTTGCCTACTATAATTTTGGAACTGAGAGCATCGCTTATGATGGCAAGTAAATCTGTGCCACGATGCTGGTTTTCGATTTCATCGATGCAGAGTTTGAAAACTGAGCTTATTGTACATGAACTATTTGTTTTTTGCCCTATGCTAAGTATGGAATATAAAGGTCGTAAGGACTCCTCTTTTTTAGTCGACATTGCGACCCAATGGAAAACGGTAACAAGTTTGCAAAAGCCTTTGCACGAGTATTTAAATACGTCGAGCATCAAGTCTGTGATCTATTATCACTCCTAGATATCTAATTTGTGGGCGGGAAGTTATTACGGTATTACCTACCGTCAGGTTCACCCACTCAACTTGCTTTCTTGAGCTTATTAGCACCGATTCTGTCTTATGCTCAGCCAAGCTTAACCCTGCGTTGGCGAGCCATTCTTGCGCTTGAATAATTGCCGTGTTGGTGTTCTTTTCTATTTCTCTTAGGTGTTTGGCTACTGTCACGATCGCTACGTCGTCTGCAAAGCCAATCATCTTAACACCTGTAAGGAGTCTCAGTCGGAGAATGCCGTCATACATTAGATTCCAGAGTGTCGGTCTGAGTACCGAGCCCTGTGGAACACCTCCCGTAACTGCATAGCTTTTTGTCCCCTCCTTGGTTTTTGAGAGCAACGTTCTATTACTCAAGTAGTCCCCTATAATTCTAACCAGGTATGTGTCTATCCTTCTGTTGGCTAGACATTGCATAATGTTTTGCCAACTCGCTGATTTAATCGCATTTTTAACATCTAGCGTCACCACTAGACTGTAATCCTTGGTGCCACACAGCCAGCGTTCTCCATCAATGGCCTTTTTTGCCAGGGCTCCCACCTATCGTATGGCTAGTCTTGTGGAGCGAGCTTTTCTGAATCCAAACTGGTATTCAGATAGACCCCCCGCTCTGTTAATCTCAGCATTCAGCCTCGTGCATAGTACCCTTTCTAAAGCCTTGCCTATACTGTCAAGGAGACAAATAGGTCTATAGCCTGAAGGGTCTTCTGGTGGCGAAGTAGGTTGGCTGGGCTTCGAGTGCCTTTTTTATGGCCACACTTGGTACTGCGTCTGGGCCTGGTGCTTTCCCTGGTTTCATTCGGCTTGCTGCCGCCAAGATCTCGTCCTGGTTACGTGCTCAAACGGTGTCGCTCTCCATCCTATCTTCCGGTCTCAGGGGAACGAGTGGGAATAGGTGTTTCACTATGCTCGCTAGTATTACGGGGCATGTTGGACTGGCTGGCCTAAAAGCAAACAACTTCCATCGCCAGCTTATATGCTTTCCTCCAGGAGTCCTTGTCTGCCTGGTCGCAGAGCTCTAGAAAAAGCCCCTTTTTTCTATCCTTAATGAGCTTATTTAGGATGCGTCTTTTCCTACTGAACATCGTATGTTGTTGGAAAGCATCTAGCCCTCCTTTTGGCAACTCGGGAAGCTCTTCGGTCGGATCGCCTTGCCCTAAAGCATTCTCTGCGGGCCTCGACAATGTCCTGACACCACCAGTATACAGGCTGGCGTCTCGACCCGTTTCCTGTCACATGCCTGTGTTATGCTTCCCATAAGTTGTGCGACCATCTCCATGGCAGTGCCGCTAATATCTCTATCTTGGAGCATGTATTCAAACATGTCCTTGTCTAGGGTGTCTGCTCGGTACCGACTCAATGTGTGGGGTAATGTGTCTGTAGGATTCCTATGAATCTCCGTCATAATGGCTAGATGGTCACTATGAGTATATGACGTGCAGAACTTCCATGTTGTTCTGCTTATGAATATTGCTCACCCCTCGAAGTCGCCGGTTCTGGGGATCCGACTCCCTGCACCGTAAGGTTGGACTTTGTAAGACCTTCCATATTGATTAATTGTTTCTGGGGATCACTCATAACATATGTTAAAAGTCTTACTGCCAGACTGTATTTTCCTTCTCGCTTTGGCTAGCCCCTTGGACGGTTGTCCAACGAGCCTCCCGGGAGATACCTGATGCTAATGGTCGGCGGTAGCGAGCTGCTTGTCGTGCTGCAAGTGGAGTCGATCTAGCCTCTACCAAGTCAGGGGCAGACAGATCTTTCCGTTGTAAGGCACCAATTGTGGCACGACCAACTCCGTTTTCCTAACCCTTTAGTCGCCTCGTACGACAAGCGGGTTACACTGTGGAAGAATTCTCTTGCCCGCCGTCCACACGGGTGTGTGTGTGTGTGAGCCTGGGTGATATATATTACATATGTACACCTGCTGCGGTGACATTTTACGGCTTTTTCTTTGTTAATTTAATTTAAGGCACTTAAAATGTGTGACGTTGCTGACGCTGACAACTAAATATACACACCTACACACACACACACACAGCGAAATTCACATTGAGTTGAACGTGCCAAAAGTTTGTTTGTTATTTGTATTATTATTTGTACATTTTTAAAAAGACAAACTTGTATGCTGTGTGCAGCATAGATTCCACCAATTTTGTTTCGTCATAAAAAGGATCATCCTGGGAGATGAAGTTGATCATATCACCGACATTTATATTTCCACCAAGACTATAAATAAACAAACAAAAAATTTATAAAATTATTATACATTGTAGGTAAAGAAAAAAAATATATAGTATCAAAATACACTTACATTATGGTATCAAGCCAAACCATAATTTTTATAATACATATTAATAAATCTGAAAAGAAATAAATGCCTTCGGAAAACACTAAATCTTTGCTAAAGCAAATGCCGGGATAAACAATATTATTTGTACACTATATACGCACATGCATATACATATACACATTCACAAATACACAACACATTTATATGTGAATGTGAAATACATACATATGTGCAACTAAATATGTTGCAGACACGTGTGCTTTTACTAACTTTGGCATAATTGTAATTATTATTATTATTAAATGTATTATTAAATCTGCTTTATTAGTAACAAAACTATTCATATACTTATGTACATATGTAAAATGTATGTATCTATGTATATGTTTATACATATTATTATAAAACAATCCCTGGTCAAGACTTTGAGTTAAAAATTGAGCATCACCATGCAATAGAAAATGCGCGTGGCGGGCGGGGGCATAGAAAAAACAGGCGGAAAAGAGTAACCGTTAATTTCTTATTCCTCTTTTGCAAATAGCTCATTTTTTATTTTTCGTTGCGTACAAATATATACATATGTATATGTTGCACGGCTGCACAGAAAAAAGAGCTCTAAGGAAAAAGAATAACCGCCAACCTGTTGTTCTTCATATTTCCCTTTTCCTCTTTCACAATATTTGTATGTATGTGTATGTGTACATACATGTACATATATGAATTATTTACATGTCCTAATACTAACAATTTTAGTCCGATCGTAAGTGGACAATAAATGAAATACAAAAAATTAATATGATAAACTTTATTCAATTAACTTATTCAAATAAATTGAAAACCTTAAAGTAAATCATTCAAAATATTTAAATTTAAATTTTTTATATTTATATCGAAAATCTTATACGAAATATATATTTTCAGTATTATCTCATTTCAAATATCCCGACCAATAACACTGTTGAACACAGTGAGTATTTTATCGATAAAGTTAAAAGATGTTATCGATTGTGCAACAGCTGTTTGCTGAAAATAAACAAAGACAAAACGCATGCAAATGAATACAAATTAAAGAAAACTATTAATTTATGCGCCCAAAAGAGCTCCTGGCGCGAAAGTCTTACTAACTTACAGTGGCTCAATTTGTGAACGACAGTGCTTCCACAGCTTCCAGCTATTCCTCAACAGAAAGTGAACACAGAAGTGAAATTGCATAGAAAAATGCATGAAAAAGAATTGTCGATCATTTCAATCAACTGTGTGCAAATATGTGTACAATTTGTTAATCAAAGTCAGATAATTAAACTAAAAGTGGAGCAAATCTCAATTCAAGTTGCGCTGCAAGATAAAGACTGAAGCTGGTGGCACTCAATTGTTGATAAGCAGATTATAACGACAGCTATAGTCATACGTGATGACCAATTTTATGCGCCCAATTCAGATGTAGATGACTAGGCCAACTGGCTTGGCTTTTTTTATTTATCAGTGTATATAATTTAAATGTTTCGAATAGGACATATAATTTTTTATTATACTTGGTATACTTTTCAGTTTGGAGACTCTGAACGACAGTAGGCTGCATTTAATTTAACTTTATCCAAACGGCTTAGCTCTTGCAGACCAATTTTAGCACCATATAATTTAGGAACTATTGTCTCTTGGTGATTCCGGCTGAATGTAAATGCACCATAGTGCATAATGCTGGAATAATCATACTCCACACCGAAATCTGTTACAAGCCTAGGATCGATTTTTACAAATTGTTTCTTTTCTTTTTCTTCAATATTATCCCAATAAATAGTCACATAGTCATCTCGTCGCGGATCACAGTGCATGTGCACAAAGCCAAGCGAATGGAGCAACTCATGTTGAATAGTGCCCTTATGTATGCAGCCTATGCCCAAATTCATCTCTTGAACTTTGCCCTGATAGCCCAAATCAGCAAAGCAGCCTGTTTTATTGCGATGAATAGCAACGTGATGCTCAGAAATGTTGGCTGTTGGACGAAAGCGTATACAAGACACGCTTTCGATTTCTGACATGGCGTTCAGGATGACCTGAACTTTATTTGGAGCTATAATAAAAGTGTGTAATAACATTTTACCATTTCAAAGTTTTCTTTCCACACTCACAAAATTGTTGGCTAATAGAATAGACGACTGTTCTTTCTGGCCAGTAGAATTGCGGCCAAGATATTGCAGATTTCGGCATGTCAGTTCCATTCAAGTATTCGAATTGCTCCGCTGTAAGCAGCATATCGTCTATCCTTATTTGTTCCTTACTCTGTGGAGCTGGCAAAGCTTGAACTAAATTCAAAGCTATCAGCAAAATACTGCACAATCTAACTTTCAAGCAATGCATGTTGAAACTGATTTAAGGCACAGTAAAATCTTTGCACTTTTATACATTTTTTTGCGCAAATAATAAGGGTATACATAAAATAATATAATATAATATAATATATATATATATATATATATATGTATATAATATTAATAATTACAAAATATGAGGGGTGGTACTTCTTGGAATTTGTAGGTTTCATTGCATTATTTATATGCCAGGCCATCTTAGGCTTGCGTATTCATATAATTTCTAGTATACCCAGTATCATACCGGATATTTTCAATAAAACTCTTATACCGCGGCCACAAAACTAAAGAAATTTCATTACCGCCTTCCATTCATAGAATTAATATTAACCAAAAATTATATTGTACATAAATATATATGTTTTAAAACCTTTTTGTTTTCCGTTATCATCAATAGTTTTGTAATGTTTATAAATAAGAAGAGACAACAAAAAAAAATTGTACGTAAAGTTGTCAAATGAGATTGTTAAATTTTCAACAACACAGCTATTTTCCGTACACGCACCGCCAGTTCAGTACAAAAAAGTACTATCCTTGATTGATACTAGCTTAATTGCTCTTGTTGTTTTCATTAACTGCGTCTGCATCTTAGACTTAGTTTCCACCTTAAGATAATAGCTGTTTTAAATTTAAATATAAATAATCAAAGGAACTAGAGCGGGCAAGATATCGATGTTTGCATTATCGATGTTTCATTTGAAGGTCACAACAGTGAGAAATAGCGCGTAAACGCGTGACTGTCAAAAGTGCTGCCATATGAGCAAAATGCGAGTGTTCCCATATGAACTTGTTCTGAACGAACAACAACTCTAATATACGGTAACATTCACAAAAACAAAAAGAACAAGAAAATAAATTTGCTGACTTGTATCCATAAGTTATAATTTTGAGCAGTTTAATAAACCAAAAAATGCTCTGACAACAGTGCATTTTCTTTCTATTCAATATTTTCATATAAGCTGTGTTTGTGTGTGTTTAAAGCCGAAACAAAAGGAAAAGCCGGAAGGTGTGCAAAAAGACTGCCGCTCAAGGGCTGCCACAGTGGTAAGTGTTAATTTAATTGCGTTAAATGGCAATGCTTTAAGTTCGCCGGCGTGTCAAGGCACTGAAATGAAATCCGTTTTATTGTCATGCTGTTGGATACTTTCTTTGTAAATTTACTATGTTTAACTTTTTGGCGCAATTTTGCAACGTTTTGTTGTAGTGTGCATACAATTGCTAATGTTAGAGTGAGATGAATGTATGTATGTGCGTATTGGCTATAGAGTTGCCTACTGTCCGAACAGGTCTAGCACGTTGAAGTACACATGTATGTTTATAATTTTAATATAGCAATATGATCTAATATTTATCGCATATATTGATTTTTGAGCCACCGAAATAATTTATAATTTGTAAGTTTGAGAAATCTGAAATTGAAATAAAAAAGGACTAAATTTGACCAAGCGCAATGCAATAAACATGACACTTGACAGCTCTGCCTGCTAAACGGAAAATTCAATTCGCAAAACTGCTCAAAAAATTATTTGGAATTTAAGAATCAAGAAATAAAGAATATCAACTAATAAACAGAAGTTTTGATTTTTGGGACGCAACTTGGAAAGTATTGGTAATTAACCGCAAATGTTGTAGTTCTATGTTTGTATTTGACTTGCTGACGCGCCATCATAAATATTTGTACATACATACATACATATGTATGTATGTTCGTATGCATGTAAAGTGGACGATATTTACATGCACGTGCATCTCTGCATACAGAGTACATATGCATGTGTATGTATATGTGTGTTTTGTTTGCAACTGCATAAAAAAAATTGATAAGGTTATGTCGGCAAAACTTACAAACGTAGAGTGCACTTTGAGTTAGCTTTGTATGTTGACGTCCGTATTAATCATAGACTATGCAGGAATAATCATGGCGTGGGTGCCGACAACCGACTTCGAGGATGATTTGGTCAGCATGCAGCTGGACTTAAATTTGTTGCACAGTCAGCTTGCATTCGAGGAAAATCGTAAAACGGAATACGCACCACGCCCACAGTCTACATATGACTATTTAGAGAGGCGAGCAAAGCGGAATGAAGAACTTGAGAACACACAAGGTCCACTATGCAAAAAGTCGAAGGAGATCCGATCAAGCTTGGCCATGATGGAGCGATTACAGCAGATTGCGGGCACAAAGCCACTGGGCGAACATGCTACCATGGCCGATTGGGAAGACAGAAGCACTGTTGAGAAAGAGGCACGTTCCATGATACGTCATTTCGGCTTGATGTCTATGGCCGGTGTTCGCTTAACACGGCCTCCAGAGAGCAACAGTAGCTCGGAAAGCAAGAAAATTCATTACATGCGTAATGGGATTCCTCTTATTCTGGACCCTAAGTTCTTTGAGCCGGGCAAGAAACGTGTTGTTCGAAGTTCAGAGAACAGCAGCATCAAACAAAATTCATTGGACTCCGACGAAACTGGAAGCAGTAACAGTTTATACGCTTCTGCCAAGACTCATTTGGATGAGAGTCAAGATGGAGAGGAAATACCCTATGAATTATTGCAAGAAAGTTTAGCTGAAAACCAATCCCAACTCAACAAAACGTAAGCAAGGCAAAACGTATTAAACCGGGCGTCATACTAATCTATTACATATAAATGTACTGTCAGTCCAAATGGAGGTTTCTTCAATTTACCTGTTGCCAAAAGATCACAGAATGTTACAGATCAGAATGATAAAGACTGTAATTTAAATTTAGTCGTAATAAAAAACAAATCCACATATACTAAAGTATATGAAGCTAATATAAGTTGGAGTCAAATATTTATATAAGTCATAACCAAAACCTTTTAAATAATCAATACTAAGTAATCATAACGATTATAAAAAATCTAAAAAAAATACATCATTAACTTTTTATAATTGTACTCGTAATGATTATTACAATACCCAAGTTAAATAATCATAACGATTATTTTTGCAATAAAATTAGTTTTTGAGTAATGGCAATGCTATTTGAGATAATAAACTCTTTTCTCGAAATCCACATCTCATCATTGTATCAATTAATATTGAAATCGACCGTTTAATTTTCCAGAATTTATATGGAACTATATGATCGCTACTTTCAGAAATATATTATATGATATTACATTTGATTAAGAGTCGATCTTGAAAAAATTAGTTTGGAAAGTATATGTATCTATTGGAAACATTGTTGGATTTATCTTCAATTCGTTGCATCCTTCGTTAAACAGTTTTAGACACTTTTAATGAATAAAACTCAAGCCATGCTAATGTATGGCTTGTTTATTAATTTGTTAAATATTTGTCATTTATTTACGTGACAATCAATTAAACTTAGTAATCTTCACACCACTGCAGACAGACAGACAGCTGCTATAACTAATATGCTCCAACAAGGCGTCTAGCATTGGAGCGAGTGAGTAAGCGAGGCAGAGTATGTCAGCTGCTATTCTCTCGTGATGTATCGCCCCAGCTTCTCTACTTGCTATTATTTTTTGTCATAGTCCCGTGCTGCAGAGTCTGAAACTTCAAAGCAGATACGCATACCCATGTGTAGAGTACACAAACAAACACATCTGTGTACAGACATACGTACATTTGTGTCTGTGTGTGTACATACATATGTACATATATAAGGCAATGTTTTTACCATAAGCCAAATGCAAGTTTTCGGTTTCCTTCCCAACCGCGCACTCTTTTGTTTCCATTGTCAATTGCTTTTTCTTTTTTGCATTTATTTTTGCTTTTGTCATAGTTTTGTTGCTTTGGGATGCTGGCTTGTGTCTTTATGCATAAGTACCACGCTGATAGGCAGCTTGTACATACAGGAAGATTTACGAATACGTATGTATGTATGTGCATACATGCATTTGTTTGTATGTAGAGTTTATGTATGATTAAAGGCATCCATTGGGGTAGACAATTCACAACGTACATATGTATATATGTAACTAAATATTTTTTATGTTTGGTATGTATGTGCATATGTATGTATGTATGTATGTGAACAAATGCCGTGTTTTAATTAACTGTGGATAGTATATGTTTGTAAGCTTCTGCGTTAGCGCTGAAGAAAATGTAATGAGGGTAAATTTTGTATAACGAAGATTCAATGCTCTTATTTATGCAAACTAAAAAATATTGTTTTAGGTCTCCACGTTTAATTGAAATCATGTATGTATACATAAATAGTGTTTGTGCAGCTATAGGTAATTTTAAAAAAATGTATGTGTATGGTTGACAAACTTGGAAAAGGTGTTCTGTTCTTTCAGTGAAGGTAGCAAAAGCAGCAGCCAAATAAAAAATATACTTACATACATACATATAAACATAAATTCGCACACATTCAATTTTATGTGCTTTTACTTGGGTATTTGTATTTGTGTGAGTGTGTATGTGCCAAGATACAGAGAAATAAAAAGGAGCAACAGCCCTGCGCTTACCGGCTGCCGGCTGCGTCTCGTTTATGTTGTTGCTGTGCCGTCTACTTCGCTGTGGTCGTAGTTGTTGCTTTTGCACTACATTGAACTTGAGAGCAGCCAAGTTAAACTTGAAAGATGTTTGGAGCGCTCGCAAGCAAGAGTGAGCTAGAGCGAGAGCGCAACCGAGAGCAAGAGAGTGTGATCAACTTAGAGGCAACCACCAAAAACATGTTGAGCGCTGACTGCACTGCATCCACCGTTTTGGCGCGCGCAAGCGTAAGCTCTCTTCTCTGGCGTGCTGTGCTGTGCTCTCGCTCTCTGGAAGTTTCGAGCAGCCTGGACCAAAGTTGAATGTGTTCGGTGCAGTACCGTTTCAACGTTTGCCAAGGACGAATCGCTTGCAGCGCATCAGGATAGCAACAAAAAATAATACTATTAAACCAGACTAGTAGTATTTAGTTAGGCCAATGCACAGGATGAGGCTGTGTCAACAGAATCCAAATTACACACCGCATGGCCAGGAGTTAAGGAGGGCGTGTGAACGAAAACTTTGGCGGTATAGATACATACAAATACAAATACGAACGATGTACATGCGACGATACGTTACCGGGTTGGGCTTTTATGTCGTCTGTTGTGTACCACGCTCCGCATTCCCGAGTTGACAGCCTGCATGTTTCTGAGATGCTTTGAGTGCTCTCCGAGACGGCAAAAGTTAGCAACAAAAATTAAGCGATGTGATGCTTGGCGACGTTTCGCATTGGATCGGTTCGGTTCGGTTTTAAATTAACTTTCTGCGCCTTCTATTCTTTCGTTCGACGCCTTTAATAAACGCTGTCATAAGGATACAAAAAAAAAAAACGCAAAGACGCGCGCGGCTTTTCGCACAAGGAGAAACCTCAACCCTATGCCTCTGAAACAAAGGACTCCATTTAGGTAATGACTAACTGCAATGCTAATGAAATTAACTTTTACTTAGCTGCCTGTCGAATTCATTTACCCACACGCATCATCAAAAAAATAAAACATGTAGAGGCTGCGAAAAAAAAGAAAAAAAAAACTAAAATAAACCAGCAGAAAAAACTTGCTACGCTGGTCCGGCCACTGGTCTGTCTACTCGGTGTGCCCCAGCCTGTTATATGTCCGTCCTCAGCATCTCTCACTGTTGCTAGCCCGTCCCCGGCGCCCGACACTCCCTCCGCCGTCCTTATGACTCTTTTTCTTTATAGATTTTTTTTTAAGTCGTGGCAATGTACATATATATTTTTATTTCTGGCTTTCCTGTTCCGGACAAGCAAACAAACAAAAAAAAAAAAAACACAAACCTGCGCTCAAATTGAAATACTTTACGAAACTTGTATTTGCTTAGCCTTATCGCCTGTGCTCAGTCCCCAGCAGCCAAATGCAGTGTCTTACTGCCTGTGGCGAGTTTTTTTTCTGGGGCTAAGCCAAAAGCCAACCAGCGGGAGATTGATGTAACGAGGTTTTATGCAAGGTCTTGGGATTTGTTTTAGTTTTAGGAAACGTTGAGCTACTTACTAAAAAATACATTTAAAAAAGGAACGCCTGGGAAGCTTCACTAATTCCAGAAACTTTTAAAATTCTTTTTGGGTTTAACCAAAACAACATGTTATGGATAATAATTAAATCTTGTGCATCTTTATTACGTTTCGGCTTATAGCCGTTGGCAATTCATTACAAGTCTTGTGAGGAGTACTGAAACAAAAACAGAAACCGGCATTTGCTTCATACAAACATACACAGGTATGTACATACATACATATCGTTTATTTCTGGTCCCTTCTTTTAGTTCGCTTTTGCGCTCTTCAACTAGTTTTTATATTCCCCCTCCTCCCACCTGCCTACGCTTGGGTCGCTGTCCGGGTAAGCTCTGTCCAGCTAGGCTAGTGACTTTTTTAACTCGTGTATTTTGCCCGCTTTGCCCTAGTACTAATCCGTGAAAATGGCGCTGCTTCCCCCTCTACGCCAAAGCGAGTGTGTCGGCCGCCCCCACCCACGCCCCAAGGGTAAAAGCATCATCATGACATGTCGGACGTTGTGTGCGCTTCGCTTGACTCTTTAATTTTATTTGATTTTTGCTCTGGCGTTTGTTTGCTTAGGATGCCGCAACCTATTCCAGCTGACACATTGCTGCTTCTCCCCCTTTAGCCTGGCTGCCGATAGGCTCTGCTTGGAAAGGCTAATTTATGTGTATCATAGCCCTCTAACTGCTTTGGATATTAGCCAAACTAAACCTTTGGCGTTTGTCGAATGTCATGGTGCCTTGATATCAGATTCGAATACAAGCTTGTCATTTGAAAAGTCATTATAAAGTGACGGCGAAAGAAAATATAAACACAAGTAACGCAAAGAATTGCATTTCTTATAAATATATGTATATTCTATAGCTTTCCAAGCTAAAATTGCGAGTTGTCTAATATTGAAATGCTAAAATTCCTTAAATTTCCTTGAAAAGCCAATGGAATTAATCAAAACTCAAGTAAGCATTGTGTGCTAATAGAAGTTTTTGTTTCATTTGTTTGTAATTTTTCTCAGAGATGCCAAAGATTACCAACAAAAAATTGTTCAATTGTTTCCTCTCTCACCACAACACACAGCCTTAGGCTTGGCGACATGTGTTGGCACGCCCACGTGTCTTTTTTTTCTTCTTTTAACTAAAGTTCGCAACACATGCTTAACTGATTGACAAGGGAGAAAATATATGGAGACTGGGCCTTGCCATTGTATATTGGCATTAGGATAATATAGTAAAAAAGGTTTGCCAGCTTTAAATTTGATTTTATGCAAAACCATACATACATATGTAAGTAGATGTACATAAAGAAAAATGGCCTAAGGACGCGCTTTTTATCTGTATGTGTACAGCTTTTTTTTATTACATTTCTTTTTATGCTACCTAGCCTAAAAATAGTCAAGGAAGCTGCCGTGGAAAACGCACATAAAAAGCGTAACGCAATTTAAACACACGCATGTGTGTGTGCGTGTGTGGAACAGAAAGAAATTCCACTCTGTTGAATGTAAATCGAATACATACTATACATACAAATATACATACACGTATGTGTGTATGTGTGAACATATAGTGCAATGGAGTATAATAAAAAATGTTTAATAGTGGCCTGTTGAACAAGCCAACAAGAAGAGCAACAGCTCAGCCAGCGTCGCAGTCAGAGAGGGATTGCTGCTGCGAGCTTCGCAGCTTTCTCAACACCGGCAAATTGAAAGTTCATGCTGCGCAAACTCAGAGAGGAAGTTAGAGCGAGACTGAGAAAGAGAGCCTGAGAGCAGATCTGCGGTGCTGGTTTAATTTACGAAGTATGGTGAAAATGTCAAATTAATTTAGTGTGAGGCATTTGAGTATGCATACAAGCTTATGTGAGTGTAGTAGCTCTAAAACTTTGCCTTACTTTTATTTCAATGCTGATTAATTGCTTATTTTTGCCACGCAGTTGAAAAGTAGCAAAGTTGTAAAAAGTCGCGCTCTCTCTTTCCTTATGAAATGGTTAAGCAAGAGCGCGCATGTATCGAACGTTCTCTCTCGCTATCTCTCTCTATCTCTCTCTCTCTCTCTACTCCATTTTCGATGAAAGCTTTCGCACTCTCATCTCTGCTCGTCTCTGCTATTTTACGCTGAGCCAATTGGAGGACCTGAATGAAGTAAAGTAGGAGCGATCGAGATCGGCGCGAAGTGATAGCGAAGAGAACCAGAATGATCACAGAGATGAACCAAAGGAATAAATATGAAAGGCGGGATCGTCCATAAAAATTTAACGTTTGTTCCCTTTGCTATCTGCTTTGGTGGATACGACGAAGCGAAGTTCAACGGCAGCATCCCCCACAGGGTGTGCAACAATCAGCTCTAGTATAACATACATTCACATGTATGTGTGTGGTTTGTGTATGTGTTAGTATGCGTAAATAGCTGGGTGACTGAGTGGGCGGAATAGAAATGAAGTGTAAATGTGAATGACAGCGGCGAAGGAACGCTGTGGAATTTTACGAAACACGTCGCCGCAACGCAGCGCGTCAGTCGGGACGAAAATTGAAAAAGTTTCATTGCTAATAGCCGTACTTTCATTATTAAATTTATTTTAGAAAACGCGCTATGCTGGTGCAGCAGCGTCTCAGAAGATACATGGATATGTCAACAGGATATTAAAGCATTGGCCCTGAGAGAGTGTACACGAGTGTCTAAAGCGAGCAATCAACCAACATGGCGGCGGCGACATCATTAAATCGTGAATTTGTCGAGGGCTGGACACTGGCACAGACCCTGGGCGAAGGCGCATATGGAGAGTGAGTAGTGCCCAAAAATACACTCTTTATGCACGTGTGCGTGTGTGAGTCTGTGTGTGTGCGCGTTGAAGTCAATAAACCGGAAATGCTGCATGACACAAGGAAAACGCATATTTCCGTTTCTGAAGCTTAACTTAACGCTCGTCAATGTTGGTGTGCGCATGTCCGAAACATTATAGCGCAACAACGAGATTGGTAATATGGCCAGAATCTGACACGAAGCAGTCAACACACAGTCAGCCACAATCACAGACGGAGTTGCATCAGAACAATGCAGTTCAAATTAAAAATGCATCAACAAACTCGAAACTCATTTTATATTATTTTATATATTTTACATTTTACAACATAGAGTGAAGCTACTGATCAATCGTCAGACTGGCGAAGCTGTAGCCATGAAAATGGTGGATCTGAAGAAGCATCCCGATGCCGTGATCTCAGTACGGAAGGAGGTCTGCATTCAAAAGATGCTACAGGACACGCACATTTTGCGCTTCTTTGGCAAACGCTCACAGGGACATGTGGAGTATATATTTTTGGAGTATGCCGCCGGTGGAGAACTATTCGATCGCATCGGTGAGTTCAGAAATAAATTTCGTACAATTAAATGCTTCGTTAATAATTATTGTATTACATTTTTATTTGCTTTGCTAATTAGTATATACAAATTATAATTCGCTGTAGTATAAATATTTGATTTAAGTTTTATTAGAATGGGATATTCGATTCTTGCGGGGTTAACATTTATTTTTCGGCTTGATAATTGAGTTGAGTCTAGAGCATGTGTACAAGTGTCAAAGCCGTAATCTAATTTGAATAAGTTGCACTCGTTAGCTCCACATGAAAACTTGTTTATGATCCTTTTAGCTAAAAAAGCTCGAAAACAACAATTACAGCTTATAAAGGCTTTCCTACAAGCCATGTGGCATGTGGCACAGATATACAAGTGTATGTGCAATGAGTGTGTGCGACCAAAAAACATCAGACGAGGAAGAAAGTGGGCGGACAGCATTGGAGTGCGCATATAACCTGACGACAAATCAAAGTAACAAGATAGAGATCTTGATTGCAGCGAGACAGAGAGGAGCAGAAGCAACTAAATGTGAAATGACAATTTGGCAAATGTGTCGCGTCAGTGCTGGGAAACACATGAGAACAGAACTCGGAAAAACGAGGAGAGGAGTTCGCTGCATGTTTGACATTTCCATAAACATTAAATAGACTTTCGAGTCTGTAAAGGTCAGCGCTGAGAAATTGTGTGGCAGAAATTGTGTTGTGCCTAATGGAAAGTGGGCTTGGGTTTTTGCATTGATTACCTGCCTGAATGGCCGCCCCACACCGCCGATTGAATAGATGTGTCAGCAGTTGGACGGTTGTTAATGGCGCCTGTTGGATAGGCAACAAAAATCAGACAAAGTGCAATTTGAAAATTAGATATCCCAATCTAATAGTGAAAAGTAGAAAGAGTTTTTTCTTAAACAACATACGTGCTTGTAAATTTGCACATCTTATATTTTCCCTTTTCGACTTTTCATTGACTGTTTGTTGGGGGGAGGATATTTATTAGAAATTGCCATTCTTATATTTTGTTTATTGAGAATGTAAACATGTGTACATATATTGAAATTATCTCTTTGATTCAGTTCGCTACCAACTCTCAAATTCATTCCCTCTCGTTCATCTCTTGGGCTTAGCTATTGCACCACATTTTACATAAAATAAGTATAAAGTTATTTGTAATTTGTAATGTTGCTTTTAATATCAAGTATCCATCATGAATGACATATTTTATTAGATTACTAAAAATTATTAGTTTAATTTTCAGTACTTATTAGTTAAATTTATATATTTATCACACAAAAGCATTTCTAAAATTGAGATACTTAGATATTTAATTTTTCTTGACTCAAACTCTTGTCTCAATTCACTTATTGCTGGAGTGTCGGCATTGTAGACATTGGCTTGGGCAGAGAAGCTGCTCTCTTTTTTTTTTTTGAAAGTCAAGTCAACAATTAGGCGAAAGTCTGCGGCTTATTGCTCGGTACACTCTGCCAAGGGTCCTTCCGGCTTGTGTCGACATGTTGATTATGTCGATTCATATGCCAAATGTACTTCCGACTTCTGACTGTTGAACTTAAAGCTGTCTGCTCTATGGCAGGTCTAGACAATGTGACTGCTCTATTTTATAAAACCTGGCCCATCATTTAGAGTATCCTCATAAATACATGTGTATGTATGTACATATATTTAAACAGATAATCAGGGCATAAGGACTTTTTGTTTGTGTTCGAAAAATTTTCATGAAACTGGTAATTGCATTTAACTGCTGGAATTGTTCGATTCGCTTTTACTGTACTTACTGGTTTGTTATTTTTGCTGCTGCTGCTTCCTGTTTCAAACTTCAATGTAATGATATCAGCTTAAGTCTAGTTTAGGCATGACCGGGATAAATGTAAATAATTTCATTTCTGCTTGATTTCATATAGGCTAAAGCCACTCTACATTTCTTTGTTATGCTTTAAGTAAAATCAAATAACAATCACATTTCATTCAATTACAGAACCTGACATCGGCATGCCCCAACATGAGGCCCAGCGCTACTTTACCCAACTGTTGTCCGGGCTAAACTATTTGCACCAGCGCGGCATTGCTCATCGCGATCTGAAGCCGGAGAATCTACTGCTGGACGAGCATGATAACGTGAAGATCTCTGACTTTGGAATGGCAACCATGTTTAGGTATTAGGTACAAACTAATTTCTTTGGACTCCTTACAAGGTGACAAAGAAAAAATATAAAGAATCAAATTTGAAATCCAATAGCTAATAAACGGCAATTGTGTCGTCATGTCTTAAAAACACAAGATTCGCTCTTTATCAAGAGCGAGAGAAGTAATGTAAGCACAATGTGCAATTAATGAAAGAGAGCGAATTGTCGCCTACTCACTTATGCTTTGAGTCTTATATTATAACTAACGGCACTTGTCTTTTGCTCTCTGCGCTCTCTTTCTTAAACTTTCATGTGAACCCCTTCACACAACTGTCGCATTCTTTCCAATGCCGATGGTGCGTGCAGATGCAAGGGCAAGGAGCGGCTGCTGGACAAGCGCTGCGGCACGTTGCCGTATGTGGCGCCGGAGGTGCTGCTGAAGCCGTACCACGCTCAGCCGGCGGATATTTGGTCTTGTGGCGTCATTCTGGTCACAATGCTGGCGGGTGGTAAGTACAGCCAACACTAACAACAACCACACCAACTACTAAATACAAATCAATTTTATTAAGTGCTGTTAGCTAATTCAGTTCCATCATTGTACATATGTATGTGTGTTTGCAAAAAAAAAAAAAAACAAGTTAATGAAATAGAAATCGCTGCACTGCTGCTTTACCGCGTTTACCTCTTGCACTTTGCCTGTTATTACCCGCTCGTTCGTAAGCTTGCACACTATGAAACAACATAACGGCACATTTAGCATACAGTAACAATTGATGTCATGAGTGTTTTATTTTTTAATTATGATATGTACAACATATACTATATTTAGTATATAATGTATGTTTAGTGTAGTACCTATATTAAATTTTATGATATATTACACAAATGAAACTAACCACATTTCATATGAATGTTAAATGTATAAAGAAACTGCAACTCTTTCGTTTTGGCTGTTTCTTTGGTATTCTAGCTGTAGATTGTTTTCGTAATTTGTATCATCTAAAGCTTTTATACCAAAGCTCCAGCTTAAATTGCTTGCCAACGCACCCCCGCCAACAACAACAACAACAACAAATACAACAATAACAGAGTCATCCACATGCATATTTAACGCACATGCACGCCATACACACATACAGACATACTCTACAAATGTTAATCTCTTGAACTCTTTCTCACTCTTTGACTCACAGAGTTGCCTTGGGACCAGCCTTCGGCCAGTTGCAGAGAGTTCATCACATGGAAGGACAATGATCGCTGGCAAACGCAGACTCCTTGGAGCAAACTGGACACATTGGCCATCTCATTGCTGCGAAAGGTGCTGGCCAGCACTCCAGGCTCTCGTCTTACACTGGACAAAATACTCGATCACAAATGGTGCAACATGCAGTTTGCCGATCACGGTAAGCTAATGACCCATCTTTCCTTCAATGTGTGCTCAATCTCAAATGTGTACTCAACTTCTCCCAAGAGAGCGCATGTTCGCTGCTCAGGTACTTAGTGACTCTCAATTGCCTTTGTGCTTTGCATATCTTGAGGGTCGCTCTGTGCCTGTGCTGCGCTTGCTGCTAAAAACAACGAGAGCAATGGGCTTAAGCAAAATGAGCCGCATCCAAAGCAATAGTTACGTTACAGTTACAGTTCGTCGATGGTCGATCACTCGCCTGGGAAGAGACTTCTGCTTTGCCGACGCTTTGGCGCTTTAGCTGTATGATAGATTTGAATACTTCATAAAGCTAGATTACCAAAGCATTGGAGGTTGCAGCTTATACCACAACTAAGTATTTAAAAATTAAAAATTAAAAAAAAAACCCACACAGTTTAGTACTTTTTTTTTTTTTTTTTTTTCATTAATGATGCTTAGTTGTTTTATTTTTAAACTTTTGATTTCGCATATTATTTGCTCTTTGGTGATTTTAGCTGTATGGTGCTTGCATAATCCATAGAGCTTAATTACCAAAAACCAAATGGTTTTTGCATATGCTTTCGTTTTGCCTTTGTTTATTATTTGATTTGCCGCTAATTGCCTAGAGCAAGTGTTTTTAACTTTATAACCAACAGTACATATGTTATTCTTACAGATCGCTCTTATGATCTGGTTGACTCAGCGGCCGCCTTAGAGATTTGCTCCCCCAAAGCTAAGCGACAGCGACTGCAGTCGAGCGCGCATCTGAGCAACAATCTGGACGATTCCATATCGCGAAATTACTGCTCACAGCCCATGCCTGTTATGGGTAGCGAGGTGGAATTCGATGCGGGGCCACGCAATAATTTGGCTTGTGGTCTGGATGAGGAACGACAAGCGCTAGCCCAGGAGGCGCGCCTAATACACTGCTTCTCACAGCCGGCCATGCTGGACGATTTGTTGCTTGCGACGCAAATGAACCAGACTCAGAACGCCTCTCAGAATTACTTCCAGCGCTTGGTGCGGCGTATGACGCGCTTCTTTGTGACCACGCTTTGGGATGACACCATTAAGCGCTTGGTCAGCACAATAGAGCGCTTGGGCAGCTACACGTGCAAGGTTAGCGAGGAAGGCGTGGTCACAGTGTCGACCATCGATCGTCGCAAGCTACGTTTGGTCTTCAAGGCGCATATCATTGAAATGGATGGAAAAATACTCATCGACTTCCGGTTGTCCAAGGGCTGTGGTCTGGAGTTTAAGCGTCGGTTCATCAAGATCAAGCACGCGCTTGAGGATATTGTGCTCAAGGGTCCCACTACTTGGCCCATTGCGATTGCAACCAACTCGGTGCCTTAGTTATTAATCTACAGTTAAGTCGCTTCATTAGTTTTGAATATTTGTAATGCGCTATCTTGTTGGATATCATGAAACATGTCTGGCTGTCTTTAGCTCCATTGTGCTTATCTATCATTCATCACACTATTAAATTTAAGAACATTTTAACCACTCGGACTTATGTTACCTAAGCAAATCGAATAAGCTTTTATTACTGTTATGGTTGTAGCTCTAGAATGAAAGTATTTTAGTTAGCTAAACGTTATGGAACAATAAATCGTACATGATTTTGATTACATTTTAATAAATTGATTTTTTTGTGTGCATAGCAAGGTCCAAAGAGCATAAGCAAATATTATAAAAAATCATAAGTTGAAGCAAAGTACTTGAATTTAAGGTGTCCAAACTTACATAAATCTCTTCATATCCTTATATCCTCGAAGTACTTTAGACTGTTGCAGCCCTGGTGCAGTCCAACTAAGAACTATTAGTTTGTCTAGTGACTAGACTAGACTCTAGTCGATCGTCTATTCCACTGCATGTCCTGGGCTCCTGTATATTGTACCTAACAATCTCATCCACGAACTAAGCCCACGATGTTTAATTCGTGGTATTATCCACTGCCGAAAAGAACGGAATTTTTTATTTTCCTTAAAATTCTCTTTTGCACATATTCCTTTTTTTTTTAGATATTGACGAAATTAACTACACCTGCATCCTATTCCAAACTTTCTAAAGGTCCTCTCTGAAGAAATTGCCAACTATCAGGCACACCGTATTCAATCGCAAAAAGTTTACTAAGTATTATTAAAAGAAAATCAAAGATGCATGCCATAAAGGTAATTAAAAAAAAGTTAATTTAACTCAACAAAAGTAATGGTTGCAGTATACAACTACATTGCCGATCCTTCCACAGCAACTATCATTACTTCGCAAGAATTCCTAAAGTAAACAAGCCTGGTCGATTATATTTTGTAACCATATTATTTATTCAACATTCAGTAACACATTGGATGAAAGAATAATGTTTTATTATTATTGAGTGGCTTTAACACAGAACACATTTATATTCGCTGCTTCTTAGAGATGTCTTTTAATAACTGGATACTTTGCGTATGTAATTTCTACATGTAATGTATTTTTATTTGTCTCTAGATCGTAGATCATTGTAACATTTAATAACTACTACAGTGATAATTGTGTCTGCTGGTGCCAGCCGAACTGACTGAATGAACCGTTTATAAATAATGATGATTAGATCATGGTAATTAATAGCATTAATAATAATGTAGATTAACGAAGCAAATTTTGAGTTTTTTTAGTTTTCTATTTGTGCGCCAGACACAAATTCTGGGGCTCAACAAAGTTAACGGTAACACAATGCGACCGTTTACGAGCCCCCAGATATTGCTGTTATTTTTTTCTCATCTATGACTTCAATCGGTTGGGGTAGTTGGCGTTGGAATTTAGAAGTGGCTACAATTTACTGTGGCTTTCTGAAGTTCTTGCCGGCGAACTTGACGCCTGAGCCAATTTCCTCCTCAATGCGCAAGATCTGGTTGTACTTTGCCAGACGCTCCGAGCGGCAAGGAGCGCCAGTCTTGATCTGGCCGGTGGACAGACCTACAACCAGATCGGCAATGAACGAATCCTCAGTCTCGCCGGAACGGTGAGAGACCATGGTGCCCCAGCCGTTCTTCTTGGCCAGCAAATGAGCCTGAATGGACTCTGTGACTGTGCCAATCTGGTTGACCTTCAGCAGCAGGCAGTTGCAGGCGCCCTTCTCGACGGCAGTGGCAATGCGTTTGGGATTGGTGACAGTCAGATCATCGCCGACAATCTGGATCTTCGTGTTGCAGGTCAGGTTTGTCCAGGCATCCCAATGATCCTGATCGAAGGGATCCTCAATGGACACAATGGGGAAGTCCTTGATGAATTCCTGATACATGTTGGCCAGCTTCTCAGGCGACAACCACGCGCTCTTATCGGTGTTGGGGTTCTTGAAGTCCAGATCGTACTGGCCATCGCGGAAGAACTCCGAAGCAGCAACGTCCATGCCGATTTCAATCTGCAGAAATGCAATTAATAAAAACTAACTTTCAATATATGATATAGTGGACATCTACCTTGCCAGTGTAACCAGCCTTGGCAATGGCATCGCTGATGAGTGTCAATGCCTCCTTGTTGGACTGAATGTTAGGTGCAAAGCCACCCTCATCACCCACAGCGGTGGCATCCAGACCAAACTTGGCCTTGATGACATTCTTCAGATGATGGTACACCTCTGAACCCATCTTCATGGCCTCGGTGAAAGTGGTTGCGCCTGTGGGCAAGATCATGAACTCCTGCATGGCCAGCTTGTTGCCGGCATGGCTGCCACCGTTGATCACGTTAAAAGCGGGCACGGGCAAAATAATTTCCTTGTTGCCGGCCAAATCAGCCAGATGCTTGTACAGTGGTACGCTCTTCTTGGCAGCGCCAGCCTTAGCAACTGCCAGAGACACGCCCAGAATTGCATTGGCGCCAAACTTGCTCTTGTTCTCCGTGCCGTCGAGCTTGATCATGAAGTTATCAATGGCCGCCTGATCGGTAACATCCAGATTGGCCTTAATCAACTCGGGGCCCAAAGAGGCGTTTACATGGCCAACAGCCTTCAGCACAGACTTGCCATGATAGTTGGCCTTGTCCTCGTCGCGAAGCTCCAATGCCTCATGCACACCCGTGGAGGCTCCTGAGGGCACGGCAGCACGGAACAGACCCAGATCGGTGGTCAGATCGACCTCAACGGTGGGATTGCCACGCGAATCGTAGATCTGACGTGCTTTGATTGACTTGATAGACATGTTGTCGCTTTTGGAACTGTAATACGGCAAACAATAGCATATTAAAAAAATTTTAGCATTTTCTTTTTGAGATAAGAGTGCGCTCTACACCGAACATTCCGGAATATGTCAACCTAATCCAGCCAAATACTCTATAAATAAGCATATAAGTTTATTTCGGTATATGCTTGTGTATGTATATGCATAAGTATACATACATACATATATACATCCATACACACATAGACTGAGTAACTAAGATGGAGTATCATGAAATTTTTAGTCAGGCTGTAAAACTTTCGATGTCTTTGACCTTAGATATTGGGTGTGTATAAACACATTAAAAATATTTTTTTTTACTTTTTCTTGACTATTAAATTGTTAATACATAATTGCTTTTACAAATTTACTACATACATATGTATGTACGTATGTATTACTTATGTACATATAAATTTATGTACAGATTGGTAGATATGTATGTATGCATGTCTCTTCAAGTAATTTTCTTCTATATTTTAGGTCGGACGTACCTTTATAATTTTATTCAATTATCTATTCATTAAAATTTAATTTCTGTCTGGAACTACAGCAAATTCAGTGCAAGTACAAAAAAGCGGCAGAGCCACAGCAGCAGCAGAGAGCGACGTTGAACGTTCACGCTTTGCTGTACGAATGACCTCTACGCAAGGCTTAAAGGTCACAGTAAAATTAATGATGCAAAAACACCGGAAAACACGCATATTATTGTACAAATGATAGCGCAGGTGCCGAAATTATCCACTACGCCTTTAAAAACATTCTTTTTGCTTAAATTGTTTATAACAAAATCGATAATAACAAAATTTGCTCACTTGTATGTACATATAATACATACACGGTTTTCCGTGTGCCAAATAAAAGTTTGTTAGATAATCGTTGCTTTTTACAAAAATACGCAACGTTGTTTTAATCATCATATTACTAATGCAAATGCAAAAATTAATAGCAATAATTTAAAAGCTCACGTATGCATGGAAAGCCACTTTTATGCACATACATACCAAGAACTCTTGAATTTAAATAATCTATATCCACTTATGAGTGAATCGTTTGAGCTTCCGAGCTGGTTGGTGGCTGATTTGCTACTGAAAGCTTTGTGGACCGTTGCTGAGCGAGCAACACGATATAGAGCAACGCAAGCCATATTGTCGTTGTGGTTGTGTCGCGCGCCGTCGCTTTTCGAATCGTATCGTCTGTACGTCCTCCAGGCAGTGGGAGGGTTAAAGTTGTAGGCGGACTGGGTAGCCGGCTACTACGATTGACCTTGACACAAGGTGAGCACTAATGACATCCACGCACAGCACCGGCAACAGACAGCTAGAAGATACAAAAGGAAAAGTATAAAAAAAGAGCAAAAGTTTTCAAAAACGGCGAGATCAACATTTGTTTTGGCTTATGCCTTATATTATTTACTCTCCGCCAGGGCTACATAATAATGCGAAGCAAGTTGGCAGCATTGTAAATATCGATACGTCGATCAATTTGAAGCTATCGTAAGCAACACGCGGCCGGCAACAGTTTTGTTTTGGATTTTGCTTTGAGAAAATATGGCCACAAAAGTTACTATTGTTATGCCTGGCGAGCGTGTGACGGCTGTAGAAGATGTGGCCAAGGGCAAACGCGTTATACTAGGCCCCGGACTACGGCGTGTCGATGACAAAGTTGTTGCTAGCAAGGCTGGTCCATTGCGGCACAAGGAACCAAACACATTCTGGGTGGACAGCTACCAAAGGCGCTATGTGCCAGCTCGAGGTGATCTTGTCATAGGCATTATCAGAGCTAGAGCAGGTGATCTTTATCGTGTTGATATTGGTGCGGCGGACACAGCCTCCATTTCCTATTTGGCTTTTGAGGCAGCCACCAAAAAGAATCGTCCAGATCTAAATCCAGGCGATCTGCTCTACGCTCGTGTGCTAAATGCCAATGCAGACATTGAACCAGAGCTGGTGTGTGTGAATTCGAATGGCAAACGTGGCAAGCTGGGCATGTTGCAGGATGGATTCTTCTTTAAGTGCAGTCTGAATCTGGGGCGGTTACTTTTACGCGAGAATTGCCCTGCGCTGACAGCACTAACTGACGAACTACCCTTTGAGATTGCTGTAGGCGTCAATGGACGCATATGGGTGAAGGCACATTCTATGCGAGAAACAGTGGGTCTGTCGAACGCAATAATGGCACTTGAACAGGCAGGCTACACGGAAATCGATCAGATCTGTAGCAATCTAGGGGATGTGCTGCAAGCGTAATCTATGTCTAGACAATTACATTTCAATTTAAGTCCAAAAGTATAAAATAAAATAAAACTTGTAAATTTTATGAAGTAAAAATCTTTGATATTAGAGAGAACTAAATAATATTTAGTAAATATATAAATAAGTTGACTAACCAAGGAATATGGAACAATTAAATTAGTTTACTTAAAAAAAATTCTCAAAATCGAACGATGATTTGCTGTTATGCAGCCCTGTTAAAAATGTAAACAATTTACCAGCCGGTCGCTTTTTTTTTTAACATATTTATGTATGTGTATATACTACATATGTATTTCTGTATGCATTTATCCATAACATTTTAAACAAAGATAAAAAAGCTCCAAGCTTAAACTTGCCATTAATGGGTTAAGTTTATAGATTTGTAAATAAAAGTATGCAGCTTGGGTTACTTAAACTTTGTACATACTATAAATGTTTGTATATTGTATATAAATATGTTTTTGCACTGCGCTAACAGATTTGCTGATAAGTAAAGCAGATAAGTCGCAATTACTTTTGTTCAATTTCAATTCAAACATTGCCAGTCGTAAGTGCGCTCATCTCTAAAGCGGACGGCCTAAAATCAGCTGATCCGTGTTATCAAGAAGCTAATAACGTTTGTTACGTGCTGCACAGCTTTAAAATGACATTCCTTGAATTCTTGTTCATATTGTTGGTGCTCTACTATTCAGTTTATGTGCTGCTCTGGATCGTGCTCGACTGCAATGTAGCATTGTGGTTCAAATCACGCTTCGGCGTCTCACTGTCCTCAATGCGCGGACAGGTGGTTTGGATAACGGGTGCTTCAAGCGGAATTGGTGCCGCGCTGGCAGTAAGTCTGGCTCGAAATGGTGTGCGTCTGGTGCTGAGTGCGCGGCGTGTAGAGCAACTGGAGAAGGTCCAAGCGGATTGCCTGGCTGCCGCGCGTGGTCTGCTGGCGCAAAAGGATGTGCTTATACTGCCCATGGATATGGTTCAACTCGACAAGCATCAAACACATCTTTACACAGTTTTGAATCACTTTGATCGTCTTGATGTGCTGGTAAACAACGCAGGTCGCTCGCAGCGAGCAAGTTGGGCAGACATTGAGATTGATGTCGATCGTGAGCTTTTCGAGTTGGATGTATTCGCAGTAGTTCATCTTTCGCGTCTGGTCGTGCGATACTTTCTCGAACAGAATGGCGGACGTGGCCACATAGCGGCCACATCAAGCATTGCGGGTTTCAGTCCAGTTCCATTCTCCGCCACATATTGCGCTGCCAAGCATGCGTTAAATGCGTATTTGATGGCCCTCAAAGTGGAGCAGCGTAAGCTAGATGTCACAATTTTTGCGCCTGGACCCATAGCTACAGACTTTCTGCAGGAAGCATTTACGGGCGCACGTGGTGGCAAGGTTGGTCTCAGCACGGCAAATCAGAAGCGTTTAACTGCTCAGCGCTGTGGCGACTTATTTGCCGTCGCCTTGGCCAATAAAATGGACCTCACTTGGTGTGGTCTGTTTCCAGTTAATGCGATGGCCTACTGTGCACGAAATCCTACATTGGCTAAGATTTTGGGTCAATTTATGACCGAGAAAACTTTGAACAAAATACGTGAGGGTAAACTTTAAACGTGCACAATTTTGACAAACAAATTCGTTTTATCAACCTAAAATTTGTCATTAGAAATAAATAATTATACAAATAAAAATATATAAACAATTTCTTTTAATTAGATTCTGCTTAACATCATTATCACTCTAGAAACAAAAGAAATATAGACACTAATTACAATTGTATACGCTTAGCTAGTTAGTAGTTATGGCTTGCTTAACGCCTCCTTCACATGCGCTGGAATCTTGACACGTTTTCTCTTGGCTTTCGTCAATGTTGTCTGTTCTACACGATGTAGGATTTGCTGAGGCGATTCCTTCTGCTTTTTACTCTTCTTACAGGATAGAGGATTGGGATTCTTTGGTCCTTTCTTTTTCTTTGGTGTTCCATCATTTTCTGTAGTGCATATGCCTTGCTGTTGCTTCATATAATCTATTTTTGCTACCTGCTTGCCGAGCATTAGCTGCTTGGTGCGCTTTTGCACACATTTTTTGGAAGCGTCTGATGGCGCCTCCAGTACCGGTGTAGCTTTGTGTAGATAAAGTAAACAGCGTCCTGGAATTTTGCGTAAACTTTGTTGGAGCCGGCGATCCTGCGAAGCGACTATATACCGATTGTCCTTGGTCTGAAAGATGAATTTATGCTTTAATGGTAGGTACTGGAGTTGTGTTTTTCTTTTACCATAGACTTTATGCAATCAGCAGCAGCGACAGGTTTACCCTCGTGTCCACATTTGTGCACATGAAACTGCTTAACAATGGAAGTGGCGCCTGTTAGGGGTGCTCCCAATGCTTCTGCTTCGAGTATAACGCACTGCGTGGTCAGCAACTTGGCCTGGCATTGAAAATACTTCTTGATCTGCTCCTCTATTATAATTTTGTGCTGTAAATGATAAAATTTGCTTTCACCTGTTGATTTACAACTTTTTAAGTAATTATGTATGTACCTGCAGCGCCGCTTGGCAAAAGGTGGCATCAATAAGCACTTGGTATGGCTCGCGGTAGTCGAAGTTTGTAGCAAAGAACACCAAAGTTTTGTGAGATTTCTTAAAGCGTGAGATTTTCATATTAATTGAATATAAAAACAAAATAAACACGAGCACGCCGCTTTGTTCGTCAGGGCCGACCACTTGCTTCGATACATATCAGTTTTAAATGGTGCTGCCAACTCACACCAATATCTCACATTATATCGTTGTACAACACTACAAATTGTACATTTTCAATAATGGCGCGCAACTTAGCAACTGGTATCTCTGCTCGATGCAACCACCTTTGGCGCACTCACCCTTTTGTTTAGCATTATGCGTCTCTGTGTTCTTTGATATTTGCTACTTACCCTGTTTTGGTTTAACATTCACTGCAGTTGCAGACGCATTTTACGTATATTATAGTCGCAATTAAAAAATAGTGCTATTTTTTTTATTTCTTAGATGGTGAGTAATTTTTGAATAAGTAAATAAAGTCAAGTAAATCAGTCAAGTATTTATGACGCAGATAACAATACACATATGTATGCAACTGCACATTTGACAATGATTCAGCATAAAGTTTTAAATTTTATAGAAGTGAGCCTCCAGCTGTCTTATTTAATAATCAGCTAATTTTACATACATACATAGATATACATATGGATGCAAATATAAAAAACACTTGTGTATAAGTAGGTACTGGAACTTTTATTATTTTTGCTGCTGTTAGTTTTCTATTTGTTTTTATTGCTAAACGATTGCACATTTATAGCTATCCGCCGCTGCTCTTTGTTTGACGTTCGTTCGCTTAAATGTGCCAGGCTTGTGCATATAGGGGGGATTAACGCTTATCATTCTGATTGGACCATGGACAAATTGGTCAAGTTTATACGCAGAGCATAGTCTCTACTAGTTTTTTGATAAACTTGGATGCTTTGTTTTTTCTGTGGTAGCTTATTAATCAAAGATTCTTCGTTCGCCATATAGAAGAATCTACAGTCATCGAAATTTGTCAGCTTTGAAAATATCTTTTTTGGTTGGGTTTATTCAACTCTCTGATTAATGAAAAGAATCAATCCAACTGACATTCATATAAATTTACGCCTTTGCTTTCCTTTCTTTTGGCTTTTCACGGAGCACACCTTTCATTAACGTTTATGGTATTTGTGGCTTATTAAACCAGCCAGGTCTGGTTTGGTTAGGCTTCTGAACGTGCAAGGCATGCAAGATTATTTGGGATCTTACGTCAAAGGTGTCGTGGTTTCCGGTGCGACGCGCAGGGCCAAAGAAAGTCACAAAATTCAACGGAAGACTGAATGACTTCGAAGATACTCTAAATAATATAATAATAATATTATTAATAATATTATTAATATATTAATATATTATTAATATAATATATAATATAATATATATTATTAATATTATTAATAATATTATTAATGTAGCTTAACACTAAATTAAATCTATTTTTTTGAAATCAAGCACTTATATTTTGGAAACTTTACTTTGTCTTCGGGTTTTAATATTTTTTTCGTATTGAATATTGAGATACATTTTTTTGAGCTCAATAATTTCGAAACAATTTTATAGCCATGCATACTCTTTGGAGTGACTCGCTTGCCTACGCGACCAAAGACTTGTCCGCCGTTTTGGGAGCTCATCAAGTACTCTCAACAGGTTCAATTTTGTATTTTGTTCATTCATAAGATTTTGTCGAGCAATCCTCCCACTTTGCACACCGCCCATTTTGATTGCACTTTGCATGTTAATCAATTTGGTTTATAGTAGCGTTGAGTGTAAATCGGCCAAGTCATAGCCGTCATATGGTTTAATTAGTACCCAAAACAACTTGTGCATTCACTCGTGGCTAATTAAAAAACAGTTTGCGTACCATTTGGATTTTTAATAATGCGATTTTATTTTGTTGCGAATTTAAGTGGAAATAAACAAATGAAGCTTTGCTCAATTATTCTTCTCATTTCACATTTTTTAAATGCTGCGGATTATT
Source organism: Drosophila busckii (assembly GCF_011750605.1). Lineage (NCBI taxonomy): Eukaryota > Metazoa > Arthropoda > Insecta > Diptera > Drosophilidae > Drosophila > Drosophila busckii. The sequence goes on along the minus strand of NW_022872723.1, from coordinate 350,096 downwards.
TGCTCTTGAGCTTGTCCTAATAATTGTTAAATTTTGTCTCATGCATTAATATGCATTGACTAATGCATTAATATGCATATAATTATGCGAATACCTTTGATTTCATGCGCAAGTATCATAACTATCTATCTATCAGAATAATCTTTATAATTAAAAATTATTATCTTAATTAATTTTTTTTTATTAATTTATAAATAACACTTTGTTCCCACGATTATGTACGAGAATAAATAAATTTCAGACTGACAAAAAAAAATTAGTAATGTTTTTCAATATTTGTTTATTTTTAAGACTTATAGCCTATTCATTTCCTCCACAACACTGAGGTGCAAAGTTCATGCGAATTGAAACATGTGTAATGTAATCGGTAGCTTAATCTGTTGATGTATATTGTAGGTATATATAGTATGACATATGATAGCTTATTTAATGAATGCTTTATCAGAGATAATAGCTATATTTTGTGCTTATCAGCAACGATGTTATTATTCGGTAAATAATAAAATTGATAGCAGATTAAAACTAATTTATAGATATACCTCAGTCAAATAAAATTACATATTTGTCAATATTTAAGCATTTTTTGTTAGATATTAATAATATATTATATAAAAATGCATTTATTTATTTCTTATAGTAAATTCCTGTATGTGATAAATACAAAATATGATTTATATATTGAAATTAACACTTAAATTTAACAAACCTCCAAACTGTTCATTATTTTTATTTTTCTATTAAATAGTTTACCTCTACAATAAAAAAATATGAAATTATTTGTTATATTAACCTATGTAACATATAATTTCATTTATAAAATAATTAATGAGAATAGCTGATTCCCAACAGCTAGCCTTACTTTAACTAATTTTAGCTGTAAAATTATTCGATTTGCTAGGCTAACCATGGACGACTCTTCAAGGAAGCACATTGAGGATCGTTCCGTGCGTATGGCCAAAGATGCACGCAGCAAAAGTTCGGGAGCGAAGCCAAAGGCTGCGGCAGATAATACATCAAAGCAGCGCAAGGACGCACGAGCCACAAGCTCGGGAACTAAGCCAAAGGCATCGGCAGATAATACATCAAGGCACCTTAAGGAGGCACGAGCCACAAGTTCGGGAGCGAAGCCAAAGGCAGCAGCAGATAATACATCAAGGCAGCCCAAGAACGCAAGAGCCACAGGTTCGGGAACTAAGCCAAAGCCATCGGCTGATAATACATCACGCAAAACAGAGCTCCACGTGCTGCGCTTGAATGAAGAATCACAGCTAATGACCATGGAGACATTACGCAGCATACATGGGCTGGATTTTAAATTGGATGACAGTGCCAAGTACAAGGATCAAAAATGTAAGTGTGTTAAGCAGGACTACTGGGAGGATCGCGGCACATTGCTGGTGCAGAGCGTGCAAGGCGTGAAGGTGCCACCGGTCGCCGGCAGCAGCAAGCCAGATGATGATGATGATGGTCGTCTGCGTCGCTATGCGCTGCTCAAGCTGGAAAAGTATGGCTTCGCAACGGCTCACTGCCGGGAAGCCTACGATCACTGCTCGCATGATACAGAGGCCGCTCTGCTGCTGCTCTTCCAACGATATATGCGTGTGCGCACCGACGAGACGCCGACGCTTGAGCCACCCACTGAGCACGAGCTGCTGGACATGCGCGCCGACGAGAAGGAGGCACTGCAGTCCATTTATGATAAAGCGTACGAGGAGCGTGAGCCCAATATCGTGTGGAACTTAAAGTTTAAGCTTCAGCATTTGCTCAAGCACAGTCCGTCCGAGGAGCGCAAGGCACGCGAGGCACGCGAGGCAGAGCTGGCCGCGCATGCTGCCGCGCATCAAGCTGCGCTAGATAAGATCAAGAAGAAGAAGAAGAAGGAGCGTTGTCGCAACTTTGACCGCGATGGCAGCTGCATGTTTGGCAAGAAGTGTCGCTTTGCACATTCGCGGCCGCTGCTGGCAGAGGAAGCAGCAAAAGTTGAGAGCAAGCCTGCAGACAATCCGGATGAAGCTGATAATGAGCTGAAGTTCTATGTGGAGGTGCGGTTTCCACCCGGCAGCCGTTATCCCTATGAGGCGCCCTATATTTATCTGAAGACTACCTGCGAGGACATTCCGCACGAGCTTCTATTGCGATATGGGCGGCATTTGTATCACGAGGCCCGGGAGATCTGCCGCGACGGCTTACCCTGTGTCTACAGCATCTGCGAGCTGTTGCAGACCGAGGAGCTGGCGGATCAGCTATCCATTGCAGCATTTCTTCCGTCCAAACGCTCCTTGTTCCATGAAGAGCGAATGTTAGCTGCCGCTGCCAACGCGCTAGTACGTCCCAGTCACTATGAGCGTGGACAAACAGCACGTCAGGGTGGCGACGGTGGCCGACGACGCAATATGAAGCAGTTGGAGAAGGAGGATCGGGGTCTACTGGAGGCGTTTCAGCAACGGCGCAAGGACGAGCGATACCAGAAGCTCATTGAGGCGCGTCAGGAGCTGCCAGCCTTTGGTGAAATGGACCGCATATTGCAACTGATTGAGTCCTCATCCGTGGTGGTCGTTTCCGGCGAGACAGGATGCGGCAAGAGCACGCAAGTGCCGCAGTTTATACTCGACAATTGGTTCTTCCGCGCACTGAATCGGGCGGAGAGGACGCCAATGCCGCATGTGGAGATCATCTGCACGCAGCCGCGTCGTATTTCAGCCATTGGTGTGGCGGAGCGTGTGGCTGCGGAGCGGCTAGATCGCATTGGTCAGCTGGTGGGCTATCAGATACGTCTGGAGAACAAGGTGTCCTCCAGCACGCGCTTGAGCTTTTGCACGACTGGCATCTTGTTGCGTCGATTGGCCTCTGACCCGCTGCTGGGCAATGTCAGCCATGTCATTGTGGATGAAGTGCACGAACGCTCCGAGGAATCGGACTTTTTGCTGCTCATTCTCAAACAAATATTGCGTGAGCGCAAGGGTCTCAAGGTCGTACTCATGTCGGCCACGCTCAACGCCAAGCTCTTCTCTGATTATTTTAGTGGCGCCCCAGTGCTGGACATACCTGGACGCACACATCCCGTGCAGCAATTCTTTCTCGAGGACATACTAGAGCTTAGCGACTTTGTTATGGAATGCGATACCAAATTTTGTCGCAAGTTGAAGAAAAAGGAGAAGGAACTGCTGTTGGAGTTTGCCGATATGGCAGCCAGTGGTGAGCCGCCAGGAGAGAAGATCAATGATGAAAAACTAACTCTGGCAGAAACTCATCTGCGATATTCGGAGTACAGCAAGACGACTGCCAAGAGCATCTATCTCATGGAGCCAATGATGATTAACCCAGAGCTAGTTGAGTCTGTGCTGCGGCATATTGTAGCCGGGGATCATGATTGGCCACGCGAGGGCAGCATCTTGGTGTTCCTGCCCGGCTTCCAGGAGATACGGGCCATCCATGATGCGCTGACGGATAGCGCAATGTTTTCGCCACGTGCTGGAAAGTTCTTGCTGCTGCCGCTGCACTCGGCATTGTCTGGCGAGGATCAGGCAGCGGTGTTCAAGCGGTCACCGGCGGGCAGGCGTAAAATCGTGCTGAGCACCAACATTGCAGAGACCTCGGTGACCATTGATGACTGCGTGTTTGTCATTGACTGTGGCTTGATGAAGGAGAAAGGCTTCGACTCAAATCGCAACATGGAGTCACTGGACTTGGTTTGGGTGTCGCGTGCCAATGCCAAGTGGGTGTCGCGTGCCAATGCCAAGCAGCGCAAAGGACGTGCCGGACGTGTTAGGCCCGGCGTGTGCATACATCTCTACACGAGCTATCGCTACCATCATCATATATTGGCGCAACCAGTGCCAGAGATACAGCGTGTGCCGCTCGAGCAGATTGTGCTGCGGATTAAGACGCTGCAAATGTTTGCTGCCCGCAATACGCTAGCGGTGCTGCGGGATACGCTTGAAGCGCCCAACGAGGACAGCGTGGAGGGTGCGCTGACGCGTCTGCGCGATGTGGGCGCCCTGGATGCCAAGGACCAGCTGACGCCTCTGGGTCATCATTTGTCTGCGCTGCCTGTGGATGTGCGCATTGGCAAGCTCATGCTCTATGGCGCCATCTTCCAGTGCCTGGACAGCGTGCTCACCATTGCCGCCTGCCTCAGCAACAAGTCGCCATTTATGAGTCCGCTCAACAAGCGCACCGAGGCGGAAAAGTGCAAGCGGCAATATGCAATCGGCAACAGCGATCACCTCACCGTGCTCAATGCCTATCGCAAATGGCTGGAGGTGCATAGACGCGGAAGCTTTAGTGCCAGTCGCAGCTATGCATCGGAGCATTTCCTATCGCTAAACACGCTGGAGACTATTGCCGAACTCAAATACCAATATCTGGAGCTGCTGGTCTCCATTGGTTTTGTGCCCATCAATGTACCGCGTCGACGCAAACGCGCCAGCGATAATATACTCGAGTTAACGGGTGAGGAGCAGAACGTAAATGGCGAGAACAATCGCCTGCTCACATCGCTGCTCTGTGCTGCGCTCTATCCGAATGTGGTCAAGATAATGACGCCGGCACGCATTTATAAACAAACCGCAGGTGGCGCTGTGCCACGCGAGTTACGACATCAGGATTTGAGATTTAAGACACGGGAGGACGGCTCTGTACGCATACATCCGTCCTCCGTGATCTCCCAGGTAGCCAATTTTCAAGCACCCTTTCTGGTCTACCAGGAGAAGGTTCGCACCAACTCGATTTTTATACGCGACTGCTCCATGCTACCGCTGATTGCGCTGGTGTTTTTTGCCGGCGGAGACTTCAAGGTGGAACTGCATGGCGGTGATTTTCTCTTTCTACTCGAGAGCGGTTGGGTTATATTGAAGGCTCATGATCATGAGACGGCCGAGATGATACAGTGTCTACGCTTGGAGTTGATAAAGCTATTGGAGGAAAAGATACGGGATCCATGTCTTGATTTGTTGCACCACCAGACCGGTTGCCAGATAATCCAAAATATTGCATTTCTAATAAGCAATAATGGCTGAAATGTAATCATTTTGGATATATATATATATATATATATATATTTTTTTATTATTTTTGTTGGCAATTTATTGATATCATCCACCGATTTATTTCGAATTTTACATAAAATGATTTTATTATAATTTTTTTTTAGGAATGATATAATCATCTTATTATAGAGCTTATCTTCTAAAAACATTACCCTTAAATTAAATATAGTTTTTAAAATATTGGCTGTCTTTAAAAAAGATATTTTCGTCCATTATCGCTCTCCTTTTACAGGAGATATAAGATATTTTTAGTTTAACTAACATTTTCCTATGTACATTTGCCATTTCAGAACAGGTGCCAAAATTATTGATTTTATAATAATATATACTAGCTGGAATGTAATTATTATATACATATATATATTTTTTGCCATATTTATGATATTTTAGAATTTTCCATAAAATTATCTTATTATAATATTTTTTTATTAATGATATATTCAGCTTATAGTAGAGTTTAACTTTTAAGACATAATTTTTAAAATATTGGCTGTCGTTAAAAAAAGTTAAGTTTGCATACAAATGAAAAATATTTTCGTCGAGATATAAGATATTTTTAGTTTAAAGAACATTTTCCTATGTAAAAGTTATTGCCAGATAATCCAAAATTTTGCTTTTCTGATAAAAAATAATGTCGCAAATAAAATCATTATTTTTTTTTTTTACATATTTTTAAATCTTACTCATATATTATTATTTTAGGACCTTGAATTAAATATAGTTTTTAAAATATGATTTCGGTAGTTGTGGAGATAAAAGATATTTTGATTTTGAGTTTAGTTTAATTAACATTTTCCTCTGTAAAAAAAATACATTTTCCATTGTAGAACAGTTGCCAGATAACCCAAAATATTGCTTTGCTAATAAGAAATAATGGCTGAAATGTAATCTTTATATATATATTTTTTTTGCATATTTATTGGTTTATTCGATTTATCGATTTATTTCAAGTTCTCCATAAAATTATCTTATTATATCATATTTTTTTAGGAATGATAAAATCATTTATAATAGAACTTAACATTTAAAAACATTAACCTTAAATAAAATATAGTTTATAAAATATTGGCTGTCAATAAAAATATGAAATTTGAAATGAAAGACATTTTCGTCCATTATAAGATATTTTTAGTTTAATGAACATTTTACTATGTACAAATAAATTTACCATTTCGGAACTTTTAATTATTTTAATAACCTGCACTTTAAATTTCCTAACTCACTGAATCCGTTTATCCATAGTACCTTTATTTATAGTTATATTTACAAATAACCAATAGTTGGCTTTGATTAAATGACCATATTTTGTGCCATAAAAAGCTTTATGTTATCGCCATGCTATAGGGTTGTTTTAATCTGTACTAATGCATGCCTTGCACTTGTAATAGCTAATTTACTCAATTTCAATCGCACTCACAAATTGCGCATACGACAGGTTGATAGCTTCGCTTTGCTTTGCTCTAATCTAATTGTCGGTTAGCAATGTCCCTATTAGCACGCAAGTCCAATGTGCGCTCAGCTTGATAAGTAAGTCAGTCAAATAGCTGAACAAATTACTAATTATAGACGTAAAGAAGGCGCTGAAAGCTGTTGATTGAATAATGAGCCCAGTTGAGAGCTTAAGTTAATCAGACATTGTTTATATAACCACGAGTAATTCAAAGGGATAACCAGCATGCGCAAACGCTGTAGGGAATATTAAAAAACTTTACAATAATAATATTATCGCATTATTAACACTTTGAGAACCATTTTCATTAGAAATGATTCACGTTATTACGACTTAAAACTAAATTTCATCACAGAGTTTAGCTATTCACATAATGAGCTACAAGTCTGAATATTCTTATATCTCAATTAATTGTAAGCTAACTATCAACATATACTAAACAAATTCCAAAGTACTATCAGGCACAACCAACAGCGTAAGACTCTAGGAAAAGGGTGTATGCCCAAATTACAAAAACATTCCCACGTACATTAACACATAATCCATCCAAGTGATAGACTGTATTCGAAATTAAATTCATATTTATGTTTTAAATTTGCACTTGCTTACCCCATCGAGAATAAAATGTTTAGGGTTCGGCCTGGACTCTGGTCAAAAATTGGGGGCGTAAATACTAGTTGATAAATTTAAAAATTAAAAAACTTTTTGATATGGGTAGGATATATGTGTACGAACACACAAATCTCGATCTATTGCTGAGAGTTAGGCGTTCAGACAGACAAACATGGTATAAGTCCCTTGTAAGATCCGCCCGCCTCTCTTACTTCATTCAATTTTTTGTACAGAGCCTAAATGTAAGGACACACAGTACACAATATATATTGAACAAATTTTATTTCCCATTGCACACATTGAACTTACAGCGCGCTATTTGAAACCACAAACATTTTTCCAATTCATTTGCAAAGCCACAAAAAGTGATTCATTATTATTTTTACGGTATACTATTAATATAATGAAAAGGTTCATTTACGTCATGAGGGAAACTCTTGAGGAGCACGCATTGATGCAAAGACATTGACAACGGTGACGTTAATTACCCATAGCTACAACTACATACGTAAAGAAATCCCGCAATAGAGAAAATAGAAATACCCAAGATATAAATTAAATACATAGTGTGGCTAGTGTACTGTATTTGCCCATACAATGCAAATACATACAGGTCAAGGCTAGAGATTTTATAATGTTAGATCCATATACTATGCACAGGTATATCAAAATTTAAAAACATAAACCTTTTACCCAAAAACATATGAAATTTGATTCAAATATGAACACAGCTGCAATGTAAGCGTGTAACGTAAAACGTTAAGAGATCTGTCAAAAGAGCGTAAAGCTACAGAGCGCAAGAGAGCAGCAAAGCTCACACAGTGGGTGCAAGTAATGAATATAACTTGCTTGCTATGTGAAAAATTAATTAAATCAAAACACAGAAAGCAAAAGTAATCTAGTGAAAATAGAATTTCAATGTTGGTACCGGCAAAACAACATTTAAAAAAATTAAATTTAAGCACTGTTAGCTTGTTGCGAACCACTGTGCGCCGGCACAGCTGAGCGACTATTAAAATAAGCGCCGTTGGAGCTCGTTCTTAGTTTAACGATTGCAGGCGGCGCATGTGGAACACATGAAGCGGATGAAGACGCGCTAAAAGTGTAAAGCGAAGAAAGAAGTAAATAATGTACGCAGTGTATAATAGGGACATACGCAATTGAAATTAATTTACGCGTCGTCGATCTCGATCTGCATAAGTTCAATGAAGAAAGTGTCGCAAAGCAAAAAAATCAACATCGAACGACAATAATATCAATAACAATAATAATTACAACAACTGCATTGGTTGCTCATACTTACATATGTACATATGTTTATTCGGTTATGAAAGTAGCTTCAGCTTGAGTTTTGAAGCCTTTTCCTGTCAACTTCAATGTGAGTGTCACCAACGTAATAAAAGAAAATGAAAATCAATTGGCTGCATATAAAATATGTGTATTAGGGTGGGTCGATTTGATGTGTACAAAGTGGTTTAGCAAAATTGTAATCAGAAAAATTTTAATGTAAAAAATCTTCAAAAATGTCCCATAGAAGCAAGTCATGGTTCTAAAAAGAACACGGGCTCTATTGTTTCTATGGGCATAAATCTCATCATTTTTAATTATCAAATTGAACATCCCTAACGTTAACGTGTATGTACAAAAGAGAACAAATTTCAAACTAAAAAAATACGAGCACATTTGTGATCGCGTGTTCAGTGATACAAATATCCAATTTTATGTAAAGCAAAGCAATTTACGTAGCTTATGCACTTCATTCATGAAAATTGTGTTTTGAAGTTTTCAACGTTTTATACGAATTTTTTGCGCTTGAATAACAAAAATATTAACAACAAACAGCAGTAACGAAAACGAGGCAAAGCCAAAGAACTCGTGCGTGTTAAATAGCAGTAGACGTCAACGCCGACGCCGACGCCGCAGTCAACGTCGAGCAGTTCGTTAACTTAGCCCCTGCTAAGCCCCTTCGTCTAAGTTTCTGTGCATGTGTTAAAAAGAGAAAGAATGTGAAAGACTCGCTCCAATGTCTGTGTATGTGTATTTTGGCTACTTTTTGTTGTCTTTGCTTTTGTCTTGTGTTTCCTCCTAGTTTTTCTTTTATCATTGATCGTCTGGTTCTTACTCTCTCGCGCAGCAGCAGATGCACTTGAAAGTAGGCCAGTAGCGTCTTGCTGTCTGTTTATCTATGTTTGTATTCTCATGTTGTTAATATTTTGTTGATTAAGCGACGCCGCTGTCTGATGCGTTTCAAATGAATGCAGGCAACCCAGCTGAGTTGCTCTGATGAATACCATGAGATGGGCTTTTTCAGCTATTTGCTCAAGTTCGAGGGCGGTCAATGGCACAAGTAACCTTCTTCTTGTGTTAAAAATAAACTTTGAGATATTACGTTGTAAATGCAAACTATATGTATATATTTTCTTGAAACTTTACCTCCCACAATTCCCCCCCTTGGATGTTTGTACTTATGCCGTACGCCACGTGCTGACCTTGGCGACGTCATTATTCTTTATCGCAAATATACCGTACCACGGTTTGTATACGTAATATTGCTCATTCCAGTTTGTTATTTCTTTCGCATTTTAATTCTTGTCTTCTTTTTTTTATCGTGCCCAGCAAGCAACCCAATGTTTCTCATTGTTTAAAGAAAAAAAATTGTTTTTCTTAACTCCAAGTTTTCTTTGTTCTTTGTTTGTGCTCTTGTTTTAAGGCATTTCAGTTTCGTGACTTTGTTCGAAATCACATCCGTTTAGTGCATAAGCATTTACATTTACATAAATGTAATAGGCAAAAGTTGATTGCACTTTAGTCTAGCGTTGATTAGGTAACCCTCTGCCAATGGTCACTGATTTATTTCTAATTTTTAGAATGCAGTTGGCAAATATTTTCGTGTTTTGTGTGGCGCTGACCTGCGACAAGTTCAATTAATATTGATTCAGTTAATTGAAAGCAATTTGTCCGTATTTTTTAAAAATGCAGCTAAAGAAAGAACAGAAAGAGTGCATTCAAGCATTTTATAACTACGTTAGTTTCAAAGTAAAATGAGTTTAAAAATGTGTCTACAAATAAATGAATTTTGTTTTTAAAGACGATCGACAATCGAATTTGATAATCACGTTGACCATGCCTTTGGCCAGCTAGACTGCAGTTTGGCTAATTGTCCAATTGCAGTTAATGACATTTGTGTTTATGTTTTCTGGCTTTGACTTCTGGGCTGGCTTTCAAACTGGTTTTGACTGTCAGCCAGTTGTGTGTTTTGCTTACAGCAAAGTCAATAGCAGTTTTTCAATAAATCAACTTTAAGTATACACGATGTCGAAGCTGAAGCTGGAGCCAAGCCTCTTGAAAGTCAGAGAGCTTAGAAGTCTAAGAATTTTATGGCCACTAAATCATATTAAACATTTAATACAAAAGAACAAAAATAAAATAAGCAAGCAGTTGCCTTGAGCTAATTTCAACAAGTGTCAAAAGTTTACGATCACCACTTATCAAAAAACAGTCGGCCAAATGCTTAGAAATTAATTTGCAAAAACAATATTATATAACAATTGTTCTACACTTACATACACACGTATGAAATCATTCAATGAATTCATTCTCGAGCAAGCTTCATCGCGAACTAATTAAATATGCAAAGTATTTAGTAAATATTTATGCATGTCACTTTAATACAAATTCGTTGTCTTGTTTATTTAGCCAAGTTAGTCGCAGTGGAATACTGACCTATGCCAATGGATATGGAAATTAGCAAGCCTTCCATAATTGTTGTCTCTCTCTCTCTTTCTTTTTTTTTTTTTGCGCTGTGTATAAATAAAAGTATTTTTGCTGTATTTTTTGACAAAAGCTGACAAGAAAAAACTCGAGTGTAAGTGTCAGCGTTTGGACTAGATTAGCAAAATTTCCATAGGCAAAGCAAACCAGCTGATTTGTTGTGGGTATTTGAGTATTACGTGCGTTTTATAAAGATATTTTTGAAGCTCTGGCAAATTGCTGCACGTAAACTTATCTGATATTAAAATCATTATAAATAGAACTTGAATTATTTAAAATTTTTAATTACACACATGAGTGGGTTATTATTTTGTTTATTTTTTTTTTTTTGTGAGTTTTGCTGACAACGCCCTCTAATTAGTTAATCACGTTTAAACATATAATATAGCGAATGGAAAACGCTTTCAATTAATGGATCTATAATTACAGAGCAAGCAAATCTAATTGTCGTGTTGTGTTTTACAACTCTTTTAGTTAATTGTGCAACTGAATAACAAAGCCGAACATGACACTCTTGCCAGACATCAAACCCTCTAATGCCGCATGCTGCGGAGGCGGCGGCAGCGGTGACTGCGACGGCGACGCCAGCAGCAGCAGCGGAAAATGTTGCCTGGGCATTAACTGTTGCACCTCAGCGGCCAGCTCGGAAATGTCCATAGATGAGACGTCCTTCTCCTCGTCTGCTGCCAAAGCTAATAACAATTTAACTGAATTTCGTGCTCACAATTATCACGATGCTGTGGCTCATGCCAACTTCGATCAATGCGAAAAGGTGGACATTGAATTCTCGGATGTGCGCTATGCAGTGCGCAAGTTTTCATTTGCTGAACGAAAATTTGGTAAGTGAATCGTGGTCGGGGCATTGGGGAGTAACTAAGACGCTAAGACAGTTGATGAGCGATATTGGAATAATCGATAGTATCGAGTCAGTTATTTTTAGTGCTGTTTTTGGCTGGGACTCAGATATTTTATTGATTGCTTATTATTTATTTATTATAATTTATTGATTGTTTATTGGAACATCGGGGAGTAATTTAGGTATACAATGAGTAAGATTGGAATACTCGATAGTATCGATTGTTTTAATTTTTGCTTTATAACTTATTATTTTAATTTTTATTTATAACTATATAATTTGATTATACTATATATTTATTTATGGTTAGTTAATAAGATGTAACTCTTTCCACTCCTTACAGTAACCAAAGAAATTCTGCATGGTCTGCAGGGAAATTTTCGTTCAGGCGAGCTGACAGCCATCATGGGGCCCTCGGGAGCTGGCAAAAGTACGCTCCTGAATGTTATGTCCGGCTTCTGGTGAGTGTGCTGACAAAGCTAATGATTTAATTAGATAAAGTGCTGGAGCAAACTAAACGAGATCGTTAGCAAATTAGCCTCTCAGCGAGGCAAAGCCTGTGAAGCGTTTTGTATATAGATCAATAGAGCGGATCGCGTGTTGTGCTAGCTTGTTTATTGTTTATAATGCACACAGCGCACGAATATCAAAAGTCGTGTCTAAGGCCGATGCAACGTATTCTCTGAGTCATTATATAGAGGCCCGATGATGCTGCCCATAATGATGAGTGCTACTTAAGTAAGCCAATGACTTTGAGCCGAGTGCACTGCGTGTAAATCAACAGTCTATATGGTATTACTACAGTATGTGGTAATAATAAACAAAATAATCAAAGTCGGAACAAAATAGAAATCGTTGTTATCAGTGCAATTTCGCGTGTAGACAGCAATAAGCTGACGGCTGAGCCTGTGACCCTGGTCAAGCCAAAACAAAAACTATTTCCCCCATATACAACATAATAGTTACATCATGAACTAAGTGCCAAGTAAATGTGAATAAAATAGTATTCTAAATTTCATTGTATATAATGCTATAATAAAGATCTCTTAGATTATAATAGTTTTGTTAATGTAGATAATGCAAAAATGATGATCGCCAAGTATTAATTGTTACCTTATTGTTACTTTTTAAAGCTATATGTGTTATATCGCCGCTTATCGGTCAACACACTTCGAACTTGAATAATATCGTCAACTTGTTTGTATCACCAACTTCTTTCTTAGTGCTACTGGAGTCACGGGCAGTATACGGATTAATGGCAAGATCATGGCCCCCAGCTCGGAGCGCTTTCGCCGACTCTCTTGCTATATACACCAAGATGATTTATTGCGTCCACAGCTGATGGTTGGCGAGGTCATGTTGCTGGCAGCTCACTTTAAGCTTGGCTTCAAAGTAACCAAGGCGCACAAGCTGAACTTGGTGAGCAGTGAATACTTTCTACTCACTGATGTGAATATGACAGACATAATATTGGGAATAAGAGAACTTCATCCAAATTCTATTTGCTTCCAACTCGTGTTTTCATTTTCTCTCTTTCTCTCTCTCTCTCTCTCTCTCTGTCTTTTTCATTTTGTTGTAGATCAAGCACATCTTATCGCTGCTGGGTCTGGAGCATCGCTATAATGTCTTCACTGGCAAACTGTCCGGCGGACAGAAGAAGCGTCTTGCGATTGCCTTAGAGCTGATAAGCAATCCGCCGGTGCTCTATCTGGATGAGCCAACGACGTGAGTAATTGCATATATTGTAGTGATAACTATAGATTAAATACTCCGAGTCCGAGTCTGAGGCTGAGTTCAAGCACTGTGTTTGCGAAGTTCAATGAATTTGCATCCGGCAAACAAATATAAGTCAAAGCGTCAAGTTTTCTCAGAAATCTATTTTAATATTTGCCGCACAGTTTATAGTTCAAGTCAATGCCCTGAATAATATCACTGGGCGCTCTTAGCCCTAGAGCACAATTTATGCTTATGAATTGTTATTTCGAGAAACAACCTAATTAAATGAGAACTTAACATATATTTTTACAAGCCATGCAAGCAAGTTATTCATACATTCAATTCAAATAGTCAATTAAAATCATTTCACCTGTTTGCAGCGGCTTGGACAGCAGCTCGTGCAGCTCTTGCGTGGCGCTCTTGAAGAAACTTGCCTCACAGGGACATACGATAGTATGCACCATACATCAGCCCAGCGCATTGATATTTGAAATGTTCGATAAGCTCTACACGGTGGCAGATGGACATTGCATGTATCAAGGACGTGTACGGGAGCTGGTGCCGTTTCTAGCCGACCAGCAGCTCGTGTGCCCAAGCTATCACAATCCTGCGGATTACTGTGAGTACGATGGAGTAACAGCATAATCAACATAAAATTAATTCAACCATGAAGAGGGTGGCACAGAAATCTCGAGATTTTCGTCTGAAATCAAATCGTTAGAGATTTTAATGTTTGGCATATTAAGAAAGAGCTGCTACCATTTCCATTAGATAGGGGATCAGTGTAGCCTGAAACCAACTCGAAGCTGATTCTGGGTTGGTTTGAAGCTGATTTGAAATTCTGTGGCACCCTAGAATATAAAATATTACCTGCCCTTAAATATGAGAAATTATACATATACATTGCGGTGTCAGACATGAATTATTTCGAATATCATTTTACTATTTCTCAAAACCATTTAATTTCCATATTAAATATTAGTAGCAAATACATATGACATAGATCTGATCTGTATAGAAAATTAGCTAGAATTTATAGGGTAGGCATAATTATTTTGTCATACTGAAAAAGGGAAAACAATGTTGTAAATAAGCCTTACAATAATTTAGTTACTGTGGGTACAAAAGCTAATCAATTTTTATACACTTTGACATTTTTTGTAAAAAATGGAAAAGGGTATTATGAAGTTTGCTTGCTGTATGAAACAGGGAGAAGGAGGCGTGGCAGACCCATAAATATATATATATTCTTGATCAGCTGCGTCGATATAGCCATATAACCATGTCCGTTCGTCTGTATGAGTGCGTGTTCCTCAGCAACTACCTAAGAGCTAGAGCACCAAATTTGGTATGTAGGTGCTCCTTATATCCAGGACACTACGCTTTATTTTATTTTTTTATTTCCTCCCCCCCTTCAAATCGAAAAAAACGATATAAAGCAATAAAGAGTTTTATTAAACTTTAACTTAAACAACTATTAGGAGTTCAGCTTTTGCTTTTTTATGACTTGAAACATTTTCATATGCTACACTTAATTATTACCTTTGGTTGAGTGGTCATAGATCAACTTTGTCATGCACAAAACTTCTGGCAAATAAAAATAATCATTTGATATTCCTAAATTCAATTTACAGTGCTGGAGGTGGCTGTGGGTGAGCATGAGCGTGATCTTGATAATCTTATAAATGCTGCAAATAAAAAGTATTACGAGGATGCGTATCGCTTCAGATACATGAGCAGTGCAGATATGTCGCAAATTATCAATAAAATACAGGGTAAGTTGGCCATTAGTCTCGAAGCCAACAAAGTTTTATTGAAAGATCTACTTGCAGACACAATTGGCAGCAAGAACTTGAGCTCCAGCTCCAACAAAGATTCAGACACTGTAGCTTTGGCGCAACTCAGCAGCAGCTATGACTATGCGACGCCTGCGCAACTTGAGCTTGAACTGGAGGAAATCAAGGCGCTTAATGCGCCCAATCCCAATGAGCTTGCCACTGACGACACAATCACCGACACTGTCTCGGACGCTGAGCAGCAGCACCAGCAGCTATTAGCTGTGCAGTCTGCTTCGTTTCTTATGCAATATCTGCTCCTCATGCAACGCATTTTGGTCTGCGCCAAGCGAAACTATGTGAGTACACTTTGACTTCAGCTTCGGCTTAGGTTCCAGTTTGCTGGGCACAAGGCCAGGCCCAGGGCACATCAGTGCAGCTGACAATTCGACTTTGATTGGCAGTTAATTTAATGCACTGTAATTAACGTCTGGCTGGCTTTGGCTGGCGAAAATTTTATAAGTAGCCAGTTTGCTGTAAACTTTTTTAAGCGCTCTATCAACTTTCGTTTAAGCTTAAGTAATATTTTTCATATTTTTGTGAGTCAAGTCTTTGCCATTGCTGTTCCTATTTAAATAATTGCCCAACAAGTATATTTGAGGCATATAATTATTTTTAACACGCTTTCGGATTTGCAACAATAACGAGTACTATAAGCTTAGCGTGCCACACAAATATTATTATATGTTACAAGCTATCATGCAATATGCTTTTATGCTCGCGTTGTCTAAATTTAAGGCCCTGTCGAAGGTTTTTTTCTAAACGCTTTTTAATGGCCACAAAGCAAAATGGCTATTACCCACAAATTGCTCGAACAAAGCGAAATATCTCATGAGCTATCCTTAGTGCAATCAAGCTAACAATAAATTTAAACTAAAATATGTACATTTTAATAAAAAATAGAAAGCGTAATGGCAGACCAGAAAGACATGCAAAGTCTGTCTGTCCATTTGTCTGTATAAGCAGCAAGAGCTCAGACACTATAGGAGCCAGAGACACAACATTTGTTATATAGATACTTCCACTTCCGAGATACAGTCATGCTTCCGACCGATGCCGAATGTTTCAGAACGATCGGATAAAATTGAATAAAATACAAATTACTAGGATTTAAATTCCAAAAGTGTATTAATAAGTTGGCTTTGCCCACCTTGAACTCAGGCTCTCGACTGATACTGAACGTTTCACCCGATTGGATAAATAGCTACTAGAATTATTAGAATTGAAATTTCAAAGTGTATCAAAAAGTTGACTGCGACTTGATTTTAGCTTGACAACAAGCTAATAATTTTCATTAAAATTTTGTAAAATTTCATAATGATTATTGCACAACAGGTTTAATGACACAACAAATTAAAATATTACCAATCTCGATTTACATTTGAATTCAATTTAACGCTTCTAAATATATGTAAATGTAAATCAAACTAAAACAATAGCTCAAGTCATTATATTTTAAGAATTTGGTCATTAACACTTTGAAGTCTTTATTTCTTTTCTTTGGCAGTTATAAAAAGTAATCTTAAATTAAAATGCAAATGCAAAAATTCCAGTGACTAAATTTTGAGATGTTGAGGTGAAACCTTTAGCCTTTTTCACTCAAAACATAATGTTCAAATAAAAGTTTTTTCCGGTTAAGTTAGTCATAAAAGCCTTAAAAAGTTGCTGCGTAGCAGGCAAAGTGAAATTATTTGCTTTTGTGTAAGGAGCATTAAGTAGTGCTTGTTAATATATATTTTATGGCAAATATTTACATGAGACTGCAGACCCACTGCATACGCGTACATAATTTAAATATAATATATCTAAGAATGTGTGTACTTGATTTTGCTTCATTGAAATGCCATTGGAGCCGAGTGGCTTTTAGCGTCTTGTAAATTGATTTGTTGTTTTGCCGACATACATAGCCAATCTGAGTGTGTGTGTGTGTGTGTGTGTGTGTGTGTGTTGGCGGCATCAAGCTCGATTCTCAACTGACTTTAAGAGCGCCACTCAACTGTGGCCATAACTCAAACAAAACAAAAAACAGCGTCAAGCAACAGCAACCTTCACACAGTTAATGCCTCATGGTGGCAAGCTCAAAGCATAAGCCATATATGTCGCATGTTCTATGTTATGTCTAATGTTCTAATGCTCTCCCCCAATGCTATATCTAATTTCAGTTTCTGCTGCTGGCTCGCATCGCTTCGCACATTATAATTGGCGTCATTTTTGGCTATCTCTACATGAACGTGGGCAATAGCGCGCACTCAGTGCTGGGAAACTATGTGTATCTCTATGGCTCGACGCTGCTCTTGGTCTACACGGGCAAAATGGCTGTGGTGCTCACATGTAAGTATCGCAAAAAGAAACTCCAACCCCAACACATGTGCCATTTAACAAATTCTTTATGCAATGCTTAGGCAAGAATTGTCAACTTTTTGGGTACGGTCGTTTATTAGCCAAACACAAAACGTTAACGTTAACTTATCTTGTAGTATATCTAACTTGTGTCTTGTTGCAGCTGCACCTTTTGCATTCGTTTGTGTTATGCAATCGTTTGTTTATTTATTGTTTAGCTCTCAGATTTTTCTAGGCTTAGCAAGTTATCAAAGGCGGTGCACATCCAAGTCGAATTTGAAAGCGTACTGAGCTAACTGGCTTTCCTAACAGTTATTCAATTTCAATTCATAATAAGCCTTAATCAATCATATGTTTATCAATGAATGAAAAAACTACAAAATGAATATTCAACAAATATTACTAACGATACGTTAGTACACATCAGCAAAATCAGCTGATTCAGTTTTTAAGCTATACGCATGAGTAGCTGCGAACTGCGTGTGGTTCAGTTTTTAAATTATCTGACAGTTGCTCCCAAGGATGTCTGTCATAAAGTAAGGCACTTATTCATTTACAAATTTACACTCAACAAAAAACACAAAGGAAAACAATAACAATAATCATAATAAGAAAACACTCATGTGTTGAAAGTACTAAACTGGTTTGTTGTTGCTGTTGTTGTCTTGCAATTTAATTACATTGTGGTAGCCAAACCCGTTTTTGTCCAGTGACCTGACCCAATTTCATTCAAGGAGCGGGAACACCTTCACCTTCAATGTCGTTAATAATGCCATAAATATAGTTTTAACTCAATTTTAATTAATTTACTTGTTTCTTTATTGCAGTTCCGCTGGAGATTGATATGCTGACGAGGGAACATTTCAATCGCTGGTATAAGCTGGGACCGTACTTCCTGTCGCTGATCTCCTTTGAAATACCTTTCCAGGTGAGTTATGAGCGTCACGTGGCGCGCATTAGTCGCCGCGTACATCAATCACAGCTGGGCGGCATAAGCTGCCGTCTTTAGCGAGATCTTAGCCAGCTTGTGTTTAATGACTTGACTTTGCCATACGATCCGATCATTAAGTCAAATTAATGTCCGCAGTAGCCAGAACAGAACAGAAACGTTGTTTATCTTCAAGTTTGCGTGTCGCGTTCTGACAGCCCCTCAACTGCAATTTGGCGAGCTCATATTGTTGGCATAGACATTGAGCGCTCCACGCAGTCATTGTTGAAATTTAATGAACTTACGGTCTTATTCTCTCCAGCACACCCAATTTCGTGGAATGATTATTGTATGCTCTATGCTCTTTCATTTGAATTCAATTACATTGGGGTTTTTATTTTGTACCTTTTGTGCTGAAGATTATTAGCTAAATATAGAATGAGAATAGAAGAATACTTTACTATAAATATATAAGATCTGGAAATAATTATTATCACATTTATTTATAAATATAGAACAATAATACTCAGCTAAGATTCCATCCATCTTCTATATATTTTGTTGTCATTACTTAGAGCTTTTGCGCTGCGCTTTACATCATCATCAGTGTGCGGCTGACGGACAACGACAGTGTAGAATCATTTCGAATTGGATACTTTATGATTCTGGCGATTTTGGCCACGCTTAGCGCTCAAGCTTGGGGTTTCTTTGTGGGCGCTACGCTGCCAACAAAGGTAAGCAAAATTTAAAAATGTGTACAAGTTATGGTTAATTAATTGGTATTTAATTTGTTGTCACAGCTTGCCGTGTTTCTGGGTCCCATATTAGCCGTGCTATTCTCAGTATTTGGCTTCTGCACTCGCTATATAGACATAACACCAATGCTCCGCTGGATGTGGCACCTGAGCTACTTCCGAGCTGGTTTCCATGGGGCTCTGAATGCCATCTATGGCCTCGATCGACAGATGCTGGACTGCCCAGAGACACTTATGTACTGTCATTTCCGCAGTCCCAAAGTGTTTCTCAAGTACATGATGATATCGGACGTGCATATGTCTGACTGTGTGCTGCTCATGGGCATTGTTATAGGCGTAATGCATTTGCTGACAGTCATCACTCTCTGGCGCAAACTCAATAAGCGCTAGATCCATAAGTTCCGCTTAGTCTGTACTATATTTTATTTAATTTGTGTGTACATACCGGGTGCTTAATCTCAGTGCGTGTTTATTTTGTTTTCTTTCTGTCTATATTTCAATTGTAACCTAATATTTATTGTCAGTTTAGTTAGTGGATCTTGTTCTTTTTTATTGTTTCGTTCTGTACACGAAAGGCTTTAGGGTAACACTGGGATTGCATTTGTAGTACCCAGTTTAGTTATAGTTTAATAGTTTACTAAGTGCTGCTATACCAAATACGAACAAATTCAATCGAAAAGAAACAAAAACTGTTCATAGCACGAAATCAGAGCTTGCCAATTACTTTCGAATTCAACAAATTGATAACAATAGCATTTAGTTGATTGTTTTGCCAAATTCACACATAACATTTCATTATATAGGAATATATATGAGCAACAATAAAGACACTTTGTGATTTCGAATTTGTAGCTCTAAGTCAATTATAGTCTAAGTCTATTTTTGTAACAATTTTGTTGCTTCTACTTTTAATTAAATAAAATTAAATGGTTTAATTGAATTTTAGTATAAAAACTGCTTATATCCTCTGTCGTACTTAATCTTACAATCTAAACAATGCGTTTTATTAATGCAATATGTATATACTAATACAAATAAATACATTGATGGTATCAAGCCGATTGCAATTCGACCGTCGAAGTTAACTCTAAACTATGTTAAGTTATGTTTTGTTGTGTTGTGATGATTGCACAGCTCCCGCTGTTCCGCCTCACATGGTGGACATGCGCGCATAACCATATCTAATGATCTGATCATGATTAAGCGGCGCATCTGCCGTCAGTTGAACACGCTGCCATTGACGAGTCTCGTTGGATTTGCGTATGGCTTCAACCACGGCCTGCACGTAAAGACCATCCTCGAAGGTGGCAGCTGTGGAAACAGGCGCTTTTATCCAGCTGGACTCTTTGCTGCCAAATGCTTCTTTTAAGGCGCCAACCATTTTGCACAGACCTTTGATGTAGGGACGCGGCAGCAATGAATTGTTTGTGGCAAAGTGCAGGTCTTGCACATCTACATACACAGCCTCCTCTTTGGGCTGCCCCTCCTTCAGCAGAAACAAGTCGCCACCACGCACCACCAAATGTCCTTTGCTGCCATAGACGAGCACCTCCTGTGAGAAACTTTTCGCAGGCACTGTGTGACTGTGCAGCGCCACAGTCACCAACGTGCCGCTGGAAAGCTCCATTTGGAAGTTACAAAAGTCCGGCGCCGTTATTTGTCGTATGCCACTGATTGCTGGTGTGGATTTTGTATAGGCGCGCAGCACGCCATGCACACGTATCGCCTGTTGTTGCAGCAGAAAACTCACGAGATCCACCACACTGCCTACTAGGTTTAATGCACCACCGCCCATCTGTGCATCACATATCCAGTTGTATTTATCTGGAAATAGCGTGCCCATTTGCACACGCACATCCATCAGCATAACTTCTGATTGTGGACCAATGAGTTCCTCCTGCAGGCAGCGCCGCATTTGTTGCTACAAGCATTTTAAATCTATTAAAAGCTCAATTCTTTTATTTCCATTCAATTTACTTACAAAGGCAGGCAGAAAGCGAAGCGGATGATTCACCAGTGATATGAGCGTTGGATAGTACTGCGAGGCCCGCACCATTTTCAGAGCGTCTATTTGGTGCAGGCCCGCTGGCTTATCGCATACCACATGCTTGCCAATACCCAGTGCTTTTACTGAAATCTCTGCATGCAAAAATGGCTGGCAGACAATGAAAACCAAGTCCACATCCTTACGCAGCAGCACATCGTCTATGACGTTTGTGTGGAAGCCAACATTTTGTGCCGTTGCGGTTTCTTTGGCCTCCTTTAGTGTGCGCCCCCATATCGCACGCACCTCGAAGCCCTTCTCGCGCAACAGTGGCACCAGGACATTTGCTATTTCCCCTGTTCCAAACACGCCAACGCCAGGTAACATTATTTTATGTTTATGTTTTGTTTTTATTAGGCGTTGTATTCAGTGTTACCAAATTGGGAAAACACAAAAGTAGTTTTGGAAGCCAAAATGAATATACCGGAAAAATACCAGCTTGGTCAGCACATATCATCCACAAAAATAAGCGATGCATAATTTTCTTATCGGTGCGAGCAAGACCGCATGTTTGCGGTTTATGGATAACTTGTCAAATAATAAACAGATTTTTGAAAAATTATAAGAATAATAATAAAAAACATAAGAATGTTCGATATGTTATAAAATTATAAAAAAAAAGAACATAAAGTTTTAAGCATAATAATTAATCATTTTAAAATGATTAGTTATTGTAATCATTAACATACAATTGATTTTAGTGTTGCTCAATTTTTACTCATTACGAATGCTGCATTATTTGAAATTGTTTAAAATAATTGATGTGGTTAGTTAGATTCACTTTTAGCATCGTTAATTTTAACTGTAGCCCTTGTCAGTTCACCTACTTTCAGTTTTGCTGCCAAGGCTTGCGATATTTTGTCTATTCCGAAGGGCTTTAAACCATAAATAAGATAATCTAGGACATACATTAACATAGGCGGCACATAGTGAAAAGAAATGGCATTATCTGAGCAACAGTCAAGACCCTAAAATAGATAATAGGTTACGATAATCATACGTGATTATAACAAATACAAAACTTACATCATCTGTTTTATAAAACATAAACTGCCAATACCACCAGTCATTTTCTTTAGGATCCGCAAGCATATGAGTCTCCGGCCTAAATGGAAAAAACCGACCACGGCCATTGCTATCACGGGAATCACCCGCCACAACGTTAACATTCTCCAAGCATTTTCCCATTTCTTTGTCCTCAGAGCCTGAGTTGTGCTCTTTGCATAGTTCAGGTTTGGGCAGAGCTTCTACGACAAAGCGACGTACTGCTTCCCGGCTGAGCACATAGCCAGCACCACCGGACATGTAGCCCTGTTTCACATACGGCTTAAATTTGTAGCCAAAATAGACTGGAGCTTTGGGATTATAGGGATAGAGCATATAGCGCATATTCTCCACGATCGTATAGGTGTCGTCATCTGCTTTTAAGAACCAATCGGCGTCGTTGATGTGATGCTCGTATATATACTTATACGCCTCCTTGGTCTTGCCCCACAGATAATTGCGGCCCTCACCCATTGGCAGGGCGATAGCGTTTAGCTCCTCATCCTTGGCAGTGCTCATAAAGAGAAGCTTATTGCAACGCTTGCCCCAGGTTCGTTTTACATGCAACGCCTTCGTCTGATGATTGGTTGGACTGGTCATAACCCAGCATAACACACGCACCTCCCTTTTTAGCTGATCAGCTAGTGTTGAATTTTCCATTGAATTCAGCGGATGAATAAATGCATTTAATGGTTTTAATAGTTTATGAATACCAATGGGACGTGGGGTTTTGGACACTAATGTATAGGATACTAGTTGAGCTAAAAAATAGCCCATAATAAGGCCTGCCATAAGGGTTAAGAATGTTCGTTCTTTGAAAAAACTTGCTGAAATTGAATTTGTTTAAAAATAATTAACATTCTCCTAATATCACGTATGTACATACATTCGGTTCGTAAAAAAAATAGTCCCATTCTGAGTCACTTTACACTGGCAATATTAAGGTTCTTAATACCGTTTGAAGCCAACGAATGTGTCTATTTAAGTCTCAACTGAAGATTGGAAAACCAAAAATAAGAAGAGTTCTATTTTTCATGCCAATTGTGTAAATAAAAACTGGTTGCCGTTCTCTAAGCCACTGGCGATGACATTCAATAGACATCTGCATGGCTCAGAGCATAGGTTAAAAATAAAGTATATAATATGATATGATGTTGTTACATTTTAATAGAATGTAAATGTAAATATGTATAAATAAATTAAAATAAAATAATAATAAAATATCAGAACAAACCTTATTTCTACTTTCTTCTTATGCATGGCAAGAACAAGAGCGAGGATTAAAAAACTGATTTGGCATTCAAATGCATTCGAAAAAGAATCTCATTCATTCGAATATGTGTTTTTTTCAATTCATTCATGCAGATGTTTAGTTTACATAGGAACGAATGCTTAAATATTTTCAAAGTGTAAACATGAACGCATTTAAGTTGGGACAAACCGACGGTGCTGAACTGAGTCAGCTTGTCTTGCTGATCGAGAATATATCTGTTATATATACATTCATATTCAAGTACTAACGGTTACACTAATGTTAAGAGCTTAATTACGACTGATCTATATTTGGCAGTTATCGATAGGCTTATTGTAGGTATGTTAGTATTACAGACTGTAATTTACAGTATGAGCAGTGCGTGGCAACTTTTAATATTGGTGTAGCCGTTAGTATTTGAATATGAATAGATATATGACAATATCCTTTATGGGGTCTGCCACGCCTCACTCTCCCCGTTTATTATGAAATTGTGAAAGAGTGTAAATAGCTATATGTTTGGATCAGAGCTGAAAAAGCAAATAGCTGTATTAATTTTCCCCATTTACGTTGCCAATTCCCATATGCCTTAAGGGTTCGTTTTATTTAAATAGTAATGGCTATAGGCTAACAGGCTATAGGCAGAAATTTATCAAAGATAAACTTTAGGAGCTTTATAGACTTAATATACTTCATAGACTTATTTAATTTCTTGTTCCTACTGTAAAATATATAATTTTTCTCGTGGATCATTTAATTTATAATATTTATTAATACTCCCAGTATCACACATTGAAGTGGAGAGAATATACATACAATAAAGGAAATAACGACCACGTTCATTGATCTCCAGCTGCTACTCTCACATTCTTCAAACACTTGCCTATCCCTTTTTTTTTCTTAACCAGTATAATATCCTACGAAACTTAGGATTGGGTAGGTCTAGATACGCAAGCAGGTTGTTTATTCGATTTGAAATATTCGGCATCGCTGAAGAACTTGATGAAGAACTTGAAGTATATCCGTTTTATATTGTTTTTATGTAACAGGGAGAAGGAGGCGTGGCAGACATCAACAAGGATATTTATTATCCGTCTGGATGTATGAGGAACAGAATTTCAGTAACTATAAAATTTATAAGAAACAAATTTGAGAGCCAACTTTTATATTTTTATTTCTTTCCCCCTCCACCGTATGCAAAAATACGATTTATTAAGCCTTAGCTGTTTTGTGTGTATGTGTTTGTGCGTGTTTTCTTCAATGCCCTAATCAAAGTGCATAGAAAATTTGGTTGTGCCCAACATGTTTGATTTACAAATCGTCTCTATTTATTCCTTTTCAATTTGTTGGTTAGGAGGAGAATATTACAAAAAAAAAAGTTCTGCTTATATATAGAAATATGATATATCTGCTAATAGGGTTGTATCAACTCAGCTTGTCTTACTGATCAAGAATTGATATACTTGTATACTCGGACACGCCTCTGTTTTCCACGACTTCATGATACCCTTTCACAATTTTATAAAATTTGTCAAAGTGTATGAAAATGTAACTTTTTGCTGCTCTTTGTCACTTAAGTTATTAATATATAAAGCCACTTAAAGTCATTTGTAATACAATATATTTTTTTTTATTAAATATGCTTGAATGAATACCAGATCATAATACATCATTGAGTAGGTATGTATGAAATCGCTAATACGTACAATTTAAAGCTTATATGATTATGCTGTTTTAAATTAGTTTTGACTTTTATGCGATTACTATAGCTAACTAAATGGACCTGCTTATAGGGGGTTTAATTAGCGCTTACTTAAGACCTAAGCATGTGCCGTTTGCAAAATTACATTTCTAATTAAATACATAAACAAGTGAGCGATTTAACCGCACGTTTTCATAACTAAATTAACAGTACTCAAGTATAACTATTATTTTGGTATTTGTACAGAAGACTTGTAAACTAAAAAAGAATACAAGCTTATAAATAAGAGCCTGAGCAATAACTTTTTAATAAAAACAAATTCAATGAAAAATGGCAAAAGGGTGGGTTATGCTTAGTGCAATATTTACATTTTAATGTTGGACTATATACAAGTTATAGTATCCAGCAATCACTGTGTGGTGCTGTCACTTGTTTCCGCTGGCTCCTTGGGAGCTGGCATCAGTTCACCCAGTGCCAGCTTGTTTGGTAAGGCATCTGGTGTGTTAATAATGCCATATGGGCGAAGATGATATATTAAATAGTCCAGCACATACATTTGGTTAGGCGAAACATAGTGGAACGATATGGCATTGTCCGAGCAACAGTCCAGACCCTGGGAATACAAATATTTGTAATAATTGATAATTGATAAAAGTTTCCATTCAAGTTTTACCTCATTTGTCTTATAAAATATGTACTGCCAGTACCAGAACTTTTTATCCGTATGTGATGGTATCAAATGATGCTCGGGCACAAAGGGAAAGAATCGACCTCGCCCATTGGTATCACGAGAATCGCCTGCTAGCACTTTGACATTTTCCAAACACTTGCCCATCTCCACATCTTCGGCACCCGTGTTGTCCTTCTTGCATAGTTTAGGATTGGGCAGAGCTTCGACGACAAAGCGACGCACTGCTTCACGGCTGAGCACATAGCCAGCACCACCGGACATGTAACCCTGTTTCACATACGGCTTAAACTTGCAGCCAAAATAGACTGGTGTCTCGGGATTATAGGGATAGAGCATATAGCGCATATTCTCCACGATCGTATAGGTATCGTCATCTGCTTTTAGGAACCAATCAGCGTCGTTTATGTGATGCTCGTATATGTACTTATACGCCTCCTTGGTCTTGCCCCACAGATTGTTGCGGCCCTCACCGATTGGCAGGGCGATAGCGTTTAGCTCCTCATCCTTGGCAGAGCTCATAAAGAGCAGCTTATTGCAACGCTTGCCCCAGGTGCGTTTCACATGCCGCGCCTTCTTCTGATGGTTGCTCGGGTTGGTCATAATCCAGCAGAGTATGCGCACCTCGTTGTAGAGCTTCTCGGCCACGGTGGTGTTCTCATGCGCATGCTCATGCGTGCCCACATCTTGTTCGGGGCCGGAGAGCTCGATCATGTCGTGACTGTGATGGGCATCGTTGACGTCGCCATGTCTATGGCCCTCATATGGCAGGTATTCTCCACGCTGCTGCGTGGAGGAGTAAACAAACAGTGACGATAGACAGAAGCCTACAATGAGGCCAATGATAAGCGAGACGAATGAGCGCTTGTTGGAACGTCCTGCAAAATAGTGTGATTAGGAATTTAACTAACATCTTCGGGGAAGTTACTTACCTTCATTGAGCAAGGAGCGCCCCAGCAAACTATTGGCAGTCATACTTCTAATGCTTGCGGGCTTAGTTTGGGTTGGGTTAAGATAAAGGTCTGTGCGAGGAGGATTCAGTGAGGGCCTCTTTGGTTTTGTTGCGTTGGGAGCGAGGCTAAGACTACGCTTTACATCTTCTGTAATAGATTCGAAAATTAATAATAATTATTACACGCACAGCGTTAAACAGTGTCTGCCTAATATTGAAGCTGCTACTGCATGCGACAGACACTCAAAAGCAAGTGCTTAACTTTTCTAGCTCCACTCAGCTGAGCTCGTGCAAACGTGACATATCTGTAGTTCAACTCTACCCACATTATGTTCAGCTGCAAGCTGCTTCTCATTTATCTCAATTTATAGTACCATAATGCACATTCTGTAATAAATCTCATATCAATTTATGTGATCGTCTCTGGCTAGCACGTCTGCTTATTTATTTATTTCGCATTTTTGTGGGTCACTACTGTGTTTGAATGACTATCGAACATCCAACTTGCTTTTCACTGTACAATTCAAATCGGTTAGACACCATAAAGCCAATTCCTTATAATTCATATTTGAACTTTATTGTTCGCTCTACAATACAAAAAGCCAATTCTTTATAACTCATATTTAAACTTTATTATTCGCTCTACAATTGAGCCCCACCGTCCAAAGTCTAGAAGTTATAAGTATGGCAGATAGTTTGCCAACTGAACAAATTGAAAGCAAGAGTCTGGAACTTACTGGAGAAACAGCATGTGCCTATCATAATAATAATAAAAAATGTAATGTAGTAAGAGTAAGAGCTACTTCTCGAGTTTGACCGGCACAAATTTATGGCGTTATGCTACACATTTCATCAAAAACGGTCTAGGGAAAAAAGTAATGAATTCGAATTAGTTTTCCGATAGATATAACTTCAATTGACTAGTAAAAGACAAAATGTACAGTATTTCTCAAACTATTTCGATCACAACATTTTTGTCTTTGTGTTACAATGCGTACTATACAAACTGATTGAGACTCTACGATCTGATAGATTGTCGATATAAGCGTTCCTTAGGTTCTGGTCCAGTGCTAATAGAGTCGCTAAGTGAGAACAGGGCAGTGACAGAAGTGTGTCTCAATACATTTCTCTTCTTCTACATAGTTGAAAGTTTTGAAAAAGTCATTTACAAACAGATTTAGTGGAGAGCGTTCTGTAAGGGATCTTTGCAAAATTGAAATGTCGATTCTTTTATAGTGGAGGATGATAATGGGATAATGGTATGCTTGAGCCTTGAGTTTGACCATGTCAGAATGCAGACAGATGTGAAAGGTATTATATTAGCCTTAATTTAATATTAATAAGAACTATGTTAGGTTTAAGAATATGTTTAATTGTTTCATAACTAAAAAATATAAACCTTTCGTATTTGAAGTCAACTGCTTGAAACACATCGTATTTTATATAAAAGCTCCAAGCATTTTAATTTTTTCTTAGTCTTAAGTCTTAATATCAATGTAATTGAAAGTTCTAAATTTCTGCGAGAACATAAATACCTTCATTTTTTTTGGGTAATTAAAAATTTTGAAAAATGTTAATAGTGCGCGGTATGTGCGCGGCTCTACACTCTACAGAGATCTCAACCTGCACACAGTGGAGGAACAAATCGGACGCCACACAAGCCGATATACGGACAGATTGATGAGGCACTCCAGCTTGCTTGCAAGAAGACTTTTACCTGCTAGACCCCTAAGAAGACTTCGCCGGCAAGGGTTTACTAAAACTATTGGTCGACGATGAGGATATCGTGCTAGGCTAAATTCAGTATAGGGCATCACTATGCTGTTAGGTTAAAAATTCAGTACAATGTATGTGATGTTATAGTACACTTTTGAAGTACTGCTTCTTCACTTAATAATATAATATATATTTCAAAATGAAAAGTGTTATCAACGTACATTAATTCAGAATTTTGTACTCTTTGTAATACTGTTATGAATTTAAGGCTTTTGAGCAATAATTGAAAAACATCTTGGAGCACAAATTAGATAATCGAAATATAGCTTTTAATCTTTTAATAAATGTGAAATGCATGCAATTTTGTAGTACATTTACAATTATCGACCAGCGCGTCTTATTTACCGGAGTCAACTGAATTGCAGTTGCTTTTCGAGCTAAAGTATTTACATATATTATGCACCTACTTCTGCTGTTTCTTTTTGCACACACTATAAAAATTGCCAACGTTGTAACATTTGTTTACATTATCAGCAAATAAAACTGCAAAAAAAAAAAAAAAACAGAATAAATATTTTGTTAAACTAGTTAATGCGCTTTGACATATGGTTTTTACACTAGAAATAATAACAATTGAATTGAATTTGTTTTGCAACTTGGCTGAGAACTGAAGAGGTGCAATTAAAAGTGAATCACAGCTTATTGTAAGTTTGAACTTTTATCAGTGCTAGAGACTTAGTTGTTATTGTAATTAAGAATACTTTTTATGAAGGTTACATTTATTTATTGTTAAGATATAAAATTAAATAATAAATCTGACTACATGTATCACAAGTAAATATTTATTGAGACTCCAAGCGTGTTGCCAATGATTCTAATTGCAAACGCAACTGCATATTAATTTAATATAATTAAGCATGTAATAGACAGACCTACATTTTAGTTATGGTTATCGTTATTGTGAGCTTTTGGCATAGACCATTTATGTCATGGCATTTATCTAGCTGAAACCAATTTCGCATTTGAAAAACGCATTTGACCGAGTCAATTATTTAAAATTGCACGACAGAGATACGAGTCAAAACTAGTGCAAGCTTTGCACACAAAAGGCATAAAAAGTATTATTTAAAATTAGCATAGACTAGACTGAAATTCTTTTCAAAACTGTGCACGCCGTGAGACTGATAAAGAGCTCCATTTGCTTAATTATTTATGTCTTACATATGGAAGCACACATGCATTACATTAAATAGATAGATGTCTCATCAGAATTTTTGGGTCTATTTAAAAAAGTGTTTAAAAAGAAATTAAAAAATCGCATTGAAAACATTTAGTATCGAACGAAAACTGATCTGATATTAAAATTTTATGTTCAGTTTGGCTCTTGTACTCTAATTGAAAATATTGCCATAATATTTTGTTTATGGAATATCCGTCTGCATCTCTATTTCATTGTGAGTCTTTCAAAAATGTTTATAATTATTGTAAGCACTTTCATTGAAAAGTTACGCTGGCAACAATGCGTGATAACTTAACAATGCTTTAAATATAATGAATTGATTATCTCATAGGAAGTATGTTCGCATACATACATATTATATATCACAAAGCATTCCCTTTTTGATCAAACTACCATGACAGTTCATTCACAGCAGAGCAACAAACAATTCTTTTTTCAATTGTCGAAACTGTTTTGTTTGCTGCTTTAGTTAACCAATAAAATCGGCCACGCTTGGCGATTCGAGCTACAACGAAACAAAAAGTCTACTACTACTATTTAATTAAATTGTTGAATGTAGAGTCGGTTGTATGTGTGTTAGTTTATTTCAATTAATAGATAAACATGGACGAAAAAATATAAATGCGTACTTAGGCTGTGAAACAAAAATGAAATTACTATATTATTTATATATTATCTGAAACTGACCATGATAACTGTTATCTATAGCGACATGCAGGCAAATATGAAAGTATTACATCCGTTTTCAATGTACGACAAAGGGCCCTGTTAGAACTAATTTTCGTAAAACTTTTACTAGCACAAGGTTAACGATTCGTTACAGTAATTGCTGCTGCGCTTTTGTCACATAAGATAAGAATGGTACTTAGATATCATTCATGTGATACATAGACAATTATTATATTTCTTTGATTGCTGATATTTTAAAGTCATACATCAATAGCTCAGCTACTTCATATATCAAAGTTTCGCAATCACTTGGTATTTTTTTCATAACAAGTCTCTTGTCTAATTGGCAAAATAGTTAACAGGGGTACACGTTGTTATCATAGCGTTACCCAAGTAGCTTGTATTTGTTTCAATTTGTTGTCTTTAATTAGAAATAGATTGTTCGCCACAGCAAGCTCTAAGATAAAGCAACTAATTTGGCATCTTTAATTTATCAATAGGAAAGTAAATTTCTTATTGCTTTGCTGGTTATGATTGATTGCCAAAATGTTTAGACAAAAACTCTAAAAGCATACAGAAACCAATTAATGCAGAACTTCTTGGGAAAATCAAACAGGTGTTTGATTTGAAATTCTATGCCACAGCAAGCGGTATACTAGGGCTTTGTTTGTTAATATGTCTTCAAGGCAGCGGCAGCGGCAGCCGCAGCGGCAGCAGCAGTGGCAGCTGCATGCAAAAAATTGTCACGAAAAATTGCCTCACGATTGGCAGCAGCAGCGGTTTCGTACCAACTAACTAGAAAGTAATACGTATTTTGGTGTATTTAAGTTCCGGCCTTCAGTTGTTGACATAATCAATTTTCATGTTTCCTTTCAGTTTTTTTTCTTTAATAAAAGTGATTATTATCAGTAGGCAGTTAAATAGAAACACTCTGTCATGCTTTGGATGATAAAAACTCAATGTGATAAGAAGCGTGTGTGTTTGTGAATTATATTATATACTATATGTATTTACTGCTAGTTTTAGAGAGGCCGCGAGATAAACTCGCTGAAATATAGAGCAAGGCACAAGATATTTGTGGTGTTGATCGTTGGATTCAACCCACATCTAATAACAGTAAATACTCGCGCTGGATCTGATTGCCGGGCTTGTAAGCTGAAATTCCATTGGATGAGTTACCCTTTGGAACGAGTTTGGCATTCAAGCGATTACTGTATTAAGAAAATATTATGTCAAGACTTTAATCGGCAGCCACAATAACTGACTTAATTTTAATTGAACAATTTCCATTATATTTAATAATTTAACGTTCATTGATAGGCATTAAACTAGCATTCAACTTTTTGCGAAATAGTTGCGTATAGAGTAGATAAAAGCCATCCTATTAAAATGCAAAAAGTGATTAAGAGAGCTTATCAACGATGCCAGTGTCTGTCTCCAGACAGTCTCTCCGCTCTTCATATGCATCACACATATATGTATGCATGTATGCAAAACTAAACGGAACTTATTGAGAGAGGGTGTGATCGCGCTTAAGCAGACCGCAAATAAATTAAAGAAATGCAGCGATACAACGGTAGTTCAGCCCTCTACTTATTGTCAAAGAGAAATGTGTCGCAAAACGGAAATGGAAGAGCGACAGTGAGAGAATAGGTAGTCAAACAAAAAGGCAGCTGTTGTTAAAATGCATGCGCATTATAAATAACAGCAACTAAAGGGAGTGTGTGGTTATTGAAGCCATGCCGAATTGCAAATACTCTACATAGAAGAGTATGCGGGAGCACGAATAAACGCAAGCAATTAAGCATTGAGTCTAGACACATGTATATATAGTTTATATATATTGTAGCCAACACCTATTTAAAAATACCAGCATATATTTTAACATTTTTATTATTTGATTGGTGTATGAACACATTTATTGCATTAACTTTTAAAATGCTGTATACTCTGTCGAGCACTTTGTATGGAAACAGCTAAAGCGCGCTGATTGTTTTTTTTTTATATCAAGCTCACAATTAATTTATTTCGATGTTTTCTCTTTACGACCTTTGCTGCACTTCGTGTTTTTTTATGCACTTTGATTGGATTTCTGTTCTGGCATGCTAAATCGCACCTGCGAAATTGCGCTTGTTATAAAATTTCTAAAATTTATTTTTTCATTTTATTAACTTCTTTATATAAATTTATTATAGATTCATTTTATAACTTTGTAGCATATAGCACAGGACGCTCCCTGGCCGCGTTGCTCTTTTGTGTATATTAGTAGCACGCGCACGTTTTTTTTTGTCACTTTACTCTTTGCAGTAATTTAATTGGTTAGCTTTTTATGCAGGCGATTTGTTTAGTCAAATTTGTATCACAACAATGCGATGTGCAAAACACACAACGATTTTCAAACTAATAATAACGTTTAATTAAAATTCTGAGCAACAAAACGCACAACAAACACTCAACGCAACGCGATGCAAAGAGCGAGCTAACGAATCGACAACAAAACGGCGCGTCCGCCCCGTATACTTTGCAATGCGAGACTAACAAAAAATTCAACCTAAGAGATACAAAGAGAGAGAGAGAGATCAGCACACATAGGTCAACTGTGGTTATGCATGGTCAACTTTGAGATATCCTGTAGGATGGTAAGTATGGTAAGCAAGTAAAAGGAAATTATT
The DNA here is from genome assembly GCF_011750605.1 of Drosophila busckii. Taxonomy (NCBI): domain Eukaryota; kingdom Metazoa; phylum Arthropoda; class Insecta; order Diptera; family Drosophilidae; genus Drosophila; species Drosophila busckii. The sequence continues at coordinate 316,806 of NW_022872723.1, read as the reverse complement.
TCCTGACATCTCTTATCTTTTAAACTTTAAATATATAAACTTATTCTTTATATTATTGTGACAGTATATGACCATTTAATGAAATATTACAGGGTAATGAAAACAACGCATGCGCTATCTTACTCACACTTATACCCACCGGCGAGCGAGCCGGCTTCTCTCTGCCTTGAAGAGAGAAACGTATGTACATATATTCATTCAACATATATACATACGTACAAAATACAAATGTACATATGCCTGGGTTGATAATGACTCTCTCCCTCTCTCTCTCACGTGCACATACATATATGCACATATTTGGGGAATAATTGCAACAACGATTAAGATAAGAAATTGTTTGTGCCTCACAGCTCACGCAAAGAGCGGATTGAAGCATGTGGTTATCTAGCGCTTGCAGTTTGCCACCCCTGCTATGGCAGCTGACAGAAGAGAGACTTCAGAGAGCCCTAGATAAATAGGTGAAGGAGAATAGAGAGGGAACAGCTGATTTAAATTGCTGTGTGCTCTAACGAATTTATTTAAACTATTAACTACCACATCCAAGCCGTAAGTCACAGTTCAGTTTGTCTCTTTGGCAATTGTAATGCTGATTCTCTATGAATATATGCCTATAAATTTGTTTTATCTACAAGAAATATCACTATAGTTAGGATACTTGTAACAATTTAATAGTCAAGTTTGCAACCACTTATTTTCAAACTCTAGACAGCAACCTGACTGTACATCAGAGCACACAGCTTTTGGCTGCATGCAACATATGATCAATGTGAGTAAATTTAAATGATGCAACTAGCTTTTTTAAATCATTTTATTGAGTTCATTAAACAAATAAAAGGCACTTGTATACATTGTCGTTAATTATAAGTACATACGCATGTATATAAAAGTACATATTAAAATAAAAATAAATTTGTTTGCTTATATATTTAGATTTTCGCTTAAATATACTGCCTAAACCGACAAAAATTACGTAGTAGTTGTTACTGTACAAGAAGATGATTTAATTTTGATGACATTGTTTTTTCTTTGCATTTCTTATTACACGATTAGCTGTCGCTAAACACATATTTACATTGCGCTCGATAAATAATTTGGCAACTAATAAATAGACATACTATACATAAGTCACGATGCATGACATTTAATTTGCATTCGAATGATTGAATTCATTCAGATTTTTTTTACTTTGTGTGATATGTACATAGATACAAAAAGTATTTGTATTTTAGAGACATAAGTACATTTTAAAAACCAATATATATTCATTAAATCTATATGTTTAAAACTAAATGCTTATAAATTTCAGCAAATAACAATTATTCAGTTAGTTCTTTAATTCAGACTGTGGTACATTCGGCCCAAGAGGCCTTTGGGAGGGGGTGCAGCTTATGATATTTGTTGTGCTTGAGCTCCATCTCCATCTTCTAATATCACTGTTTACCCTCTGCTTTAAAGAAATGCACAGCATAGTATGAGCACGAGTACTGCTAAGGGGAATAGGGCATAAATTTCGCTGCGTGGATGGCAGGTGGAGATAAGATTCGTGATATCATCCTCTTCATGTTCGATGCCATCACGTGTGGGCACCTCCACGACAACAATCTCATCGGATAGGAAACTAATGTTAAAACTGCAATATGTACTATTGAGACAGCCTGACGACTCGCTCAGGTTTGAATATTGAAATGTGGGCTTATAGATATCGAACAAAGCATGTATATCGTTACGCACTAAATCATTGTCACTGTAGAATATATAGTAGTAGTAACCATCGTCAACAACCTCATACTGGGCCACCCTATGCTTGCCCGTTTCGAGGAATTGCGTATGATTGCAGGCGTCCCTTGGCGGAAAGCCCTCGGCCAATAGAATGGCGCCGTTGAAGCAGCTAAAGAGTCCCGTCTCAAAGCTGGATATAGAATTTGACTCATCCGTCTCGGTGAAATTCATTGCATTTCCGCCATGACTGTACTTGCGATCATAGACATTCTCACGCTTCTCACGCTTGTAAAGTTGCTCGAAGATCTTTTGTTTGCGCTCCGCATGGCGTCTCTGTCGCGCCGCTGTCGCATTTGGCTCATTTGGATCCTGGTTTGGGAGCTCTGTAGATTTGTTTCGATGGAGCGAGCCCTTCTTCAGTTTCTTTCTGTAGCGCTTTGGAGGAGCGGCTGTTGTGCTTGAGGTTAAGTTGGCACTAACGGTTGTCTGATCCTCGCTGAGATCTTCGCCGCCATGATTTTCATGCTCCAGCAAGCCATCGCTGGGTGTTTTCTCTTCTGTGATCTCCGCCACATCCTCATAGAACACTTTCACCTGCTCATGTCCATGCGCATAATTGGCGCCCATCTTGTTTTTGTTGTGATCCGTCAACCCGCAGAGTCGTAACTCACGCGTGCCCTGCACCAAGAGTATGCGCGAGCCTTCGTAGCGTGAGCAGAACCTCACCGAAATCGTCGCTCCCTTCAGCAGAAAGAAACACATGCTCGGGTATGCTATAGGCAGTGTCATAGACTTTTCGACGTATATGTTTGCGACTTTTGGAAATTTCGGGCTTGTTGCGCAGCTGAAAGGCGTTGAAGCTGCTGCTCATGCGCAGCGTGTGCCTCGAACAGAAGATTGAAGAAATGCCGTCGCGTATTTCGATGATGTCCGATTCGGCGACTTGGTAAATAACATCGGCAAATACAGTCTTGCGCAGGTGGAGCGGCATTATAATTAATGTGGCTGGCAGTAGCACAATCATAATGCAAAATGCTATAACACGCTTCACGCCGTGCATTTTGCGATTCTCTGCAATGAACCGGAGATATAGAAGATAAGTAACTGATAAGCAAGACAGTTCGTAAACTTTTCATTGTACTATATTTAAGATTTACTCAAGTTTCTGTAGTTCTTCTCATGTGAAAAGTTTTAGTTTATACTCAAGCTTTGAAAGAACATTATTTCAATTTGTTTATTTTGATTTTTTAGTCACCCACCTTCAAAATGATATTCTGTTATTTGTTGATGCATTTTGCTGCTGTTATTGCTTTCCACTTTACACTCTACACGCAAAATTAATTAAATTTATAAATGTTTTTATTCTATTCGCTGCACATCCCGTGCGGCTGCTAGCCAAGTTTATAGTAGACTGTCGTCTGGATTGTGCGATTATCAATTTGACTTCTGCTGCTGCTAGTTTTTCCATTATTATTATTATCGCCTCGACTTCAGACAGTGTAATCAGCAGAGAGCCGAGCCACTGTCTGTTGTAGCAACAACAAAGTCTGTTCAAATATATACTCAAGCTCTATTTACAAGAATAATTTGTTTTTAATTCAATGTGAGTGCTAAGTGACGGATGCTATTTGAATTAACGTTTAGTGCATTGGCCTGGCAACTTATTGTGGCTGTCTTTGAAATTAATAGAATCTGATTGAATTACTTTTTTGATACTTATGTTATCTATTATGGAACGCTACACATGAATGAATTTTCGCTCTTGTCAATTGCACTACAGCGTTTGTAGGTAGGATATTGTAATTATAAATTTTTTATTAGCCTTTAAACTAAGCCTTAAAAAGAAGAAATAGAAATAAAAATACTCTTGTTATTTATCTCATAATGTAAATAATTTAATATATGTTGGATAATATACGAGGGTTGGCTGATAAGTAATGGGCACATACAAAATTCTAACCACCCATAAATATTTTATTTGATTTCTGTTTTCCATTAATTAATTTTTATGCAATTTTCAGTCACTAACTAAATTTTCAAAATTTGACAAAATATATGTCAGTTGCTTGAAATTATAACAGAAATAGACAAAAATCGATGACAAACATTTTGTTTTTTATGACTTATACTTAGTTTTATTTATTTGGCTTATTTTTATATTATTATTATTTATATTATATATGAAACAAGCCACTATTGATACATTTTGACTGGGGCATCGCAGGTTTTTCAAGTTTATTGTTATTTATACTATAGATGGCGACAAAATAATAATGCCGTCGGATTGAATGAATTCCGAATACGGAGCGAGAAGTCATTTGAAAACGACTCGGGTTCAAAAAAGTCGTCGCTTGCTTATCCTTGGTTAGAGCCCAATAACCTATTTATACACTTTGACATTTTTGATAAAAATGGAAAGGGTATTATGAAGTTGCTAATGTATGTAACAGGAGAGGGGGCGTGGCAGACCCCACATCAAGTATATATATTCTTGATCGGCAAGAGATCGATATAGCCATGTCCGTCTGTCTGTCTGTCACCGGTCTGAAATGTTTGGCACCTGGTTCCAGTAACTATAAGAGCTGGCAGCAAGCAATTTGAGGTATATACTAGGTGTTCCTATATCCACCCGACGCTTTTATTTTATTTTTTTTATCTCTCCCCCCGCCAAATCGATAAAAAAACACGTGATATTAAGCAATTGAAAACCACACAATGAACAACCTACCACTTAAACGCCTGCAAGAGCAAGCACCGTGGAACAAATTCAAGTTTAAATATAAACACTCCCTAGTTAAAGCCGTCGCAACGTGTGTTTAAACCACTGTGCTCTTATAGCGAAACTGTTGTGAAGCGTCCCGCAGTTTATGTGTGTATTGTGTTTATGAGTGCATCTAAAAGTTCGTGGCGCCCAACTTTAATTTGTCCACTTGTTTTATTTCTGTTTTTTAACTCTTGACAATGGGTATTCAACGCTTTCGCTTGACCTACCTTACTGCTTGGCTTATAATTCTTGTTGTTTTTGCATTTAAACTATCAGCGCGCCTTATCAATATGATTTCTAATTAATTCATATATGCAACATTTGTATATATAGTAAAATTAAGTAGTAAATTTAGTGAGCAATTGTTAGTGCACATATAATGGAATTAAGGCTGTGAGTACAGCAAATGCTTAAATGAGTGCAAGCAAATTTTTATACTCTTTGACATTTTTGTAATAAATGAAAAATGGTATTATGAGGTTGTGCAAATGTATGTAACAGGGAGAAGAAAGCGTGCCAGACCCCACTTAGTATACATATTCTTGATATAGCCATGTCCGTCTGTATGGGTCCGCGTTTCTCAGCAACTATAAAAGCTAGGGTAACCAAACTTGCAATGTAGGAGCTCCTATACCCCGAATATATCGTTTTTTTTTTGTTTTTTTATTTCCTCCGCCCCACAAAGCAAATAAAAAAAAAACGATTTTAAGCAATTAAAAAATAGTTAAAAACGAGCTGTGAGGCGTTAGCTGTTTTGTGTGTATGTGTTTGTGAGTGCATACGTGTGTTTGCTGCGATACTCTAGTCAAAGTGTATATAAAAGTTGGTTGCGCCCAAATTTAATTTGTCCACTTGTTTGAATATGAAAACACAACGTTTTTCTAAATAAATCACTAAAATTTGCCAATTTGTCATTTTAAAATTGATCACTCACTCACTTTTATAAATAAGGCCTTCAATATTAATTTTAGATTCGCTTAAAATAGCCATATTTAATTGTTTTTAAATTGGAAACAATTTGTTATTGGAGTGATAAGAATTTCATGCAGACTCATAGTAGACATTATCTGCCATGTAATCTTAAGTTATGGTCGGGCTACAGAAATTTGTAGCTTAGTGATAAATAGCAAACGATAGCGTGATAGATAACACTTTGATAATGATATTAATCAAGAGGCGCAAACTCTTAAGCAATGTGTACTGTGGCCTGTTTTCGTTTGCGCTTTCCGCCCCACGTAATACAGTCAAATGTCAATTTTCCGCATTGCCTTATTTCCTCATAGCCATAGGCCAGACGATAGGTTTTCCATGGGCGTTTTCCATTACGTGTGCTAGACTCGCCATTAGTGCAGCAGTAAATATTTTGCTTTAAAAACATTTCTATAGTTTATGGCTTGGCATAGTATGCAAAGCGTAAATTAAAACTGGTTTTGAGCAATGTCAATGGATTACAAAATATTACATTAGACCCGTAGCTGGTTTCTTAACATACATGCATATATACGCTTAAGCGAAGAGTGTAAATTTGAAATTATTTTAGCGCAAGTAATAAGAAACAACATACTGCATCCAAAAGTAGTTAATACTATGGTTCTCCCTTGCTAATAATAAAAAAAAACGCATGGGTCATGACCTTTGGTAATACCCTCTGAGTTACGCACATTTGTGGGTAAGGTATGTGTAATAAGTGTGCCATCAAAAATTCTATTTTACTTTCGCGTTTATAGAGCGCGTTTTCATAGACTGCGTGTGGCTGTAATAAAATTTCCATAAGCCCTCCTAGGGCATTACATAGTACTTAGTATGCATATACATATGTAAGCAGTTTTCTGCTTACAGCTGTGCTTCTTGCTTTTTGCTGTGTAAACTTACATGTTTTTATATGTGATATTGTAGTATTGATAGTTTGTAGATTTGCGGCTCTATTTGTGTGTCGGATTTGTTACGGACAGTGTCAAGTGCAACTTTGTTATTGTAAAATTTGTTTGTAGTATGCAAATTGTTTGTTGTGTTTTATTTTCCGTATATATTTTCTCTGTCAGTTGGCAACGAATGCCGTAAACGATTCTACTACATTATATCAAAATTTTTGTACGTTATCTGCACGTGCAGCTGTTTTTGACATTATCATTATGGTTGGTTGGGTTTGTTATGGGTCTGTCTCTTCTTGCTTCTTGACACACATTTCGTTAATATTCACGTTTTGATTCACAGACTCTTTAACTCTATCACTCTCTTCACTGCATGCACTCTCTCTTTCGCTCGCTCTCATTGGTGCCTTATCGGAGAGCGTTGTTGTTGTTGTTAATAATTTCTGTGTGTAGTCTTGTTTTTATTTATTTATGTTTTGTATGAAAACGTTACAATGAAAATATGCAAACATTTTACTCAGAACTGAAAGCCGAGGCACTTAAACTTCAAGAGCTGCAGCAAATTCAATTACAAAAACTTTAATAAAAATAATCACGAAATACTAATTGAAAACCGTTGAATCAACCGTTTGCATTTGCAGTGCTTACGACAACTGATTCTTTGCTTCGGTTTGCCTCAGAAACAATGGAAATTTTCGTTGCACCAAAATGAAAACAGTGAGCAGTGAGCATAACATCCCAGTCGGATACAGCCGACGATACAATGCATTACTTTTGCGGACATGCATGATTTTGTGGAAGGGTTAGTAATCGAACTAAAGCTGACTTATGCGTACAAAGTGAAAGATTTAAAAAAAGAAGTCAAGTTGTATCTAATTACTTCCGGCTACATATTTTGAAGTGATTTATAAGTAATGCACATTTGCGTCGCTGGGTAAACAAGCGACGTCGGGCTCTCTTAGCAGCGCTCTCTAAGCAGTGCTCTTTCGCACGCTTGACGCTCGGAAAAATCAAAACAATATGCTGGTTGTTTTGATGTGAAGTTGGCTGCGATTCGATTCATGGGTTCATGAATTGGTTTGCTTGAATTTGCTTGCAATCGGGATTGTGACATGGCTAAATATTCTCCCAATTTTCTAAAATTACAATTTAATAAGTGTTAAAATATATTTTATACAAATACATTTTATCTTTTTGAAAGTGTTACTAAACACCATCCTTTCACTTACTATGCAAATCCGGCATTGAATAATAGAATTCCGTATGATAATAATGAAGTTGGCCCGCACTTATGGGCGTGTTGCGTTTTATAAACGCTTTCTTGAAGTCAGTCATATTAATTATGTCTTTTTGAACGCAGAGGGATAAGCAAAAACGACCGAAGCTAGCGAATTATCGCAGCCAACTAAAGTTGACTTCTAAGACTAATAGTCCAACTGCTGACTGTTTACAGTGTCGTTGACGTTTTTAATCAGATAATAAGCTAACACTAAGTTGGATGGGGGAATTCAGGACCACAGACGCACGTCGCTTTATCCGAGTGTAAAGACTGAATGTGTTTGCTGATTTACAAATATGATAATCACTCTTGCTCATGTTATTGTTAATATAAATTAGCAAACAATCGCATAAAATACAAATCTACATCCAGTAGAAGAGAAGCACACAAATGTACTGATAAGTATTTAGTACCTGATTAAATCGCCCATGACTGGTAACACGTGTAGACTCAAAATTCGACTCCGCCCACGTGAGTAAAGCGTGCATCGCCGAAGAGTACACGTTTATACTAAACTATTTCAATTCGTTTAGTTTAGTCTTAGTATGTTTGTTGATTATATGTTCTTTATCAAAAATATAATCATATTGGATAAAAGAGGGTCAGCGATATACTACGGGTCATATACTTTAGTAGCAGTGTTGGATATACAACTCAGATGTATCTTGCTCATATTGGCACTATCTTTACCTGCGATTTTTATTGGTCTTATCTTCTTGCATTGTTATTGTCTTATGCTATGCTTTAAGGACAAATATTGCAATTTACTAAGTATATTTACTTTTAAAAATAGGAACACAAGTGAACGAAGCTAAAAAGCTTCATCTGTCCACTAAACCTTAATAGAGATAACTATCTTCTTCTGTTTAGATAATTGAATAACACTGGTTCGTGCCTTGACTAAAATGTTGGCTGTCCACTGGTTCGTGCCTTGACTAAAATGTTGGCTGTCCACTGGTTCGTGCCTTGACTAAAATGTTGGCTGTTAATTTTGACTACAAAGATACATATTCAATAACGATCCATTTTATGTAATCTTTAAATTCGTTTGATTATGCTAAGTCGCTTGGAGAGATGTAGTGTGACATTGTGAACTTTTATACACTTTGACATTTTTGTAAAAAATGTAAAAGGGTATTATAAAGTTGTGCAAATGTATATAACAGGGAGAAGGAGGCGTGGCAGATCCAACAAAGTATATATATTCTTGATCAGAAAGACAAGCTGAGTCGATATAGCCATGCCCGTCTGTTCGTCCGTCCGTCTGAATGTTTGAGCAACTGTTTCTCAGTAACTATAAGAGCCAAATTTGGTATCCTATATCCAAACACGAACGCGTTTATTTAATTTTTTTTTATTTCCTCTCCCCTCCCCCGCAAATCGATATTAAGCAATAAAAAAAATATTTTAAAATCTGAAATAAATCACAAAAACGCTTGGTTACGGTATTGACCGATGCCAAAAACTTTAGTTGGGGTAAATAACTTAGGAGTTATTCACATTCTAATTTTCAATATAGAGAGCGGGATGCGATTTTGCTGGCGCGCCATAAAATCGTCGCTGCCGAAGCAGGCGTCGGCGTCCCTGGTGACACTACAGTAGGGTTGTTGATAATATATCAAAATATCTATATATAGATATTTGTTTTCTTAAAATGATATATTTATATCGTGATATTGAGCTTGCCCAAATATCGCAATATCGATATTTTTGGATATTTTTTAATATTTTTATAGTGATATAAAAATCGGTACCGCAAAGTGCAAACTCTGCGACAGAGTTATTAAAGCAAGTGGAAACTCTACCAACTTGACTTCGCACCTCAAAAACAAACATTCCGATTTTTTCGCAAAATGTGCCCAAAAGAAGGTATGTATGTCATATGTTTTTGAGCTTTTGGTCATTTGAAACTTGCACATATACTACTGAAATTCGACGGCAAACGCGTAAATGCATGTGGTTCTTAACATACATTAATTCGTATTCAAATTTTTTTGGCTAGATATACCATAAAAAAAGTTCTAACAATAAGGAAATCTTTCAAGAGACCATGCCAAGCCTTTATAAACTCGCTATGAGGTATATTGTTACCGCGGGTAGCTCGCTACCGTCCGAGCGGTTGGCGTTCGCTATAAAATGCGTGTCGTGCGACTCCAGGAGTCGTATGGCGGATGCCCACATCACACAAAGAGTTTTCCTGAAATCGTTGAAGTCGTCACATTGGAAATAAAATTCCAACATATATCAGTATCTTTATATAAGTATTATTATAATTTCTATTATATCTGGAATATATATACACAGATAATAGTATTATTAAGTTGAGAATATGTATGAACAATGAACAATTATCTGTAATATTATTATATTAAGAACTTAATGAAGTATTATTTGAGAATAACTATGAACTGCTAATTGAGAATTTAATGATGTATTATTACATTGGGAATATATATAAAGTATTATTTGTTATAAAAACTTAAAGCTTTTTTAATTTGAAAAAAAAAAAAAATTAAAATTGGAAAAAAATTAGCTAAAAAAATATCAAATATATCAATATTTTTTAGTGATATATTAAATATAATATCATCTTTTATGATAAAAAAAATATCATCGATACGATATTTTTTTAAATATCTGACAACACTAATTTGCATTTGCGTAAAGCCCAATCAGGTCTGGGTTATTGTGAGTTCTTAATAGTTAAATAATTTAGAATACATCGCTTAATAATAATATTTGAGGCCTTTGTGTTGAAGACAGAATAAAGTTTGTTGCGAGTATACCTAAGTTGACGCAATAAATATAACGAGCCTTCACTAATTTAATCATATATAGGAGAGGGGAGATTAATTAAAAGCAGTCCATTAGTGTAAGGTAATAGATCAACACCTAAAATCCAGTTAAAGCCTCGCAAAGAAAAATAAAATTTTTTTTTTACAGATTCAATGTTAATTTGGTAGCTTGAGTATTGTGAAGACCAAACACACGAGCCATATTATACCGGACGAGCATCGGGGCATAAAGGGTCATCAAATCATTTTGACTCATACGAGAACTTGAATTGCCTTTTAATTTATTAACTATGTTGGGTTAACGAATTGTCGCTAACGCGAACGCGATTTATGTTATTGCCCGAATATATTAAGAACAAAATTGTATTATTACATGTACATATATATAGCGCAGTGCAGTATGCAAGCGTAAAGAAGAGAGCGCAAAAGCTTCTTCTAATTCAGCTGTTCGTAGCTGAGACTCTAGATTTATTGGCCTTGCATGACCAAACGTTCTCCCCCCTTTGGAAGGCACGTCTTTCAATATCATTGTAGACTTTAATATTCTGCAGATGGCTGTCTCTCCACAAAAAGCAACAAAATATAGTGCTTGAGCTATCTTCCCTCAAAACGTAATGATGATGTAAGAATTTGCAATGCTTGGATGGGGTCTAATGCCGAGCAAACTCGCATACTCGGTGTAACCTCCTGCAAAGGTCGGCAGCTTGAGCTTCGAAGCTCGGTGCATCTGCATAAGCACAAGGAGTAAAATTAGCTGGCATACATGATTAACGTCGTATAATTTCGTTTAGTATGCTTAATCAAATTCGTATCTCTATTCACTACCGATTTCATTATAATCAATCTCTTCTAAGCTATCTTGTATAGCCTTAAATGTCTGTTTAGTGTTCTCAACTAATTTTAAATGCTCCCCAGCCTAGAGATTGTCCGTTGACATCAATCAATTTTAAGTACAATCACGTCGGGGTCCTCAAAGTGTTGCGTTATGCTATGTTTCTAAATAACTCATTCTGATTTTATTTTGAAAACCTTGGATTTGCATTTGAAGAAAACTCAAGTAGATTAGTGGCAGTAGACTTGTGATTCACAAAGCTATTTTGGTAAGGCGAAGCAATTGAGCTATTGAAATGATGAAAGATAGTAACTTTTTCAAAGAATTTAGATTTAGCAAACTATTAAAAAATTAGTAGTAATGTAACTTGTAGGGCCAGTCTTAAGTAATGGAATAATAAATGAGTACTTTCTAATGTATATATAATTACATTACATTAATAAATGTAAAAGTAAATTCATGGATCCAGCAGAATAACTGAGTACGCAAGCTGGGACTCCATCTGGGTGTTATAATTAGTCTTCTATTCTTACATATTATAAGTTAGTCAAATCAGAAGTGTGCCTAACAGGCAGAAGGGATAAGGATTCATTATTTAATTAAAGGGACATAAGAAAAACCTTTCTTATTTATATATTAGTTACTATTTTATTTATCTCACTAAACACTTTCTTTTAAGACATTTAGAATATATTTTATAAGTTTCGTGAAAAATCTTATTACAAACCTTTTTGCCGTCTAAGCCGGTTGTTTCCAGCTGTAGCGCCAAGGTAATGTCGGCTACACCCGACTGTTGCTTACCGAATTTTTATTATCAAACATTTAAAAAAAAAATTTTTAGTTTCTTAGTCTATTATCTACTAGTCTAATGCCTATTATCTTATTGTTCAAATTGATTAAAATTATGGAAAAAATATTGTTAATTGAACAAAGTCGTCAAAGAATTCATGTACACCATCAAAAGTTATCGAAACAATTAAGCAAATTAAATTCAATGAGAGCTAAGTGTTTCAAGCTCGCATTTTAAAAGTTACAAATATAACTTCGTCATGCTAATGAAACTTAGCATAACAAAAGTCTGTCGATTGTAAGTTAACGTAAGAAAATCTGATGCACCAAAATAATGTTAGGCTCTAACTCAAGACATCCGCTTGGGAGTACGTTATGTGCTCAATGCATTCAATGTGACGCATCGTTCACGGTTGATAATGTTAAATGTAAGATGTCGCATGCTCCACGGTTTTAGTAAGTTAGTTGAGTTCTGGTCGAGCTTGTGATCGGTTACGGTTACGGTTTGGTGCTTTCCTTTACTTTTTTGCAAAATGAATAATCTGAGTGCCAGTGCCAACAGTCGTGTGTTCTTTAAATTTATAATTTTTTGTCTGATTCTGGTGCTGTACCTTATTTACTTATGGCCGAGCCACCACATTGATGTGAATCCTAGTGTGCGTATGCTAATGAATAAGAAATTTTCGGGGAACGCAACGGTACGACAAAAATATTTCATGAAAACATCAAAGTGTGTAATTCCATATATTGAGCCGTACAACGAAGAAGTAATGAAAATTTATTCCCCACGCGAGTTTATACCCTGTTCAAATGAAAGTGAATTAGTGTCGCCCTTCTACGACGAGAGTCGTAAGCGCTATGTGCTACACATCAATGAGAATGTGGCTCAAGAGCTTCTGAGTACCATTAAACCAGAGTTTAATTGTTTTTATCGTGAAATCGTGCATGGCCTCGAAACTGAAAGCTACGACAAGTAAGTTGTGGATCAATTTTCTCTGAGATATACAAATGAGTAAACTCATGTTCAACTAGAATCAAGCCGAATATATACTTCTCACAAAACTATGTGGTGCCTCAACAGGTGGATGGCCTATTATTGGAGTGCCAAACGACGGGGGAGAATCCGGTGACGCTACAAAAGGACGCCTTTATGTTCATACAATATCGGGAATCCAATGTTACCAAGTCAAAGCAAACCATACGCAAGCCCAGTGTTATTATGTACGGCATTGATACGTTGTCTAGAATAAATTTGCGCCGCACTATGCCTTTAGTATTTGAGTATCTCACGGGTCCTGGCTGGTACGAAATGCAGGGTTATAATAAGGTCATATTAATACGATCAGGAAATTGGCACTTCGAATATTTTTATATATATATTTGCTTTTTCAGGTGGGCGATAATTCATTTCCCAACATATTTGCTATACTGAGCGGACATACGCCGGAGTCCGCCAAGGAACACGTATGCAATACGGACGATAAGGGTTGCTTGGATGAAATTCCCATGCTATGGCATTATTTTAAGAATGCCAGCTATCTGACTGCCTATGCTGAGGATGAGAGTTCTTCCAATACGTTTAGCTATCTAAAACCTGGTTTTACCAAAACGCCAACCGATTATTACTTTCGTCCTTTTCTACGCGCACTCGAAACAGAGACGGAAAATTATCACTGTCCAGGTTGTCGCATGGTCTATTGTCTGGGACGACGCTTGGCAAATAGTTATGTGTACGATTATTGTAAGCAGTTCATACAGCGCTATGTGGAGGAGCGACCCATTTGGGGCATGTTTTGGTCAAATCACTTTAGTCACGACGATCCATTTATGCCCTCAGCCATGCAGCATAAGGTTCTGAACGATCTATTGAGCTATGAACACGATGGAGCTTTCAAGCACGCAATAATGATATTCTTTGCCGACCACGGCGTTCGTTTTGGCGATATCTTAAGCTTGAGTGAAGGCTTTCTGGAGGAAAGGTTACCTATGATGTTTATTTACTTGCCGCCTTGGTTTAGGGAAAAGTATCCACAGTTTGCTGAAGCATTAGCTGCGAACCAGCAACGCCTGAGCTCCAACTTTGATTTGCACAACACGCTCAAGCATATTATCGAGCTGGGCGGCACACCAGATGGCCCCGCATTACCCAGGTCTTATGCTTGCCCCACTTGTCAATCTCTATTCTATCCCATAGCTGAGAATCGCACTTGTGCCCAGGCTGGCATTGCCGAGCATTGGTGCACCTGCGAACCCTTTCGCAAGTTAACAAATTCTCATTGGAGTGATCGCATTGCTTTACGCATTATAGAACGCATGAATGACTATTTTGTTGTCAAGAATATATCCCACTTGTGCTCCAATTTAAGCCTTAGCTATATACACTCAACGGAAATCAAAACAAGATCGGATGATGACGGGGCCGCCACTTTGCCTACAATAGAGACTGCTGTATATCGCACCAAATTCAAGGTGAAACAGAACAGCGCTGACTTTCAAGCCACTGTAGATTTTAATAACGCTACCGAAGAAATTCAGGTGAATGTGGAGGGCATTAGTCGCACCAATTCTTATAAGGAAGATTCTACTTGTATTAACGATAAGATTGCCAAATTATATTGTATTTGCTTCAGTGATCTAAAGCCATAGTCTTTATTTTGTTTAGATGTTTGTTAACTTAATTTTAATTGTATTCGCCTCTTAAATTAAGAAAATATTACAAAACTCGCTGCATAGATAACTACCATTATTAAATAGAAATTTCTTTCGTTCAACCCATATGCAATTTTAATTATATTTTGTCATCGTTGTTAATTTCAAACGAAAACTAATTTGACAAATGCATGTAGTATGCAATAAATACGGCACCATTATTTTTTATCTATGGCACGGACTTTTTCACCTCGATAACAAGCTTAAAATTCCGAATTCTAATTTCAAACATTAGTCGACACTCGAAAATGATTTAATAGTCGCTAGGCTGCCAAACAACATATATTTTTGGTTCTCATAAAGAGTTTATCTTTCACAGGAAATGTACATTTCCGGAGCGCTTTCGTTGTTTGGTACGTTCGAAAGAACTTATCATAAAAATCTACTTGCAGATGTCGCAAAAATAGCCCGACTCAACGAAACAACTTTGTGAGCCCAACTTCAATGCCAAAGTGTATGTTATGTTTACTAAGTGGGAGTCTTTTGTCGGCCATGGTATATTAAGGTTACGACAACAAATAATGGAGGATACTTACTGGTACGTATTTATTGCTAGAGGGCGAGATTGTTCAATTGTGACTGTGGACGCTTGTCCGACTCTTTCCAATACATATAAAACTCTCACATTCATACAGAATACAAGAAACAAATATAACGGTGAATCTTGTCGATTTATGCTGATCAGGGAAGTGGGAAAGCGAAAATAGGTGCCAATCATAAAACCTGCAAAATTGAGTTTATGTAGTTATTCCTTTTTAGGCAAACACACGCATGCATTCATCCCTATCATCATTGTTTTTGCTTAGAATTCATTAAGAAATTAATAAAAACAAGTGGACAGGTTAAAATTGGGCGCCACCAACATAAATACACTTTGACTATTGTATCGCAGCAAACACACGCATGCACTCCCAAACACATACACAAAAACAGCTAAGCGTCACAGCTCGTTTTCGCTGTAGCGCCAGCAGCGACGCCGCCGCTGCGTCTGGCAGCGACGTTTGTATGGCGCGTAAGCACGTGCACCCCGCTGTCTATATTAAAATTTGAAATGTGAATAATTCCTAAGTTATTTATTCCGATCGTTTTGACATTTTCACAATCTGTCGAAACAATGAATAGGCAATTTTGTAGATTTATTTTCTTAAGACTTTGTTACTGCTTTTATATTGTTTTAATGCTTTATATATTAGGAGCACCTACATACTAAATTTAGTTGCCCTAGCTCTTATAGTTGCTGAGGAAAACGCACTCATACAGACGGACGGAAGGACGGGACAGACGGACATGGTATATCGACCTTCAGTTGTCGGAGCTTGGATCAGAATATATATTACTTTATGGGGTCTGCCACGCTTCCTTCTCCCTGTTACATACATTTGAGCAACTTCATTATACCCTTTTTCCATTTTTTACAAAAATGTCAAAGTGTATAAAAATAAAAAATTTTTCTGGATTTGCTTGTGTGATTCATATTTTGTGGGTGACGAAAGTCTGCGTCGTGAACATGCACTCAATTTTGCTCGCCATTGTATTTGGATGTTTTAATGGGCATTACTATGTTACGCTCACTTTCCTAAAAAGATCATCTATACGTTAGCAAAGGAAACAGTAGGCATTCAATAATAACTCTCATTAAAACAGAATCTAAAATATAAATTATGAATCGGCGATTGATTATTTATTGGCCACTATTGTTTATTACTTTATTTTTATACGCATTTATATTTTTTAAACGGGATGATAGTGTGAGGGATACCACAAAATATACAACGACATTAATATCTAATACTACACGCGACAGAGTGCTGTGGTCCTCGTCAACTGAAAGGCAACATAGATCCAAAAATGACTTTTGCGTTTTTAGCCATAACTGCAAAATTCCATGCATCGATCCTTTCACAGAAGACGTCATGAGAATATTCCAACCTCCCAAATTTAAGAAATGTACACATCAGCGCAACTTATTCAGAGTACAATATAATATCGCGGATCAACAATATCGTTTAAGTGTGAATTATTCTCTGATACCTGAGCTATATGCGAATAGTACGGATGTTTCCTGCTTTTACAGTGAAATATTTCGTGAAAAGAACGATTCGTATGTCAGGTACGTAAAGTAAAGTGTGCCAAATATGCAGCTACTAAGCAATTATTTTTAGTATACGAAGTCCAATATACTTTGTGCATGAGTGGATTGTACCACGTCATATTATGGGCGTTATAGTCGAATGTCATCTGCATAAGAATATATCAAATGTGATTCAGCGGGATGCTTTCTCCTTTGTGCAGTATCCAGAATATCGAAATGAAGAAAACGATGCCAAACGGGCACAGAGCCAACCGAGTGTCATATTGATTGGCATTGACAGCATGTCTCGAGTTAACTTTCAGCGAACAATGCCACTGACGGCGAAATTTGTGCGTCAAACTGGTTGGTATGAGATGCTTGGCTACAATAAAGTTGGAGATAATACTCTGCCCAATTTGCTGGCGCTGCTCACAGGATCTTCGCTTAGGCAGGTAGCTGACTTTTGTAATATAAAAAAAACGGGCTGCCTCGATGCGCTAACCTACCTCTGGAATCATTATAAGAATGCTGGCTATCTGACTGCCTATGCCGAGGATATTTCGGCTATAAGTACCTTTAACTATCTGCTGCCAGGCTTTGTACGGCAGCCTGTTGACTACTATTTGCGTCCATTTCTTCAAGCCACCGAGCAGACCATGAAGACGGTTAAGCACTTTGGTTACTCCTACTGTGTGGGCCGCAAGCCCAGTTTTCGCTATGTCTTCGATTTTTGTCAGCAGATGATACAGAGATTTATTACGGAGACGCCAAAACCATTGTTTGGCCTGTTTTGGACGAATAGCTTCAGTCATGACGATTTTAGCGGACCTGCAAGTGTCGACAAGCATTTTGTAAAGTATCTCAATGACTTTAAGCAGCTGGGCTTGTTTGAAAAGGCTATTGTTATACTGTTCAGTGATCATGGACAGCGTCAAGGGCAGTTAATGGAGTTTCCCACCAGTTTTCTGGAGGAACGTCTACCAATGCTCTACATACACCTCCCCGCCTGGTTTCACCAGAAATATCCAAAAGCTTCCAAGGCACTGGAAAAAAATCAACGTCGGTTGTGCTCTACTTTTGATCTTCACTTGACACTTAAAGATGTCCTATTAACATCTAATCCTAGATTAACGTTTCCCAGTGCTTCGCCGTGTATGGGCACTTCATCCTTATTTTATGAACTGCCAAAGGAACGACGCTGCGGTGAGGCGTGCATAGCAGAGCATTGGTGCACCTGTGAGTCCTATGTGCAGGTATCAGTGGAGGGATTGGAGCATTTGGGCAGTATCATAGTGTACCGCATCAATCAGGTGCTCTCCAAAAGCAATGTGAAGGGTCTTTGTCATCGCTTAAAGCTGGGAAAGGTCTTGAGAATTGAGCATAAGCAACACTTTGACGAATCTGGCAACAAAATTCAGTCCTCGACTGACACTTTTCGTTTAAAGTTCACTACGTTGCCAAATGGAGGTTTGTTCCGTGCCACAATTGAGTGTGACCAGTCGGAAACTGTGGTAGACATACAGGAGGATTTTATAACACGTCTTAATTCTTATGGCAACGAATCGTATTGTGTAAGTGAAAATGCGCTCAAGAGATTCTGTGTCTGTCTTAATTCGCAAGTGAAATACGATGATGTTATGTATGTTGCAGATGATCTTGACTCCATGAGCAACACTTTAGACACACTCTGAACATTCATGCTAACTGCCGAGCAATAATTGTCAGCCAAGTTATAAAAATAAAATAAATATAAATAATTCCAAAAATTGTAGGTGCTCTTTAAACATATATACACATATTAGTGAAAAAATGCCAGTGCGCATATCATTGACATTTTTTAACAAAGTAATTTTTATAATTATTGTTATTATTTTATTTTTTATTTGGTGGACAAATTACAACTTGATCAATGAGCAAAATAATGATTTTCTAAAAGCCGCCGTACTACTAAAGGTGTCAGTACAGAACGAGCCTCGATCAGAGTTGAACAGACTTGCTGAAAGCGAGGCAGATACTACTCCCACCGATAATGATGTCACCACATTAGATTTTCAATTGGGTGAGGATGACTTCCTGGAAGCAAACCCAGCAAAATCTGTACGCTATTTTGTTTATAATAAGAAATGTAAAATTCCCTATGCCGATCCGTTTTCCCATGAGGCTTTAGCTGTTTATACACCAGCTAAGCTTAAGCTATGCACCAATGAAAGTGATCTCATTGAGCTCAACTACGATAGGAACACGCAACACTACAAGCTGCATATAAACGAAAACTTTGTAAGAAAGGTGAAGAGCTTGAAGTGCAACTATCGTGAGATAACCAGAGGTACCAAGGAACGAGGGGATTTTCACAGCATGTATGTATATTCTAATTGATAACTAATCTACAGTTGATGCAGTCGAGCTTCGGTTTACGACAGTATTTCGTTCCAGCCAATTTCTCGTTATCCGAAACGTCCATTAACTGACATCACACTATACACTAGGTTAGAGAGGGAGTTTTGTTAAGCTAATATTAATTTCTCAAACACTAATTGCTTTATTTGCAATCTGTGTAACGATTCTGCTAACATTGTTCCATGCCGAATACAAATAGGAAGCGTAAACAAATTTGCAAATTTATTTTCAGCAATAATTCAAATATACTACAAAAAAGGAAGATATTCTTAACATTAATCTTATTTAAGAGAACGTTTTAAATTAAAAAATAAAAACGATCTCTTATCTCTTCACGGTTTATTACTTATTGATGTCTCGTTTTTATTACAGAATACAGAGCCCTGTGTACTTTAAACAGAATCAGTCGCTACCACGACACATAAGCGCCATAATTGTGAGTTGCCATGACGCATTTAATGCTTCAAACATGGTCCAGCAAGATGCTTTTCAATTGGTACAGCTGCATAAGAAAAGCAAACGTTTGGCTCGTAACCCGCTGGAGCGTCGTCCTAGTGTCATCTTGCTTGGCTTGGATAGCATCTCACGAGTGAATTTCCAACGAACCATGCCAAAGACGGCCAAGTTTGTGAGTCAACCGGGCTGGGTTGAAATGGTGGGCTATAATAAAGTGGCCGACAACACCTTGCCCAATCTGTTGGCCGTGCTTACGGGTCACAGGCCGCACGAGCTTCATGAACATTGTGATATAAGCAGCTATGGCTGCTTGGATGAGCTTCCCTGGATTTGGAAACAGTATAAACGTTCTGGATATATGACGGCTACGGGCGAGGATATCACAAGAACTAGTCTCTTTACGTTGGGCTTGTCTGGTTTTATCAAAGTACCAACGGATTACTATTTGCGTCCTTTGCTGGTTGCAATTGAGAAAGCGCTGCGCACTTATCGAAGATTCGGCTACGATTATTGCATTGGTAGGCGACTTAGCTTTGCGTATGTCTATGATTTTTGCGCACAGTTTACGTCAATATTCGTCCAGGATCTCGATCAGCCGGTGTTTGGTTTCTTTTGGAGCTGCACGTTTACTCATGATTTTTATTTTGCCGCCAGCAGCTTGGATGAAAAGTTTAATGCGTACATGCAGAAGTTTGAACGGCAGCAGCTTTTTGAGAAAGCCATTGTTATACTCTTTAGCGATCATGGATCACGCTATGGCGATCTTATGGATCTGTCTGATAGTTTTTTGGAGGAGCGTTTACCCATGCTACACATTTATTTGCCGCCTTGGTTTCGCAAAACTTATTCCACCTACACAGAATCCTTGTACACAAATCACAATCGGCTGTGCTCCAACTATGACCTTCACAACACACTGAGACATTTTCTGCAGCTGAATGCCACAACAAAAGCACACCTGCCACCGTTAAAAAATTGTCCCAGTAGTCAGTCTTTGCTGCATACGTTACCTGAGGATCGCGGTTGTGAGGATGCCTGTATTGAGGAGCATTGGTGCACCTGCAATGAATTCATCAATCATCCTCACGATGGTGAAATATATTATGTAGGTAAACTGGTGGTGTATCATATGAATCGCTGGATGCTTCTTCACAACTACAACAGAAAGTGCCAGCGTCTCGCCCTAATGAATATGGACAAGGCTGAAGTGAAGGTTTTGCGCGAGGAAAATGAAAAACAGACCTTGTATGGGTCCATTGTTACATATCGTTTATGTTTTCGCACCTTTCCTGAGGTGGGCCAATTTCGGTCAACCGTTCGCTACAACCGCGACATCCATGAGATTGAGAATCTAAATGTGCCAGCAATCAGTCGACTGAACTCTTATCACAATAATTCGTTATGTATTAATGACCGTATTGCTAAGAAGTTTTGCTTTTGCTATCCCGAATGGAAGAAATTTGACGATTACATGCGATATTGGCAAAACTTGAAAATCACTACGAAGGCCAACTTGGAAATATAAAGCTTTTTTTTTTAAGATTTATAAAATCTTCAGTCTGGCGTTTAGTGTTTGTTAAGAATACATGCGAACATATCAAATTTTAACCATATTTCTTTTACTTACTTCGATAACTATTTGCTATTGAGGTTGTGCAACACTTTTATATTTCATTTTGTGACTTTTAAGAATTTGTTTAGCACAATTGCACCAGAATCAAAAATTTTGCTTAAAAAAGTTAACGGGATATCAAGTGAAGACTCATCATCTGACGAATCGAATATGGAAGCGATTACGGTAATAGATATATAATAGTAATTACATAAAATCTAGGTAATTCATTCTTTGCAAAACAGAACAATACGAAGCCAGAAGCCCAGGAGAATTCACTTAAGAAGACTTATGGCCTAAACGCCAACAGGTGGTGCCCGATAATATCCACAATTGCGTTTAAAGAACCTAACGGGATATCTAGTGAAGACGACTCATCATCTGACGAATCTATGAAAGAGAATTCAAAGCCGAATAAAATGTCTAAAGAAAATTTACTTTTGATTAAGGTAATATATAGATAATGGTAACATAAAATCTAGTGAATTCATCCTTTGCATCACAGGACATTACAATGCCAGAAGCCCAGGAGAATTCACTTAAAAAGAATTATGGCTTTAACGGCAACGGGGGGTGCCCGATAATATCCACAATTGAGCTTAAAGAACCTAACGGGATATCTAGTGAACACGACTCGTCATCTGACGAATCTATGATAGCGAACTCAAAGCCGAAGAAAATGTCTGAAGAAAATTTACTTTTGATTAAGGTAATAGATAGATAATACTTATTAAATAAAATCTAGGGAATCAATCCTTTGTATTACAAGAAGATACAAATCCAGAAGCCAAGCAGAATTCACCCAAAAAGACTTGTGGCTTCAATGCCAACTGGGGATGCTTGATACTATAAGAACGCTTGTTGTTAGTAAATACAAAAGATTGTTCGTTTCATTCTTTGTGTTTTTATTAATGTGTAAGTTGAAGCTTAAACCTAAATTAGAATCTGCTTGTGGGTTTTATTTTATAACTAAGCTAACAAAGCCTTCAGTGAAGGCACATAATTTTTGTTGGGTATATAGAGATATCTCTATATACCCAGAGTTATTGGAATTAGCTAATTCTGCGTTAAATAAAAGAAGTTATGTTTAATATTATTTTTATCAAAACTCATCAACTAATCGTGCTATAAAATCTAGTTCTGCAACTACTTGTATAAGCAAAACAACGTTAACAATAATCTAATCTTAGCTAGACCCATTGGTTTTTATAAAACTATAAAACTTTGTAATATGCCAATTCATAATTTACCTAATCGACTACATATACGAGTCAACAGGATAACGCTCTGCCTCCTCGAGCATGTGTCGAAAATCGACTGGTTGTGCAAGCGGGGCGACAGGTCCTGTGCCAGGACGTCCTCCTACATGGCCGTTCATCATTTGCGCGGGTCGTTTGGCGCTGGCCAGAGCACTTTCTTGATTCTTTAGATGTCCATTCATCATGCTTACATGATGACTGATCGTAGGCACCGCACCCGGGACATTCGTTTCCAAATCGTGCAGTATAGCATCTGTTTGTTCATTGCGAATCACATGGTTGACCTGCCCAGCTTCTGCATTGTTCTGCCCGTCAGTTTTATTAAGCAAGTGCTGTATGTGATTCCGTATGAGTCTCTCGAACTCTCGCTGCACCGAGGGACTATCAGTGTCGCCATCCACCTGAAGAGTAGGACATGAGATTAGTTTAATATTGCTTTTTACAATTGTGAAGCTTACAATTTGTAGACGATTGCTGCTATCCAGAGTCTTGAGCATAGGCAGCGTCTGTTCGCGAAACAGCTCCAGACGACGTCTAAACGAAGAAACTGTATCGTCTATGCGGCCACGTCCAAGCTGCAGCTTTGAGCAATCCAGTAATATAATGGGCGGACGCTGTTTGTACTGCCAAAAGTAATGTTTGTATTAAGTTAATGTGATAAGGATAATTACAACTAGTTACTGAAGTTACCTTTTTCTCAAAATACATGACTTGTTGTATATTTCGGGGGTAACCATCGATGAGGATGCCTGTTTTATCCCGCAGCTGACGCAGATTCGTCTCCAGCAGCTGATTAAGCGTCTTTTCTGGAGCCATGTCACCTGCAGCCAAAGCCTCCTTGACCGCATAGCTTTCGGTGTTGGCACGTGGTGCAGTGTCCGTAATATTACGAAGTAAGCGTCCAACGCTGTTTAATGAAAAATCATTATTAATTATTTTTTATTGCATACAGACTCTTCCTACATTCTTACCTAATATGCGCCCACCCTGGGTTGAGACCCACTGCTTTGATACAAAGCGTTGCCTTATTGCTGCCTGGACCACCAATTACCCAAATTATGTGTGGTATATGTGACTCTGGCTCCGTCTCTCCCCCAGCAGGCGCCTGCTGATTGAACCTAGGCTGTTGTGTAACTACCACACCGCTGTCATCATCATCTACGCTGGTACCAGCTGTGCGTAAAGTTTCCGTCGCTGTCGCTGCATTGGCGGCTATATGAGATATCACAGCATTGGTGACATTGCGCTCAACTCTTGCCCCTGATATGGCAGCTCGGTCTGGAATTTGAGGCGCTTGGACTTGACTAGGTGCGGTGTCTACGCTAACAATACTACCGGGTATATCATGTATCCCTCTGCCCATACCTGTAACTCCATTAAGCATCGCCTCTTGATTCTCTAATTGACTCAGTATATCTAAGACAGCGGTGCGAAAATCTTTATACACCTCAGTGGGTGCCCGCTCGCCATTAACCTGCAATGTTATCAAAATAACTCATATCATATAAATAGGTATTTCTCAAAACTATGTGTACAAACTTACCGCCAATAGCATATCGCTTTGATCAAAATAATCAGCGACTGGCATCACATTTTTGAAGAAATTTTCCAATTCCATTTTGGCTAAGGAGAGTACAACATGACCTAATTTGGCGCCATAATCAATTTGTTTTTGTAGCACCGATTGGCGCCAGGATATTAATATTACACCATTGACGACTTGTATCTGCAAAAATGGATAAAACAAAGTTTTTATTTTCTAATATTTTTAATATGTTGTCAAGTAATCAGATTAAGAAAATTATGACAAGACATAATGTTGTCTGCGGCTCAGTGGTCGATAACAAACTTTTGTCCATATACCGATGATTAAATTTAGTAACTTAAGCTCTGACATATTTGTAAAAAAAATTTAAAGGGATATC
Source organism: Drosophila busckii (assembly GCF_011750605.1). NCBI lineage: Eukaryota > Metazoa > Arthropoda > Insecta > Diptera > Drosophilidae > Drosophila > Drosophila busckii. The sequence continues at coordinate 292,325 of NW_022872723.1, read as the reverse complement.
ATGAAGTTGGGTAGTTGAAGTTGTTTTGAACAGCAATACAAACTGAGTCGGTTGAGCCCTCTCTGTCTGTATTAATAAGATGTTGTGTATGTGTATGTGTATGTGAGCGAGAGCTTGTGTCTGCTTTAATCCTCTAAAGCGTACTTAAAAGTTGGCTGCATTCATGTTTTTTAGTATTTTGTCCTTCTATCTTCTTTTAGGGCCGATTGTTGAAAACGTAGCTTAAAAGATTTTAACGAACCACCAAACTATGGGACTCTTTTTAATAAATAATTGACTAAATTAGTTTCTTTTGTATAAGAGTATAAAATTCTATACCATGCATCACTTTTATTTTATTTTTATCCATATAGGCAACATTTATTTGCCGCTAGAGGCCACTTCAGCCCAATTAGCTGACATACTGTAGTTATATATGTATACACATGTATATGTGTATGTACTACATCCGTATACTAGACTCTAAATTCATGGGAATTAGCCTTCAGCAAACAACACTGCGACCCATTAGTCTGTTAATTAGTACAAACAACTCAACAGTAGTTGGTTGAGCAAATAAAAATCGAATGAAGTAAAACAAAATTGGAGCTGTAAATTGTTTTGTAATAAATAAGTTAGTGTGTAATTAACGTACGTAAATATGTAACTATATATACCTTCTCTGAATACTCGACCACGTCGCGCATGGAGCGTGGATATCCAGATATTAGGTATGCTTTGGCAGCTGGAGCCATTTTCATTTCCAGCATCAACACCTCGGTAACAGTTTTTGATGAGAGCTGTGAAAAGTCCTGCATATCTGTGGGAGTATTTGTTTAAATATGCCAGAAAGTTTCAAAATATTATTTGTGCATCCTATTTCACTTACCGTTACCCATTGCGTATTGCTGAAGCAGATCCATCATGTTTATGTGCGTAACACCGCGACGCTCTTGCATAAAGGTGTCGCAATGGGTAACCTTGCCACTACCTGGGCCGCCCAAGACGAAGATCACTGGCACCTTGGGCGGATCGAACTTGATTTTGCCGGCATGCTGTATGGCTCCAATGTTGGCCGAGCCAAAGCGTTGGCCGTTGCCATTTAAGGCCATGGCACTGCCAGATTCTGGATTTTGCGAGTTCTGATTCCGTGTACGATTCCAATCGTTGCCTTGTTCGCCGGTATCTTGTGCCGCGCTGGCATCTGAGTTAAGCATTCGAGATATAGGATTCAAGATTCATGATTAGAGCAAAAGGTGACATTAATGGCACTGCACAGCAACAGTTGAGGGCAACGACAAAGCGCGTTAGTAAAACGGAAACCGGATGTGCTTGGCAAGTTAACAGCACACCCAGTTTACGTGACAAGCGGCATTAGCACGCCCGGATGCAATTTGACTGTGGCTAGCCAATTAAGGGTACGCCGCCGGCAGCTTACAAAAATTGTGTGTGCGAGCATAGGTAACAGACATTATTAAAATATATTTATTTAATTGCATGCTTGGTCAATATATTGCGTCATTGTTCATAAACATATGCTTTCATTCATGGACAAAATGAGCTGAAAAATGGAGTAAGAACAAAAGCATTGCCTACTCTGAGGAGCACTGACTAACAGTTAAAGCCCAGTGCGTATTTCCAGTTGCCTGAACATTATATTCTCTTTCTCTCTCTCTCTCTCTCTCTCTCTTCGCCACAATACGGTGACATTTTTATTGATTTTCCTGCAGTTTCATTTAATTGACAAGTTGTTTTGTTATTGTTGCTGTCCTTTTTTAGCTGCATAATTTTTGTTTTTGTTTTTATTTGTGACAATATGACGTTCGTTTTTTGTACGATTTTGTTTCTGTTTGGGTTTCTGCTTCGTATTAGTTCAGTGGCTGTGTTGATGGTCAACGTACATGTCCAAGGACCCAAACAACGAAGGTCGCGCAGGCCTCAGTTCTACGACAAATTATAGTGTTTGTGCAAGGTCCTGCACGGATTATTGAAGTTTTGTCAAAGCGTTTAGCAGTTTATTGTGTTGACTCCGAAGGTTGTTACTTTCCAGCATTCAAATTAGTTTGTCGAATCACAAATCGCAATAACAAATTTACAATCAGAAAAGAATCAAATAAAAACTTGAAGAGGAATTTTGTCTGCCTAGCTTGCTATTATTGCTATACAGAAAATGTTTTCAATGAAAGCAAATCTATTGAAATGACGTGCCTTGGCTCATCCTCGACTGTTGCATTTGAGTTGAGCTTATACATATCTCTGCCGCTTACCTGTGTCTAAACAAATACCCATTATCCATTCGGTGGCCAGTATAGCAGAATTTTTGCAATGCTGTTTGGCTTTTTGATGGCTTTATGCTTACAACTAAAAATACACCATTAACGCATTTAATGTCCTCTCACGTTTACAATATTGAATTAATATTTTCATATATGGAGCTGGAACTTTCCACCAGAGCTGCATTCGTTCGTTCTCATATTGTATACCGCATGACAACTATTAGTTGTTGTTTTTATTATTGTTGTGTGTGTGCTTCCGCATTATTTGGTATCTCTGGGATACCCAAGTATACATATATGAACACATAACACGCACAGTAAAAATTTGTTTTTGTTTTTTTTGTTGTTTTTATTCTACTACAAAGCGGCAGTTCAAACGGGCGTTTGGCCGTTACCAATTCCGCTCTGATTTGCGCTTGAGGTTAGACTGATAGTAATTCCGCTATCAGAATGCTAACGGTAATGCAGGCTCTGGCTGCTCGAGCGTCCGAAACGAAACTAAGTCTCAAATATGACAAATGGTTCGGTTTTTAGCTTGTCCAGCGTTGACCGAGCGCGAGTTTCCAATTAATGAATACTTTATGAATTCCAACGGCTCGTACATATGCCCTCATGGTTGGCTTGGGGGTTGCTTGGTTGGTTGGTTATTGTAGTTGCTTAAACTATTCGGCACTGTTCACTGTTAAGCCGGCACAGTTTTCCGCCGCTTCGGGCTGGGATTTTCTTTGGCACTGGAAAGCGGCAATGTATAACGCCCACGCCCACGCCCACGCCTACGTCCACGCACACACAGTTGTTGCTTGTGCATGTGTCATTCAAGGGTCTCCTTTTGTTTATGCAACCCAAACAATGTCCTGGGGCCGCGGCCAGGTGCGTTCTCAGACTAATTCTTCGTTTTTAGTTATTGCCATTGTCGAGTATCATGTGCTGTCTGCTGCGTTGATTGTTGTTGTCGTTTTCGATGTAAATAAATTCTCCGACTTGCAGCTGTTCAAATTCAAAGCACACCCATGTCCAGCCGATTAGACCTACTGCACTTTTCGCCTTTAAATGGAAGCACTAGCGTGTCTGCAATGCTTGGTGAAACTAACTCTATGCCCCAAACTGTGCAAATTACTTAATGAAGTTCTTGTCAAGCGTTTTGATAACTTTTGAACCCACTTTTGAATACGGAATTATTGTATCAAGCTGCGTATAGCAAGCATGGTGTGTGAGAAAAGCGAACAACATTATTTAATTAATATTTCACACTATTGATTGCGTTTAATTAACGTTCGTTTTGTTTTTTTTTTTTTTTTTTTTTGGATACGAAATGAAAGGCGTTGAGTTAGTATTGACAGTTGACAGCTGTCAAAATTTCCGAAGTATATTCAATTAAAGTTCTATTGATTTGGTCTGGTCTAATGATGAGAGCGGGTCAATGAGCACGGCAAGGACATAAAAAGAAGTTCAAAGCTCAAGGAAAGCATTCAAATCGATCAAAATCATTTTCCATGCCGCATATCGACCCAACTGCCTATACAGATGAGACTCGACTAATTTGTGTCTATGACATGCTATGCCATATACAGTAATCACTGGCAAGCTCGATTCCTTTTTGTTTTCATTACTTTTCATTTATTTATTTTTTGATTTCATGGTAAGGGCCAGCCACATAGTTTGTCACCAGTTTGATCCATTGTCCAGCACGTGGACGCAACGTCCTTGTGTGCTGCTGCTTTGGGGCGTTCGGTTATTAAACGCTTTGGGCTGCTTAATTAAGCGCCCAGTTAGACTAACTAGCAGACTAACAAACAAGCACCGAGTTTAACGACACCGTCTAGTTGCCACGATTGATTCTCCAGTAAATTGTGGGTAACGACAGCTTATATGAGCTTCGAAAGGTCATTCTAAAGTAGGCATAAGTACATTGAGTCAATAATTTATTTCTGAAACTTTGTTTGAGCCAATTCTTTGGGCTTTGCAAACACAACACAAATTGAAGCCCATGCAATTTTATAATATATATGCTATGAAATTTACTTCGTCTGTCATTGCCCCAGATAATAAGTAGACTTTCCTTCAAACCAAGGTGTCCTTGCCAGCGTTATGTCGTAGGGCAATTTGGCCCAATTTTCCATAGCTTGTGTTAATTGTCTAACAACTACATATTTGCTATTATTTATTTAATTAATTTCTCTTTTTGTTTTTTCCCTTTGTCATTTGGAAGTCCCATGAACTGCGACTACATAGACTTATTAATTTTTGATGATCAACTGTAAAGTTCCCAAGCACAACCTACACATTGTGCTAATAGAGGCCTTATGGCCATTATGGTTATTTAATGACATTTATAATGCTTTTTTGGGTTTTTTGTGCTAAGTAAATGTTGATTTAAAAAAAAAACAAATGGCTTGAGGACAAGTTCCAAGGCAAGGCTTACCAAATCTTATTAAATATTCCATAGATAATTCATAGACATTTATGGGCGAAGCAGTAACATATATTTTATCAAATGTACCTCGAATTGTTTACAAAAATGTTATTAACCTAATACGAACTACAGTAAAAAATATAAATAATACAATATCACGCGTTGGAAGTACTACTAAACATTAATTTTAAAAATATAATTTGTCTATCATAGAATCATTAGTTTAGCTACAAAGCAGTTGAAAATATCCCCTAATGCCCCCCAACTGGACTTAGCCTGACTTTTGCTCGCCAGCGCCTGCAGCGTATGCTTGATTCTCATAGCCCTCAAAGTTGCTCAAGACCATGGAAATTCTTGAGGGCGAATGTTGTATGCCACTGGGCGTGGGCGTGGCCGTGCTCTGCTTGCCGTTTGGCATCTTGTCGCACTGCTTGCTTGTGGTGGGCAGGACAAAGGTGCCCTGTCGACAGCTACGCGAGAGAAACAGACGCAGCTTGAAGAAGGCAAAGAGCAGAGCATAGATGACGCAGGAGAGCACCAGCACACCGAGTACAGTCAGGAAAGCGTTGCTTGGTTGGGTCCAGTCGATTACATGATAGATATAAGGCTTGCCTTTCCTACAAAACAGTGAAAAGAGATTTTCAGCTAAAGTTCATTCGCTTTATATGCCCCAAGGCTACTTACTTGTTCATGCCGCCACACATTTGATAGATATAGGAGAATATGGCATAGACAATGCCGAATAATACTGGCAAAAAGATATGCAACAGGCGCAAGGGATGGGCCACAATCCACAGATCGATGAACATGCAGACTGAATTGAGGGCATGCGTTAGGACATTTGTCGCATCCAAAGTGCTTTCATTAGCTGTAACGAGCATGGCATAGGATAGAATAGATAATGTACACCTCTTGGTTGCTGTGGCTACTTACCATCGTAAAGAATGCTCCAGTAAATGATCGTAATGACAATCGATAAGACCAGTGCGATCATATGCATACCCCAGTAAATTCGAAAGGGACTTGTCCAAGCCTGCATATTAAGAAGTTTGTCTTGAAAGAAGTATAAGAAAAAGTTTTTTTTTTTAATTTGCGGACTTTAGGGTGGGTTTTCTTTAGTAGCTCTCGCACTTACCCGCATACTCAGGATGGTAATGCCAGATGGTAACGAGCAATGCGCCCAGTAAATTGGTCAGCATGCAAAGCCAGATGCCCCAATTGGTCATATAGATAAAGTATAACCAATAGCTGGTCTCATCATCGGCCACCGGCCACATGGACTCGACGACAACGCCAATAAAGAAAAGGGCCATGAACCAGCGATAGAACAAATACGCCGTGCTCTTCGTACACGTTTGCCACTGAAATTTTGAGTAGCTGAGTATGAATATGGGAGTCGATAGTATATACTAGTCGATATAATTGGCTTAATGTGTGTATTAAGTTCGTTATTTGTCATAGCCTATCGTAGCTCTGGTGGAGAGAGGTCACCTCTCCGTGGGTACAGTTGACCGACCATAAGCGATGTCTGGTCATATTCAGTTAGTAACTGTTTGCGCCATGAATATTTCAAAAGTTTAATTTACAATGCTAGAGCGAGCGACTCAGGCACAGGCCAAAAGACTGCCACAACTATTGATATTGATACGGGCTGAAAGAAGCTCATCAAATATGCTCAAGGTGAAACAATGAAATTGTTAAAGCACATGCTGGTCCTTTTGGACGCCCAGTTCTCATGGTTTTGGTTATTGAAGAAATGAGAGTACAAGGAGGACAGTTTCAACAATTGAATCTTCTTACTCTACTAAGCACTGTCTACAGTCTGTGCCAACACCAGAGTAACCTCGAAATCACTTTTAAGCCCATTGCTGAACGTTGACCCGCGTACATTATTTTACAGCCAACTAACTATATTTAGAATTGATTTGTAAGTCTTATACAAACAGAACGCACTGCGTGCCAGTTGAGGGCGTTACATCAAGGCCATGACGAGCGTAAGGTGTTTATAACCAATTACTATTGACTTGGCCAACTTAGTGTCTAATTATAAACTTACTTGCGACTTGACAAAATCATCAGGCGTATCATGATCGAATCCGCAACGCTTGCGTCTAAACTCTTTCCGCACTGGATGCAATATCACCTGCAGCTTTGTCATCTTATCGATATCGATATAAAACTAGCAGCTTAACTTCAAACAGTTTCCGTTTAACTGTTGCTTAACAAATGACTTGTGTAGCTTCTCCAGACACGCAACTGACTCTCTGGGCTCCAAGCTGTGTGTTGTGCAATTCAAACAATTTATAGACATGACATCGTTGAAGGCAGTTTTTATTTTTAATCGCTTGATATCTGCTACGTAAAGCTGCAAATTAATAAAAAATATAATCAAAAGTTCAGAAAAAATGTTGATCTACCTCCTTACTCTAGACTTATTTTAAAAGTTCTCTTCTCGCCCCTTCGTTCGATTCTGGAATATGGCTCATGTGTTTGGTCTCCACAATACTCAAACCACCAGAATAGTATTGAATCTGTCCAAAAAAAAAATTTTATTTTTTGCTTTGCGAGGCTTTAACTGGGTTCCAGGAGTTGTTATACCATCTTATGCTAATCGTCTACTTTTAATTAATCTCCCATCGTTATAATTAAATTAGTTAAAGGGGAAATCGACTCCTCATACTTGTTGAGTCAACTTAATTTCTCAGTACCTGCTAGGTATACTCGAAATTTTGTTCCTTTATCACTTAACGTTTGTACAACTAATTATTCACTGCATGAACCCCTTCGAGTACTCTGTGCTGATTACAACAAACTTTCCTCTGTTATCAACACAGAGGCCTCTGATTATGTCACTAAAATATCTATTAACTTTTTTAACTATTAATAATTAACACTAACCCAGACCTGATTGGGTTTTCCCCAATCCTTGCAACAAATGTTGGGTCTGTTTAACACTCCCAATCTATAAGTTTATCAAAACAAAAACATATTTGAATAATTTTTCCAAAATTTAATGTTAAATATTTTCTGTTAATCCTTATTTTTATCGTCGACTGTCCATAGTTGACATTAAATAAATAAATATAACCGTGGCATTATGCTCGGTGTCATGCTTAAGATTGAATGGTGAAATTCTCTCCTCATATTTCTTGGGTCAACTTAAATTCCCAGTCCCTGCTAAGTATACCCGCAATGTTATCCCATTGTGTCCAAATACTTATCTTACTAACTATTCCTTCCCTCCCAGCTATAGAACAGACTTCAGTCTATCTACATAGAGACCACCGCTTTGATTCTTAGCGGCAGTACTTTATTTTATAATTTACTGGTTTACCATATCTGATTCGGATTAGGGGCTTTCCCGATCCATTAATTGTTTGATTCATTTTGTGTAATAATTTTAATTTACCGACGACTGTCCATAGCCAACATTAAATAAATAAGTTATATACAAATCAATTTGAAAAGCTAACTACCTAAGCATGCGTAGGCTCTTAGTTAGGGGCTTAGGGCTGAGCGAGCTCATTTAATATTATTATTCTGTACTGTAAGCTACGTGCAAAAGTTTTTGTTTGTTTTTACATATACAAATAATTCCGTACAAAATTATTTCGAAATGGATAAAGTACGCAAATTAATTTTACCCACCTGGCGCCCAGTTTTGCAAGGTAGGTGTGCCTACTGATATTCTCCAGCTATTATCTATATATGGTTTTATGTGTGTTAGCAACGCGCAAATATTGCGATGTGCAAATGAAGAAGCTAGTCACCCTGCCCTTGGTCGACATACCCGAAGGCAAGTTCAAGTATGTGGCAGCCAAGGTCTACATCCATGGGGACATGGGGCATGCCCGTACCATTGTGCGCGGCTTCCAAAGAGTCAAGTACCATCGTGAGTCTTCAATTCTATAATTATGAAAAGCTCATGCTCATAGCCTCTGCCACGCCCAGTGGATGTATATGACAGGGTACAGAATGAGGTAGCGGCGTTAGAACTTTGCACCCAATGTGTTGGCGGTGGTTACATCGTTCATGATAAGGAGAAGAAGTATATTAAGATCTATGGCAAGTCTCAGACCCTGGGCAAGGCCGACCACAGGGAAACCAAGAGCATCTTGCATAGCAAATTCCCAGATTATCACATTGATGCGCAGTCGGGCGGAATGGAGGAATAATCAGAATGTTTTCTTCATTCAAAGAGATAAATAAGTTTGTAGTCTGGCATTCATTTCAAAAGCTCCGAGCCTTCCAAATTGTAAATAGCAGCAATTAAATATATGTACATAATTACTACCATATTATAATAGTTACTATCTCGCACTGAAGCTTCTATCTTTCGACTTTGGTCTCATTCAGTGTACTTAGCTTATTTAATTTCCACTCTGTGCTCACCTTGCGCCACCCATTTGTAAATTTTAGTGTCGGCCTTAGCGCGTTAATTGTTTTATACACATTACAGTTTGTTTTATAGAACCAGTCAAACAACAATGAACAAAATTAATCGTACTACGAGTAGTGCCCACTGAGGCGTGGGCCATTGGACTCCGATTTGCTAAAGTCACTTATATAAATATTCATATAATGGCATCATTATATGATGGAGCTGCAAATTATAACTAAACGCTGCGATGTGTCTCTTTCACATTATAAGTTCCATGAGCTTATAATTTATTTTTGAACAGTTACGGTAAACAAATCCACAACAGTGTGGACTGCTGTTAGGGCAGAGGGCCAGACCTTTTGGGTCTTGAGTGTTATTGACAACATTTAATGGACTTGGAAACCCAAGGTCGGTGGAGCGAAGTTAGAGATTTGGAATATTTTATGAGTTTCGGCAGTAATAATACGTAAACTATCTTAAAAATCAATTTACTTATAATTTAAAAGAAATAAAGAAAACTTCTGTTTGTGGCCAGTTCAATTTACCGTTTCAGCTGAAGTCTGAATTTAAAACATATTTAACAGCTGTCAGCTAACAGGCTCATATTACATTAAAGCCAAGACTCTACACAAGTGCCGCGAGATTTCAATTATAAATAATAACTCACAATATATATTTACTGTTTTTGTGTTCGTTTTTGAAACGGCCCTGAACTTGCACGTGTTGTTAATAAAAGCTCTGAGACTTGTTTGTATAATGTGGACTGCAGGCAAACTATTTAGACAACAAACTAACCATGGCTACCAGCTCAGTAACCAACTGAGCAAAGATATATTTTTATTTCACTCACGTTCGGCTTTTGTGGCCAAAAAGAGTCTGGTATACACATAAGTAGGTTTACCACCTATGCATATGGGTTTATGGGCTCTTACATTTGTACGACAATGAACCAATGCCTCTCGACTACTGTCTGAAGTTCAAAAGCTGTATCCAGGCAATATAATAAACAAAAAACTTGTTGACCTTTACGCGCGTACAATTCAATGTTGTTATTGTTGTTGCTGTTGTTGTTGCTGTAAAGAAATTAACGCAGTTTGTGTGGCATTCACTCACATAGATAAGATAAGAGATACTGCAAGCCCTGATTATCATCAGCATCACCTGCTTAGTCCGTCAACAACTTTTTTCCATACAAATTTAAGTTTTTAACGCATAGAAAGTGAAATCTTAAAGAGTTCAATGGCTTTCTTATGCTAATTCCGAAATATTTTTATGTTTGAGCGCATATGCATAAATATTTAAAAAAAAAAAAAGAGACAAGCTTTTATTTCGTTTGTTTGCTGTTCTTGGGCTTTGACGCTAACTAGTTCCATTGATTGACATTGATTGTGATTAAAATTAGCAGCCTTTTATTGAGCTACAAGTGCATTATGACTTACTGATTAGTGGGACGTACTTAAGTTCAAGAGATTTTTATTTGGCTTTTTATAAAGATATTTACGCGATACGAGCTCAGCTCTGGCTTCAATGCAAAAGTATTTAAGTATTTAAGCAATTTATTAGTTTATAATCAGCTAGTTTTAAATTTGACAGTGTTCTTGTTGCTCTACCTTGAAATTGATTTCAATTGATTTTTAATTGAAATGTCAACTTACCTTTAATCCGTCAACTTGATAATGCCATTAGCATGTCCGATGTGTTGTTTTTTGGGATTCCCGCGCTTGTATACTTGGCTTGCCTTTTTATAAACTCATTAACATTAGGTTTAACTGAAAAATGCGTTAACGAGTACGTGCTTATAAATAAACCAATTAATATGCTATACTGGCGTTCTTTTTAACTCGATTTCTGATTCAATATAATGTGCAAAAGAAACTGTTAAAGCTTTATGCTGCACTAAAGTTTACTAACTTTTGCTTTATCGTTGCTCATTGCGCAAATAAAATTCCACACACGTTGCCAAATAGAATAAAAAAATTCCAATCATAGTTACTCAAAAAAACTTTAAACAAATTTCCAATTTATTTGTTTTTTTTTTATTTATTTACATATATTTTTTCACTTCTATTTTTGCAATATCTTTTTCTTAGCGTAGACGAGCTTGCAGCGCGTTTTGCGTATTTTATACGCGTGGCTGAGCAATCTAACTGGCGGTTTAAGCCATTTAGTAATCTTTTCAATATATTTTTTGGGTCAACAACAACAGTATCAGCAACAGCAACTACTTTGCATAACGGTGTGTGGCTGTGTGCAGGTATTTATATTATTGCATTTTTCAACTTGTATTACAGCAGCACGAAATGCACAAACAACAAATGAGAATAAAAGTCTTCAGCACGCAAAGCCGCGAGATCGCAGCTAAACAATCCCCTTCGCTTTTGAATCCGAGGCAGGGGCGTTACTAACCGAAAACAAAACTCGACTTGATGCCGCGATGTCTGTTCCAACACTGATCGTACCGTGTTCACACCAAGCGACAACTGCTCAGCGCACAGTGGTTGTTATAAGCTAAACGCGAATACTCGTTGGTGAGTCTGAAATGAATTTCGCATTGAGTATTGTATAGTACTTGTTAAATATTTTTACCAACCAGTATTTTATATTTTAATTTGAAATTGTTTGCACTTGAAGTTTAATGCACATCAGCCCAGTGTGCCCGAGTAAAGTTAAATATACGAAGTTTATAAGAGTTTTGCTGGCGCTGCTGCTGGCGCCAATTGAGAGCAAATGAGTTGCCGATTAAACTCTCTTATACACTGTACAAAATTTAATTATCTATTGGTAAGCTTATTGTTAGATGAGCGCATTATTTTTTTTTTTATTAAATACATAAATATTTTATTGGCAAAGTGCAGTCTTAAGTATTTTATACCTTCTTGAGAAACAGATCTGCAGAGCGTTTAAAGCATGACGGCATGGCTTAGACACTCAAACTTCAGGTAGAGCAAAGTTACCTTTTTAAGTTGCCATTATGACTGATTTTGTTCAGACTGTGTCTATGTACAGTTTGCTTTTTTCTTGCTTACTCTTTCTTTCCCTTCTTGCAATCTTTTCGAAGAACTCGTTTGTATGTGTGTGTGTGTTCGTTTAGTAAGCAGACAATTAAAGTTTGCGGCTTTTATTTCTCAGCCTCTGAATTTGGCAATGTTTTATTTATAGTCCGATGAGAGTACAGCAATGAGCTAGAAAATTAGTTGGAAGCCTACGCTGTGCTATGTGTGACGAAAATTAATCAAAACACAATGCAAGCAGTTTCAGCATGGCATTGTTAGAAAGAGTGTGTGTAATGAAAGTAGGAAAAGAAGTTAAATGTGAATGAGTACATAAATACACGTGTCATTGACTCAATACACTAGCTTCTTCAAAAAGTATACTCATTTTATTAGGAGGCCTAACCAATCTTAGTAAGTTTAAATTCTTAGTTTGTAGCATAAATTCTTTAAGATTTCTATGTAGTATATTTTCTTAACCTTTGTGAATCAGTTTGTTAAAATAATTAAAATTATCCACAATACTCTTAGATTGAGTAATTTTAGTATTATTCAAAACATGTTGTGTGTTTTCAGAATAAATTTTCAGTAAGTAAGCGTATATATTTTCAACAATGTCATCATACTATTGTAATAATAGTAACAAGCTTTTTTTTTAATAAATTATGCCAATTAAAACAAGATTTACTAAAGTCAATTCATATGGCTTTAGCATTAAGGAACCAGGATAAACTTATAACGCTAATACAATATTCAGTGCGCCTAACTATAAATAAATGCAGTGATGCGTGTTCATAGTGAGTGTACATGTGTGTGTGTGTGAGTTTGTAAATGAAAATTACAACATAATGCTGATTGTACTACATAATGTTCTTATTATTATAACTAGTTGTATTCAGTTTTGAAATGTGAAAAAGCCAGAGCTTCAATGGTGCATTGGTGAATTGGTGTATTGGTGCATTGGTGTGTACTGTTGGTGTGCGGGCGCTTATATGAGACCCACGGCATGTGGTGTCCAGACAACGCTGAAGGCTCGATTGAATGCCTGCCTGAGCTTGTGGGCACCAAAGAGCAAGATCCAATAGCAGACTATCATGATGAAAATGCCGATGAAGGTGACCAAACAGCGCTTGGGATCATTCCAGTCGAGTATGGGATAGACATAGGGATTGCCAAATCTGTTGCGTGAGTGGAGATTAAATTAATTTCAATTCATTTCGTTTATGGTTAGAGAAGTGCGGGTAGCAAGTAGTACTCACTCATCGGTGCCATGGCACAAATAATAGATGAGGGTGAATAGAAAGAATATTATAGCCGTGAGCATTGTCTGCACCATGTGCAGCAAACGCAACGGAAATGCAACGATAATAAAATCGATCAGCATGCATATTGAGTTCAGACCATGCGTTATAATGCTAATCGCCGGAAATCGCACGGGTTTGTCTGCATATCAAATAAAAACAATATTAATTACAATTACAATTACAGTTGCATGCAATATTAGTTTGCATTGTACTCACTCATACGACCATTTAGAAATATCCAGTAGACTGTGGATATGATCAGTGCCAGCAGCAGCGACACATTATGCAGCACCCAATAGACTTTCAGGCTACACGTCGTATTCGCCTTCTGCCCCGACTCTTGCACCAGACTACGCACATTTCCCACATCGTAGTGCCAGCAAGTAACCTGCACCGCTGCATACACCATGGTAATGGTGGCCAGTCCGAAGCCCCAATTGGTCATGTAGATGAAGAACTTTCCCTCACAAAATTGTAAAATGGTGCAGGCAATGTAAATGCTGAGGAAGAGTATGGCCCATATCCAACGATAGAGCAAATAATATGCGCTGACTTCATTCTTTTGCCACTGTCGATAGAAACATTAAAACGTACTCATTAATGAAATAAGGTTCTAGCGTCAGGTTGGGGGATTTGCCCAGCACAGGTAATAAGTATAGATGGATTTAGTATAATAAGATAAAATTCGATTTTTGGCGATTCCAAAAACTGTTGACAGATTGATAAAAAAAAATACGTGCGTATGTAATTTAATTCTTCAAATGAAATAACAGTCTTCCGTATTCTATCGTAAACTTTTCTAAGTTAAAGTGAATTTCGTCATAGCTATAAAATTAGATAAACATTTCCACTATTGGACGAAAAAACTTACATTTCATAAATAATTTAAAAGATAAGAAACAAATGTGATTCACCTTCGTAAGAAATGTTAGTTTCTGCGCATTACGCGTGCTCGTAAATAAATAAACTGATAGTTAGATGATCATTACAGCGAGCTTACACGACCTTTATTACCTTCAGTTTCTTATTTTAATTAATCAACACCAACATATTAAATATTCTGTTTGGAACAATAATAATAATAACACACCACGGTTACGCTGCAAAAACTGGTTGCACTCTCAGCTGTTATCTCATCTTGTTTGGATTGTTATCATTACCGGGAGTCTGTGCGCTGATGACGTAGTCAAGACTCGTGCCTCCGTAGTTAGTATGTGTTTTTTTTTTTTTTTAGCACAGATGCTTACATAATGACAATTGTTATTGATTTTGTTTGTTGGTGCCTTGAATTTAGCGGAAGCACATTTTCTATTTGATTTCAGAAAACATTGGGTCAGTCTCACCTTCCAAAGAGCAAGGCGTATATTTAAACATTGTTGATGAGTTCATAGGGGCCAGCTAATAAATTATGAGTATTCTAAATGCAGTTATCTATAATACTAGTTCATATAATATGGTGATGTGGGGATGGCACTAAGTAAGTAATGTTGTCGTAGATTATTGAGTGACAACATTGTCAGCTAATTGGCTGCAGTGAAAACAATTTGTTGCTAAATGTTGAACTTGAATAGTTCACTACATATGTATAATAGTTTGTATTTATTTATATTATGTTTCACTTCATGCAAGTGTATTCAGTGCTCGGGTACACCGCCCGTATTAATTATTTATTTAACGGTGTTAATTTAACTTAATAGTTTTATAGCACTTACGTGTGCACTCAACGCGTAAGTTGACTGATCACGCAAAAAGTTAACACATGGATCTAAGACTTTGGTCTATGTAATGGTGGAACACATTTTTGGGACACTCACCAGGGATTTATAGAACAAGTGCACGTGATTGTATTCAAAGCCAAAGTGTTTCTTTTGCAATTCATTATTGAGGCCCTTCCAGAACCTTTTGAAAAATTGCATTTTTAACTATATCGCAACAAATCAGGCAACTGAGACTTTAATTTTTGTTTACGCGCAAGAACATCAAATTTTCTCGTAGCTGATCTTGAAATTAAAGTTGCTGAGCAAAGCACTTGGACGGATCGGGAGTTGCGTTGGGTTATGTTTCAGAGAACTGGGCGGACACACGACTACTTGTGCTCAACCCAACGGTACAGAGCAAACTAAAAGCGAACAACGTTTTTACCCGTTAACGAACCTCAGATTAGAAGCCGACGCGCTCGTTTACTACTACTATTTGCGAATTGTTAAATGACAATGCATGGAATTGTCAAAAAATTTCTTATATACGAAGCTGTGGAGGCATCGATCAACAGAAGAGACTAAAATTGATATCGTAACAAATGAAAGTTGATGACGTTTGATGTACCCATTAAAAATAAAAACTACGAAGAAACTGCGAGACGTCATTAATTATTTTTCGAAATACACACTGAATAGATAAAGTTATTTTTATGTAATAAATTTAGAATAATTTTTTGATTGCTAAACAAATTTATTATCTTTTAATTTGGGCAGGCAAAACACAAAAGCTTCTTTACTAAACCAAAACTCTCTTTATGTCTTTCTGTGCTTCCATATACTATAAATAAAAAACAAATAAATTAAGTAATTCAATTGAAAGCATATTGTAAATGTGAAATATTTGTGTTCTTGCCGCTGTGGGAAGCACAATTCAGGATGGTATTATATCAATTATATATCGACAGTCTGTTCATCAGCTGCGCTGACTTTATTGAACTTGAAGCCATAAAGGTCGTTCAATTAAAATTCTAAATGCTCATAAATTGTGTATAGCGTCAAAATGCCCCACAGTGCGTGTGGGAGTTGATGCGAATTATCTAACAAACTTGACCTACATTTTCTTATCAAATTTCGGATGCTGAAGTGTGGCAAAAGTTAGGAATAAGTTTACAAATATTTTTTTGCTTTCTCATTAGTGAAATTACATATTTTAGCCAGATATAAAGTTGTTCTATTCCCTCTATCCCTTTTAAACAATAAACTATCTGATTACATATTTTGCTATGTTAAAATTTATCTCGAGTTTGTAAATAGCAAAAACTCTCAGAACAAACGCTGTGCGTTGACCCTATCATTGACTTTACGATAAATGAATCTGATACAATATGTCTAAATATAAATATTACACGTTGAATCGGAAAAAACGAAAGTGTTGTAAACATCTGTACAAATGAATAATCAATTGCTTGATTTTGATCGCTTCTTGATTGAATTTACTATTCTAATTGATGGCCAATTTATAGACTCTTGAGCAGGTACGCTCAACAATGTTTCCCGATTTCCGCGTAGTTACTATTGCATGTCTATTGCATAAGAATTGTGCAGCATTTAAATTTATGATGACTGTTGCATGCCAAAAACTCAAATTGTTACTAATTTTGAGTTTTATCTAACTGATTTTCAAAGGCTACACAAAGGGGAAATTCACTGTTTAAAATTGGTTAATTAGCAATCAAAAATATCGAGAATTGCAGAAGTAATATTCGATTAAAATATACTATTTAAAATCCGTTTACTAAGTTATAATATTTTGAATATTATATGAATATTTTTAATATTATTTGCCTTAATGTCAAAAGATGAAGACAAATGTTCAATTTGACTGACTGACTGAGTCACTCATATACGTCGACACTTTGTTTATCTACAATAGTTGGAAAAGTATGTTTCGCGTTGTGGGCGTCAATTGACGTAATCTAAACGGATTTATGTTTATCATAACGAGGCGTCAATACACAAGTTCAAGTTGCACTTCTCAATTCCACTTATTTTGATTGAATACCAAACTCATAAATAATACATTTTGCCAAAAGCGTGCGATATTTTTAGTTAGAATGTTATAAATACCATTGAATTTTACTTGTAGTTCTTATCAAGGAGGCCGCTCTTTTGGGGCTCATTTGCACTCATGTGCAGAGTTTCACAAAAGTGTGCTTAAAAATTAAAATGCTCATTTGGCGCGTGTTATGTGGCGTGGGAATTTAGACAGACCCCAGTCTTATGGTTTGACAGAAGCTCGGCTAGCCCAGTTAGTTGGTTTGGTGGTCAAAAGCAGTGACAACGTCTAATCGCTTGTAGTTACCGCTGTTATCAAATAAACGATAAGCAAAACGCGCTGATAACTCGAATTAGCAATCAACGTTAACAATTTGCGGCAATAATGTTAAACTATTGTCTAGGCTGCCTCAGTTCGTCTTCTACCAGCAGTCCAGGCAGCTGCTGCTCTGGGCCCTGACATCCTTAGCGCAGTTACGCAGGCATCGCATATATCCAGCCGGCGAGATGCGTGATCAGAGCTCCGAGTGTTGCTGCCAGCCCATGCTGGATGAGTTTCAGTTGACCAAGTTCTCGTTGCAGCATGATGAGCCAGCGGACTTCTGTCGCTCGCAGTGGCAGCGTGGAAAGCGTTGCGTTGCTTGGCTGATTTACCGTTGGATTCTTACCGCGTTCTTCGCTGGCGGTGTTATTGGCAGTTTGGTGGATTCCTTCACGGGTGGACACTGGTTCATATATTTAACAGACTGGGGCTTCACTTTGTGTTTGTATGCGTGTCTTTATGGCGCAGTCATCACCACCATTTATTTTGTGAATCCCAACTATTTTGGTAAGCTCACTTCCTGAAATTTTTCGCTTATCTTTCTGCACTTATCAACACTTAACATCTAAATATTGTCTTTTAGCTAACGGCAGTTGGGCACTGAAGATCTATTGGCTTTCCCATTTTACTACCACAGTGCTGGCCCTGATGATAACCCTAGTATTTTGGACTGCTCTCTATCCAAGTAAGTAAACATCTTGAACCAGCTAAAGGTATCTTAACTCTATTTTTTCTACGTAGGCATGTCTGATGGTCCTGTCGGTCTTTACAACCTCTGGGCGCATGCCTTTAATTCCATTTGCATGCTGTATGATTGCTTTATGGTCGCCTTTCCCACCAGATTGATGCACTTTATTTATCCGCTCTTAGTGGGTCTCATCTATGGGTTCTTCTCCTTATTCTATTTTTTGGCTGGCGGCACCGACTTGTAAGCGCATTCAAATCTCTCAATACTTTCTCGGTTTTAGGATTTTCTGCTTTCTTTTCACAGCTTTGGTAATCGCTATATATATTTCATTCTGGATTGGCAGCAACCGGGATTGGCCATTGCGAGCGTGTGCGGCTGCATAGTTATTGCTCTTTTATTTTGTGTTTTGGTTTTCTGGATTTATAGATTTAGAAGTTGGCTGCATGAACGGTGTGTGAAGCCGAAAGCAATTGAGATATTAGAAACACGATCGGCTGAAAATACGGAAAGTAGAGAAACTGTTTAAGCTATCTTTGCTATTTGTTTAAAAGTCAATTGTTAATCTAATCAATTATAGCTTTAAAATCGTCATCAGTTCTGTTTCCGATAAATTTGTTCTTTTTACGAGGAATAAAAATCATACGAACAAATATATTGTAACGAAAAAAAACTTTAGGCAATTAAATAAAAGTTAGTTTTATAATATTCCATAGGATATTTAATCATTTAAGCCATTTTCTGAACGACAGCAAATTGTAGTGATTGAATTTGATTCGACCATTTTTCCAATGCGTTGTAGCGAGCTGCGCTGCTGTTAATCTTGTCCAGCTGCAGTACCTGGTTCACCTGATCAATTCTTCCCTTAATAGTACTGCAAATGAAAAGTAAATTATTAGTTTTAAGCTAGCATAAGTAATGATTCAACACTTACTCATCCAATATGCAGGACACAAGCAGACTTTCAACCTCGGCGGGCTCAATATTAAGTGCATTTGCAATGAATGGTATGGCTATGTTTTTATAGGGACGAATTAGCTTGATTAGCACTTGGGTCCGTATGTTGCGCAATAAATCCTCAATGTGCTCCCGTATAAACTGATCGGCCATTATATTGCTGCGGTGTTGACGTAAAATGGTTTCGAATTCGTTGATATCGTTGTTCTGATACGAGTTAACCAAGTTGGTCATAGCCAAAATCTCTGGATCGTTCTTGTATGGCTTCGCCTCCTGTGAGTCAAACGGATTAATGCCCGACTTCATAAGCCTGCCACATATTAAGGATTATTATAAGGAACGCTCAGAATTAATTTACTTTTTTTTTACTTACATGTTGGCCAACACCAAATATTTGAGACACGTGGTGCGTCTGGGAGATCCGCTCTCGTCGTAATTCTTGAATGCTTCAAAGAAATCTGTGTGCGCCTTCTCAAATTCGCCTTCGCGCAAATGCATTTTGCCGCCACACTCGCGTATTACGCCCATGATTAGTGGATGCGGTATGGCAGACTTGATGTGCAGTGATTGTTCGTAAAGCGCCTTCAGTTTTTTGTTATTCTTTTGAACAGTATACATTTGAATCTCCAGTGCATATATCTCTAGCAATTGGGTGCCCTTTTTTAGATCATCTTCGCCGTCATCAGTCTGGCAACTTGAGTGTAGCTGCTTGAGTATCTTTTGCAGTTTGGTGAAATCGTTGCGGTCGAAGTATAATTTTCCCAGCTTGGTGTTGGTCTTGAACCACAAACGATCGTTTTTTGCATCGCGCAGTGCCTCCAACGTCGTCTCATAGAAGTTTTGCAGCAAAGCCATCTATAAACAATTGCTTAGCAAGAGTTTACATACTATTTTCTTTACTTGACTCACATTCTTTGAGGTGGAGATGTAATCCAGTATAGAGTTGATGCTCTTCTCCGAGTGATTTCTGGTGACCGCACTTTTGATGTAGGTAAGCAACTGCTTATAACGCACCATCATTTCCTCATAGTTGCACTGCAGATACAGACATCCATATGCACATTAAGGTTTTCGCCAATCTACTTTTATTAACTAATAATTACACTCACCAGTCTGAAATTGATTTTAATCATTTGCTTCAACGCCTTAAATCCCCATTCGCCCTTCTCGCCATTCTCCAAGTCAAGCACCTTTTGAAAACTGGCCAGTGCTGCTTTGGGCTCCTCTTCTTTAAGCGCTTTGCTGTTATAGTATTGATTTTCTAGGTCTACATCCGGCTCCGAGTTGCTGTCCTCGGAGTACTCCTAATGTTGTTGAACAGTAAGTAAAAATGCCGACACCGGTACATTCCTAAGTATAAATACAGTATAATGCGCAACTCTGCTTACCAAACCGTAATCTTCATCATCGTCGCACATGAAATCATCATCGTTGTCAGACATTGTGCAGTTAAATACGATGGAATAACAATTTAAACAAAACAATGCCTTTAGTGCGACGAAAATTAATTAGTTAGTGCTGGGCCTAAAAAGGTTTAGTATTTTTTATTTTCAGCTATATTCAGTGCTGCCACAACTGATGCACATAAATGTTAAAAGAACAGCTATAAATGGCTAAAACATAAAAGGCTAGAAACTGTTGATGTACTAGTGCATGCAAAGGAATATTAAGTATTTTTGTCATACAAATTGAATATTATTATTAAAAATAGTCCACTTCGATTGATGCAGGCTGGAATTAATATAAGGTTTAAGTTATGGTAATATATTCCACCTATACGAATCTAACTACTAAAAATATATTGTTCAAAAAATATATTAACAATTTTTATACTATTTGGTGATTATTATTAAAAGCTAGGATTGAGTGCATTATTTACCTCTTAAGCATATGTATATAAAAATGTCTTGTATAACAGCTAGAATAACAAAGTGCGCGTTGGAATGCAACAAATGGATGACAGTGGCAAGTTTATGTATACCAGTGGAATGACACTTGCTGTGTATAGCAGTAGATAAGCAATGGATAAGACTTGACAATATATAAATATTTATTAGCTTTATGAATATATTATATTAACCAATTTAAAACCAAGCCCAAGAAGTGCACAAATATGAGGTAAAAATACTGGGTTTTTATTAGTTACTTTTGATCTTATAACTATAAACGCTGCAAGCACACAGTCGCACACTCACAACCACTGTTAAACGTATTTTCCATGTAAAAACGACGACAACATCTAAATCAACATGGCGCAGTATAAAACGAACACATCCTTCTGCGGATCGCAACTCTCAGCCAATATCCAGGGTGTTTATAGCTCAGGTGGACAAAAAAACGCCTGATCTCCAACTGCTGGAAATTTCATCGGGATCGGGTCAACATTGCGGTTATCTGGCTCCTTTGTTTGCCAACATAACATTCCAGCCAACGGAGTATGAGCGTGCCAACTTCCCATCGATTGAGGCTTATGCCGCCGACTGTGCAACGGGAAACATAAAAAATCCGCTCTTTGTGGATATATCTCAGGAGCTGCATCAATGGGAGCCAGCAACTTTGGAGCAGCTGAAACCGGCAAGCTTTGATTATGTGTTTAACAGCAACATGATGCATATAACCCCATGGGAGTGCTCTGAGGGCCTATTTCGTGCTGCTGGTCAGCTGCTCAAGCCTGGTGGCAAGTTGTTCATCTATGGGCCATTTGCCTGGTATGGTCAGTTGACACCCCAAAGCAATGTGGATTTTGATGCGGATCTAAAGCGACGCAATGACGCTTGGGGTCTTCGAGACATGAAAGATATTGAGCAGCTGGCCTTCTTAAATGGTTTAAAAATCAACCAAACTGTTGATATGCCATCCAACAACAAATTCTTGACTTGGGTCAAGAAATAAACATACCTGACAACTCTACATAAATATGTAAATACATGAAGCTTATATTGATATTAAAAATTGATTCTACATTTTAGCAAACCTTCAACTCTTATGTGTCGTGAGCAAATGTGTATCGCCTAAATTTGATTGATTGCGTTTCGATCTTGTCTAGACCTTAACCTTCTCAACTATTAGATCTAATTTCCAACTGTGCTTTGTTGATAATACAAATTATCACCATAATATCAGATAACGATGACGCCGCCAAAGCCTGCTGGTCATATAATTTATGAGTGTCGGCGACGGCCAACTAGGCCAAGTGGATACTTCGCTGTGGACTGCTTAACCCTGGGCAGCTGTTGATATAAAAGCCTCAAACCTGCATAGCTCAACCCATTGTGCAACTGGAAACTCAACATGGCTCACATTCAACTGCTGCTCTTGTTTCTGGCTTGTGGGATTTGCATGGGAGTGCCTAGTACAGGCAAAAGACCGCACCTAGATGGACGCATTGTAGGCGGCAAGGAGGTTAATATCAAGGATTTTCCCTTTCAGGTGTCTTTGCAGCGTTCGTATCACTCATGTGGTGGTTCCTTGATAGGCGCGCGCTACGTGCTGACCGCCGCCCACTGCACAGATACTTCGTCCATATTATCCTACAAGGTGCGCATTGGCTCTACGTACCGTGACAGCGGCGGCTTGTTGATCGGTATCAAAGCCGTGCATAGTCATCCCAAATACGATTCCAGCATTATTGACTACGACTTTGCTGTGCTGCATCTGGAGGATTATGATGCGAAAAATGTCACACAGGCATTTGTAAACCTACCGGAGCAGAATGAGACACTTGCTGTGGGCACAGAGGTCACCATCTCGGGCTGGGGCAACACACAGAATGTTCTAGAGTCATCGGAGAAGTTACGTGCCGTGACAGTGCCTACAGTGAATCAGACAGAATGCTCGGCAGCGTATCAGAACTTCGGTCAGATTACAGAGCGCATGCTGTGCGCTGGGCTAGTCGAGGGCGGCAAGGACGCTTGTCAAGGTGATTCCGGAGGTCCTTTGGTGGCGAACAATAAACAATGGGGCGTCGTCTCCTGGGGCTATGGCTGTGCAAGACCCGACTTTCCGGGCGTCTACTCGAGAGTTGCTGCTGTCAGGGATTGGATTAAAGAAGTTAGTGGTATATAGATCTTAATACTTAATTGGGGAAAACTAACATTCAATTTGTTATTTCAATGTGTGTATGTATCTAGTAGGCAACGTGTAAATAACTCTTGGCGTAAACATATTTCATTTCATTTTGAAATCTTGCAAAATTGATGTAACTAACTAAATAAAGAAAACTCATTGTGGTGTGTACTTTTCATAAAAGCAAGTAAAATGATTGGGCCCACATCCGCAGAGCTACTAATTTGGCTTATTGGCTTTCCCTATCCGATCTATGCTACGACTCAGGTGCTGAAGGCGAATAACTACGTTGATTGTCGTAAATGGATTACCTTCTGGATGTCCTTTGCCCTCTATTTGGGCTTTGGCATTTACTTCGACATTTACTTTGCCTGGCTCTACATGTATTATGAAGCGAAAGTGGCCTTATTGATCTATATAATATCGCCAATCGCCAGGAACTCTGTGGGATTCGATGGTGGTAACAATCAACTGAATTGAACCATGTACCAATCTATCAAATATTTAAAATACATTTCTATGATTGCAGTCCGTGCAATCAAGATGCTCATTAAGATTTTAGAGTCTGATCAGTTTTGTTTGAAATATGCATTTGTTATCCGAAGAGTATCTCAATGTTGGCATTATTGTAATCTCGATAGATATTGATACCTATGTGAGTAAAGCTCATAGTAGAATTGCATATAAAGTTAATAAGTTGTTAAAAAAAATGGAAAAAGGGTATCATGAAGTGTGGTCATGAAGTTATGCAGAAGGATGCGCGACAGACAAAAGTATATATATTCTTGGATCAGCAAGACAACTGAGGTCGATACAGCCATGTCGATCCGTTCCGTCTGTCCGTCTGTATACATATAATAATATAACGCACTAATAGAGATAAGAATAGAAGAACAACTAAATTAGGATAGATAGGTGCTCCTATACCAGGACACTAAACGAGACTTTTTTATTTTCTCCCCCCCATCCCGCAAATCGGAAGGACGATATATAAGCAGTACAAAATCTTTAAAAATCTGAAATACATCACAAAATGCCTAGTCATGTTTTCGAACGGATGTAAAAATTTCAGAACGATCCAGATAAATAACTTAAGAATTATTTACATTTAATTTTTCCAATATAGACAGCGGGGTGCACGTGTATTTAAAAGTTGGTGGCGCCCAACTTTAATTTGTTCACTTGTTAATTGTATTGTTCTCTACACAGAAGCATACTTTGCATTTAAGCTCATTGCAATTTAAAGTCAGTCAAGCTGGCATTTTTGCTTGACTCCTTTAATGCTGCCATATGGGCAGCGGCAAACGTTGATTCAACAATTAGTTTGAGATTGAAAAATGTTGAAAGGCTACAAAAATTGATACAACAAATATTTAATGTAGATGTGACACACATCTCCATTTCACTGTGTATCTACTTCCTGTTCACTTTGCATATGGTACGCAAATGTTTGTATTGGTCATTTTCCTTACTATTTGCCTTTGGACCAATCATTAAGTGTGTTTGTATAGGAAGGAGTCTGGGAGTGTCTCGTCAAATGGTCTGTATAAATATTTGGCTTTAAGCTTTTTACCGGGTCAATTACGCTGCTTGAAAGTTGTTCACACAACTTGTCTAAAACTGCAGATGATGGATGGTCCGAGTGTGCCACAGATGTTGCATGCTGCAGTCGATGCAAACAAAAGTTACAAGCTTCACTCTCATTAGTTATGTACATTGATCAATTGGACTTGCCAAAACAATAAGAAAATAATGCGTAAATAAATTGTTCAATGAGCTCATCACATTTATGGATCAGCATTTATTTGATAAGCGTAGTTTTTGTTATTCTTATCAAAGAGCGATTCGCAATAACTGGACAATCGAATGATTTAGCTAGTCATAAAAATTGAATCAATTTTTTGAAGCAGCGATGTAAATTATGTAAAGCACCGATTTGTTATCAATATTCCGTGATGTATCGATCAATGCCGTGCATATTCAGCGAAAAGTTGAAGAGACATTTAAGTATTGATATTGTTGCATTACTCACTTTAAAATTAAGTAACAAATCCTTTACCATATTCTATACGTTGCTTAGAGCATTGGCTTGCCCCTTACAATATTTGCCAAACATTACAAATTACAATGGCGACAAATAATTTATAACAATCGATTGTGTTGACGACTGCTGCTGCCATTTGGCCAGCTGTCTATGCAGAAGCGAAAGACAATTGTTGTTGTTGCTTATGTTGCTGCTGCTTCAACACAACAATGTGCATGTGTTTGTGTGTGTGTGTGTGTGTAAGAATATAGACTGCAATGCAAACAAATCGACAAACTGTAATAATAAGGCCAGCCTTCATGGCATGCTAGGGACAGATAGACATCGCACACTCACACTCACTCAGACTGTGACCCAAGCGAAGCGAGAAAGATTGAGAGAAACTCTAGCATTGTCTGCTGAACAGCTGCAAAAACTTTCAACATCCAATGCAGGAAACAAACAAATTTTACATTTTCCATGTCCTTTGCTCTCAACAATATTGAATGCAAGCTTCTGCTGCTTGTATTGGCTACAACAGGAGCAACAACAAATGTAGACTTAAGTAGTTAGTCAATGGGTTGGCTTTTATTAGTCTCATAAGTAATGGCACAAGCTAAAGCCTGAATTTAACAAAATTGTGTAGATTTCAATGCCAAATATCCTTAAGCCGCAAGTGTCGCTCATCACGCATACGCCACGCTTGACAATTGCACTTTAAGTCCTCCATGGGCTTGGGGCCTTAATGTGCGTATGTACAAATGTGTGGTGGAATAGAATAGAATTAAATACATATCTACATACTTATACCCGCTGACGGCTTGAAGGCCTGCTGGCTTGACTGCTTGTCTATGAGTCGACATTGGTATACGTGGCGTATGCTCGCTACAATTTGGCAAAGGAGCGCGCGCGTCGTGAGCGGCGCACTTCCGTTAGCTGCGTGCCATTTTTTATGGAAATAATATTCTTGTCAGGATTAAAAAGGATACGTGACTCGAAAATTAATGCAATGCGCTGCACGAAGCCGAAACTCGTATAACACTCTGGTTTTTTGCTTATTTTCTTTTGGCTTGCAACAAATATGCTTTGCCACAGCGAAAATAAACGAGATGAGCACATGGAGAGCGACAAAGAGAGGGAGAGAGAGAAGAGAGGGAGAGGGACAGCGAGAGAAGACCAGAGAAATGTCATACAAGTGACAGGGCAGCCAAGGAGTTGCCATTGCCTTTGCCTTTTCCGCCGACTTTTGTCGTCGTCGTAGTCTCTGTTTGTATTTATCATTGGGCCCCATCCCCCCAACCCAGGGACTTATTTTGATGCTTATCGTGGGCATCATAGCATTATTGTCCTGTCAGACGAGCGTGTACGTTGTTTTTCTAATTTTTAAAAAAGCATATTGTAATTCTCTTGTTTACCTATTGTGTGCAACCCAACACAAATATATACAAGCATAGCATATATTTATTTTTTTAAATCTAACCTGCAGCTATTTGTTGTTTGTCTGTTTGGTTTTGCTCACTGGATTTGCGCTTTCCGTTTACCTGCTCGAGAGCAGCCTGGAATTTGCCATTTGTCCTGTCATTTAATATCCACAACGTATCCTTGGTAGCAGCTTATGCTGCTCCTGCTCTTTCGCTCTCCTTCGCCAGCATTTAGTTATGCGTGACATGTTCCTGGCCATGGCCAGCTTGCTGATATATGCTTTTCAATTTTTGAAACATTGTCCGTTACAGTCTTATGTTACAATAGCTACTACATGTGTCTATTTTATTTCGTATGCTGTTTATTTGTTGTGTCAAATGCTCGGACTGCAGCTTAGGCCCCAAGACGTGTTTGCAATTGCAATGCCATTGTGATTTTCAAATTATATGTAAAGTTTTCGGCTTGGACGCTACGCTCTGTAGTTTTATTAGCTATTATTATATTTTCTTGTTAAAAGTTTATCAGTTCATACGAAATCGAATGCGGCTCGTTTTGTCTTAAATTTGTTTAATAGATGGCTTATCTTATCCGCCATTCGAGTATTTAATTGCATAGACATATATGTCTATCATATATGTATATCGACATATACTTGAATTAATTTAATTATAGTGAAGACACAACTTAATATATACAACTAAAAGTTAGAGAACACTTTCGATTAGCCCAACATGTTTATTCAATTTCTTCTTCTTCTTTTTTATACAAATCCTTTAAACTATAAATTACTTGTAATATCTATCTATGACTTATTCTTTTGATAAGACTTATCTGCGCCGACCATTTCCGAATTTCGTACTTTATTGCATATATAGCAATTATTTGTGTGCTTAAATGGTTTAGTTACCGTTAAATTCGTCCACGACATGGTTGACAAAATGCTGAGGAACATTCTTATATACGTAGTCTTATCAACATTTGTGGGCACGCTACTCGGTGAGTTTTCCCAGGCGCCAACGATGATTTTGTTATAACATACATAAACATATGATCCTTTGTAAGTCAGCAGCATTCGGCTCGCCTGTCCCAGTTGCCGATCTCCTGACTCCTGCAAGGAACCCGCCACAGAAATCTGCAATCAAACCACTGCCAATGCCAGCAACGCCTTCTTGACCACCTTACACACCGACGTGCCCGAAGTGAATAACACTGACAACTTCCATTGTGGCAGCTTTAATTATCGGAAGTATCCAAGTAAGTTATGCCCAGCTTGGCTACTTACCGCAATATCTCTATAATATACGTCTGATTTTCTAGATCAATTCGATACGTATGCGTTCAAGGGCTGTATTTATGCCGACTTGCCACTTTGTGAGCTTACGTTTAATTCGGAATTGAATGAAGCCTGGATTAAAAGATGTGCGTGGTCCACACCAAATGAGCTGCCTGACGATGACGATGATGCAGCGGGCTCCTTAGCTCAGAGTACCTATACTATGATGGCTTCGTTTATGATATTGGGATTGCTCAAGTTATGGCGAGTCTAGATTCTAGCAGAGCTTTTATGCATTTAAATAAAACGGAAAATAGTCTTGAAGTTATCGATGATTTAGTATACTTATATATGTTAGTACATATTTGCGCGCTCTCTCCGAGTGAGAATATATATCAATAGCCATATCTCTAAGCTTTGAGCGCATAAAGTAGATAAGCCAAGTTGCTCTGACATCACGCTGGCTAATATAAATTAAAGATACAGCAATTGTTATCGCTAACTGGCCTCATCCCATATAAAAAGAGCAAGAGCTGAATCAAAACGTTTAGTTGATTACTTCACAGCGCAAAGAGTACCGAAAACATGAATAAAATAGCAATAGTTGTGAGCCTTTTATTTGCCTTCTGTGGTCTGCAGTTGGGTAAGTGTCACACTAGCTCAGAGCTCTCGGCAATTTCTTAACTATTCGTGTGTGATTTCAGTTAACTCATTGACCTGCTACTCCTGCACAACGCCAAACGATTGCAAGAACGCCAGAAAAACGACCTGCACCAATGCGGCGGCCAATGAGACAAGCCATCAGCTGGAAGTTTACCATCAACGGGTGCCCAATATCACCTCGAGCAATCGATTCGAGTGTCTTGCCTTGGTCTATACGTTTCCCAACAGTAAGTAAACGGTTTCCTTAATTTATGTAAAATACCTATATGTATTTAAATCATATCATATCATTATGCAGATAAAACTGTGACACATCAGTTGCATGGCTGTGTCCATCCAGCTGCAAGCGCCTGTACTCTGCAGCTGAAGCCTCAGTACAGCAGTTGGAATAAGCAGAAGTGTGCTCTCTGCTCCGGAGACAAGTGCAATAAGAATCCGGCGGGCAAGCTGAGCAGCAGTGTGTATACAATTGGCGCCACTGTCGTTGGGCTCATGCTGGCTAAGGTTTATGCCTAACGAAATACCTAAAGAAACTCGATTGGTCTGAGCAACAATAAAGTCTCAATGCAACTCGTAGCTAACGCGTCCTTATTTTTGTTTTTCGATAAGATATTATTGCTGCGCAATCGAGAGGAAGTACAGCCGCTTGTGGCAATCAATTGGCGACTGACTAAGCGGCTTATCAGTAGATAAGTCTACATATAGAGCTGATTAAATGCTTCAAATTAACGGGGGGATTCCTTTTACAGTAATTGCTATTTTCATTTTAGACTCTGAACGAAAGAATTCGGACAATTGAGCTTTGTTGAATCTCCATTCGCAGCCGAATACGTCTATAATATGTTTTCATATTCTATGCATAACCTGTTTATATAAACTCTAGGTGCAGGTCTCGGGTACTTTAGTTATGATGCCTTAACGACTCGAACAGATTCAACAATTCATGCCTTATTCTTTTAATTTTAGTGTAAAAATCAATTTTAGGTAGTCCTGAAATGCACAGAGTAGTTTTTAAAAACATTTAAATATATTTGGTCTACCTACCTTCAAAGCTGGCATATATGCAAATAAATAGTGAAATTATAAATAAAGTTAAGAATACTCTTGACATATTGCGCTTGTCAGCCAAAAGATTCAACTAAGACTGAAAATTAAAGCACTGAGCTGTTGCTCATTGCTGTTTACTTATATTTAATTTGATTGTTTACTCAATTCGTTTATTGGCTTAAATATCATTGTAAGGAAATATATATTTATTTACTTTTCAGTTTCAGACAAGTGTCGGAATACTAGGAACTCTGTAGACTTTACTTTAATTTATGTAAGTTTTTCTTAAGTTGCCAGTCTGTTAAATTGCTGCAATGCTAAATATCCTGTGGGTTGCTGTTGCTACTGCGCTTGTTATTGTTGCTCTTGTTGTTGTTGTTGTTGTTGTTGTCGTTGCAGTCAAGCATTTAATTGATTGATTGCTGTTCGTCTATGTCTGCATCGATTTGCTTGCCGGCCCGCCTGCCTACCAGGCCCACTAGCAACACGCCACATGCCGCATGCCACATGCCGCATTCCACTGGCTGCAGTTGTTTCATAACCAGTGGATTTTACCTCTCGTTCTACGGTTATCAAATCGACTCTCTCGGATACACATCTATAACTGACATTGTTGTTTTTGTTTCTGCTCTTACTGCCAATTAGTGTTGCCGCGCGTGTGTGCCTGTGTGTGTCTGTGTGTATCTGTCGATGTGTTGTGTGTGGGTGCGTCATCAATTAATTTTTGGATTGTTGTTTTTCTTTTCTTTTTTGACAAAAAATGTTGCATTTTCCATGAGTTAAAGTTTGCCTAGGACCTATATATTGCAGTGGTAACCATATTGACTGATTGCTTTTCCATTTCAATTGCTTTGCTTGTTGTTGCCGATGTTGCTGTTGCTGTTGCGTTGTCCAATACGAACCCAGTTATGTGTCTGTGTCTGATATGCATTGTTTCAATTTTTGATGTACGCTACTTAGTCGCAGGCCAATGCGTGTTGTGATGTAACAGTTTTAAATTGATAGATCTCTCAGCTTACTGATTTGATCCTTTCAAAGATGAGTAGTTGATGTTATAGAAATTAATATATTTTCTTATTTAATGTCAACTATGAACAGTGGATGTTAAAATAAAATGATTACTAAATTTAATTTAATTAAAATAGGCTTTTCAAATGAAGTTTCTTTTAAGTTTTATAAGCTTTTATATTGAGAGTGTTAAACATACGCAAAATCTGATGGGAAAACCCCAATCCGATCTGGGTTAGCTTTTGTTATTAATAATTAAAAAAGTTAAAATTAAAATCAGCACAGAGTACTCGACGAGGCTTATGCAGTAAATAATTAATTGTGCAAGCGTTGAGAGATAAAGGAACAAAATTTTGAGTATACCTAGCAGAGTGACAAATTAAGTTGATTCAACTAATATGAGGTGTCAATTTCTCCCTAACTAATTTAATCATAAACATGTCGACTAACTTGAGCTGACGCTTATTTAACAAAGGGAGATGTATTAAAAGTAGTCTATTAGTGTATGGTGCTATACCGACTTGGAAACAGTCTCTAACCCAATTAAACTAACTTTAAAAACATGTTTTTAGGTATACCCATAAACAATTGCAGCGAAGAGCTAATTGAAAGCTTACTTTAGCCTATGTGGAAAATACTGAAAGAAATTTTATAATAATCTAATCTAAATGTATTTCGTGAATTTTTGTAAATTTTTTGTGCAAATTAACTTATTCTAAATGAATAACCTCCATATAAATATGACTAGACTCCGAGCGTATATCAAAATTCAGATGCGAGCTTGAGTCTCTGTAAATTCATTACTACATGCATTCTTTAATATCTCTGCTCTCTGCGATAAGTGACCAAGTTATACTCAGACCAGCACCACCGTACTCAGCAGCGACGCTGATGCTCGGCCTTAGCAGCGGGGACCGAACGATTGCATGCGAACGAAAGTCGCGAGCTACGCAGATCTGGGCAGTAAACACGTCGTCTGATAATAAGCTTAACAGCTGGCAGGTGTGTGAGGCTTACATCAGATAGAAGCTAGCATGAGAAGAAAACGGTCTTAGCTAAAAATCACCTGATATTAGAAAAATTGTGTTTAAGCTATTGAATATATAACTAAAAGCCCTTTAATTAAAGATTGTGTTGTAAACCAATATATTTTATACACAAATCGTGTATAAAAGAACTCAATAAAATTAATTATTTAGCTAAAAAAGTGTATCTGTATAGCTTGTGATTTATCGGCCCATTTTTATAAGCGATGGCTCATAAATAATGAATCACAGTAAATGGCCTTATAATCTAATTGAAATTGGAAATCTTATCCGGCCAACATTATAAACCAAATCTTCTTTGTGATATTTACATAAGTGTAATTTTCCTTAATGTGTGCATACACCTATGCACAAATTAAATTTATCTAATATTATAATACTTCTTATACACATTTTTATCTTAAGCATTAACTATTAGAGCTTGAGATATGAAATATCCAAACGTCGAGACCGTTAAACGTCGATGTTTGTCCACCACTAGTCGATGATTCAATGTGTATGTCAATTGTGGCTATAACTGATAAGC
Organism: Drosophila busckii; assembly: GCF_011750605.1. Lineage (NCBI taxonomy): Eukaryota > Metazoa > Arthropoda > Insecta > Diptera > Drosophilidae > Drosophila > Drosophila busckii. The sequence goes on along the minus strand of NW_022872723.1, from coordinate 260,190 downwards.
AATCCAGCCATAAGCATTGCTGATTAGATATACAATGGAATAAATAGTGAGAAAATTATTAAAAAATGCTTAGTTGAAGTAAAGACTCGTTTCAAAATGAACAAAATAGCATTTACCGGATCTGTACTGATTGCCTTCTGCGCTCTGCAGTTGGGTGAGTGAAATGATGCGATGAGTGTAAAAGCAACGAATTAATTGTGATTGAGATTTTAGTAAACTCATTGACCTGTTACACGTGTTACTCGCCTCAGGAGTGTAAGAATGCTAAATTGATCACTTGCAATGAGGTTGCGGCCAATGAAACAACTCGCCAGTTGAAACTGTATCATACATACGTGTCCAACGTTACTAGCACTAACTTTAAATGTTTGGATTTGCGATATTTATGGTTCGACGACAATCGTAAGTTCTTTATATATAAATATATGAAAACATATGCAAAAACAAAATTAATAATGCCTTTGAATGCAGATAATGCAGATAACAATGTGACTCTATTTGGTTGTGTTTATCCGAATGTTCAGCCGTGCACTCGATCAATATTACCTGACCTAAATACATATAATGTGAAATTTTGCGAAACATGTGGTACAGACATGTGCAATCCAGCGGGTAAATTAAGCAGCAGTGTGTATACAATCGCTGCCACTGTGGTCGCTGTAATGTTGGCTAAGGCTTTTGCCTAAACAACTTATTCATTCATAAGATTGTTTCGTGACAATTTATCAATACAATAAATAAAAACATAGCTCCGCCAAAGTCGAATGCGTTCAACATTAAAACTTGCAATACTTTTTACAATTATATACATTTATTAATCATCAACACTTTTATTTTTTATCGAAGGCTATGACATTAACTTATTACTTTTTATTTTTTATGCACTTTGACATTTTATATTATATTATGAAGTTGTGCAAATGTATGTAACAGGGGAGAAGGAGGCGTAGCAGACCACACAAAATTTATATATTCTTAATCAGCAAAATAAACTGAGTCGATATACCCATGTCCGACAGTCCGTCCGTCTGTATGAGTGCGTGTTTCTCATCAACTACAAGAGCTAGAGCAACCAAATTTTGTATGTGGGTGCTCCTACACCTAAGCCCAAACGCTTTTATTTTATTTTTTTTATTCCCACCTCCACCGCAAATCGAAAAAAATGGGTTACACCCACAAAATTAAGCAATTAAGAAATATTAAAAAATCTGATATAAATCACAAACACGCTTTGTCTCGTTTTTGACAGATGCTAACTTAGGAATTATTTATTTCTTAATTTTCAATATAGACAGCGGGGTGCGCTTGCTGACGCGCCATGCAAGCGTCTCTGACGACGCAGTCGTTGGCGTCGCTGTTGACGCAACAGCGGAAACCGCTGTTTGTGTGTAAACCGTGTTTGTGAGTGCATACGTGTGTTTAATGCAATTCCCTAATCAAAGTGTATGTAAAAGTTGGTTGCGCCCAACTTTCTAATCATTTTTCTTCTTTTTTTCTGTTATTCATTAAAACAACTTAAATTAAACTTAATTGGGAATATATAGAAATACAAAAATTTTTATTATTGATAGTCAGATAGCATATATAGATATCAGCTGTTTAGCCTGACTAATAATAAATATTTACTACGGCTTAACTAAAAGACCTTTTGTAAATTTGTATAACCAGCATCTCAATAACGAATAGGTGAATTAAGCAAACGCTAAGAAGAGACTATTTAAAGTTGGTCACAATGAAAGATTGCACTGCTTTCACTTAAAGTGCTTTGTTTTTATAACTAACAAATTTCCATTAACGAAGCAAGTGCCTCCTGTATCAAATCGCCTTGAGGCAAATCGAAACCCAAATTTAAGCTTTGCGCAAAACGCGCTAAAAAGCAGCGCAGCCCCATTGACATGGCTGACAAGAATTGAATTAAAAGTTTCTGCTACAAATCTAAGAAGCAGCTGTGAAAAATAAAATTCAGCTGCAACGTCATTCGTATTATTGCAGTAAAAAATAGTGTAGAGAAACTTTTGACTCTTTAAAATAATTAAATTGTAAATCGCGAAATGTATTTTGTGAATTTTTGCTTGCAGTGAATTGTTTTTCTCCTCCATGCTACATATAATTAACTTAATTGACAGTGAAAATGTGACAGGTGTGGCGCTTTTCAATATTCTATCGCCCTCACAATTTTAAATGGGTGCCTAATTGAAAATCATTGGGGGTGTCTGGGGAGTGGAATTCAGCAGTTGGATTGGGTTGTTCATGGCACATTGTACAAATTAAATATTTATTTAAATGTTAAATTGTCACGATATTATTTTATGAATTTATAAAAAGCAGTAAACATTTTGACATTTTGGCCAGAAGCTTACTAAGCGGAAAACAAACGAATCACTAAAGTGATTTTATCTTTAGGCGTAAGCCTTGGCCAACATCAGAGCGACCACAGTGGCTGCGATTGTATACACACTGCTGCTTAATTTACCCGCTGGATTCCCGTTGCACTTGTCGTAATGACAGTTATAACAGTACCTCGCGTTATGGCTACTTATTTCAGGTGCTGCTATTAGGCTGCATGAATTCAGATCTATTATAATTACTACATCCGCTGTACCACTATGGATATATTAAGCTTCCTGCGAAAACTCATATTAAGTATTAGCTGGCTTAATGTTGGGCACGTTCCTATGATAGTGTTCCAACTCCCTACGTGTTTCATTGGCCGAAACTTCATTGCAAGTGATCACTCTAGCTTTCTTACACTCCTCAGGTGAGTAACAGGTGTAACAGCTCAATGAGTTTACTAAAATCAACATTATGAATTCAATTATTTGCTTTTACACTTTCATTAAATCATTTCACTCACCGAACTGCAGAGCGCAGAAGGCAATCAGTACACATCCGGTAAATGCTATTTTGTTCATTCTGAAATGAGTCTTTACTTCAACTGAGCATTTTCTAGCCGACTTCACACTATTTATTGGAATATATAGCTATGATGATTAGATATCAGCAAAGTTTATGGCTGATTGCTTATCGACATGCACATTGACTCGTAGACTAGTGGCGGACAGACATCGATGTCTAACGATCCCATTGTTTGACGTTTAAAAATAAACTCAAAATAGAAAAAAAAAAAAAAATCCAAACCCTTGGTCGGTGCTAGTTACTTATAGCTATGTTGAAGACGCAGTGTGCTTCAAGTACTCGCGGTGCAGCTCCTAAGTACTAAATGGAAGTTTCGAAGTTTTTTATCCGATAGTTAACTTTTGTTATTCAAGTAATTTTAAAGTATTGAAATACTTGAAGTAAATTGACTGTACTCCATAGATTTAAATATATTCCCCAGAATTTTTTATATTAAATGAGAGAAGAACAAAAATATAAAAAAAAAAACGTAGTAAGTTGTATTCCATTTGTTTAATCAATGCCGTAAGATTATATTTTTCACAGCATTTTATTGCAACAAAATATACTTAAAAATAATTAGTTAAAGTTCGAGTTAAGTCAAAGTTAGCAACTCCAGCTAAAAATACTTTTGCTACCAATTGAAAAATAAAAATTGGTAAAATAATACGAATTGTTGTCGGAAATTCACTTTAAAATCTTAAAAAACATATATTCTATATAATAATTATATATATATTTATATATTATTATTATTATTTTTTTGTAGTATTTTATAATGTATTAGGATTTATTGTTAAAGAAGGGAATCACATTAAGCGAGCTCTCAATTGTATTATTATTAATGAAATCACCTTACGCGAGCCTCCAACTATAGAATTATCTAGAGGTAGTCATTTTGGGCGAACTTATTAAGATTCTTAACCAATTAAGATTCTTAATGATCTAATCGTAAGCAGTTATCTAACTACAAACACTTGTTTGCTAGATATCCAGCTGTGTTTGAAATTCTGAGGAAAGGGTGTTTCAAGATCGGCTGTGTGTAATAAATTGTACATCTACTCAAAAGCTATTGGCTGTCTACCTTTCCCAGCCCCTAGCAATCCCATTTACAAGCATTGGCGCTTATAATCGAAAATTAATAGTCGCTAGTTGCTTGTTTATGCATATCGCCTGCACCAGCTTTCACTCAGACGGCCTTTGCAGGCTATTTGCATGCCAAGTGTGTGTGTGTGTGTGTGTGTGTGTGTGTGTGAGTGTGGGTCTTCGTGTATTTTTCTCTTGTTTGTCTGCAACATGAAGGTGTAAATGTATGTGTGCCTGCATGGCCACGCGTTCAGTCAAACAATACCAATTACCCGCGCGTATCTCGATGTTAGTATGAGTCCCAGTCCGTGTATGTGGCTGTCTGCTAGCTTTCTGATTCTCTACAAGGATTTTACATATTCATTCAGTTACGTATACGTACACACACATACATACATACATATATTATAGCTGCAGATGGTATATTTGTTTTCGGCTGTTTACTCGTTTAACTGACATTCGCCGTGATGCGGTGACGGTGATGGCGACGGCGACGGCGACGCTGGACATGGAGTGGACAACGTACCGAATGACCATTGTACAATTTTAATTGGCGTTTCAGTTATTGAAATGTTGCACTTGGCATGCTTTTTAAACTGCCAAAAGCAGGGTATGATAAAATTATATAATTGTAGCATAAAAGAGCCATGCAAAAATATATTAAAACAAGCACTCACGAACGTTGGACGCTGCCAGCTTTTTAATACACTTTGACTAATCTAATTAGCTAATTATGGGGCTTTAGCTTGCATTAGTTAGGAGTTAGCTAAGGCCCTGAAACAAATACTTATGTTAACAATTGTGAAAGGAACGATAAGAGTATGTACCAAGTTTTATGTCTGCGGCTCTTATAGTCCCTGAAATGTGGATCAATCCATAGATGTGTCTTCCTGGATTGCACACACATTTGGACAACTTCACATACCCTTTTTCCACTGTATGAAAAGAATGTATGGTAAGTTGCGCAGCTTGTATATATTAAACGATTTAAAGGCATTGTAAATTTATAGACCAAAGCGCTTTCAACGTTGCAGTCAATAGTCTCATTGTCAGTTCTTGACCCACTCATGCATTCTGTAACTTAACAGCTGTCGCTTAAAGTTTTTGTATATCTAAAGCTGTAAGTCTCTATATCCGTTTTGCTTAAGAGCTCGAAATTAATCTTTCATTAATTTAACTGCAGCTTTGATGACAACATTTGTTTATTGTTACACGATACAGCTATTGTTGTTGTTCTTGTTTGCTTTTCTGTTTTTGTTTGTCATTTTGGTGTTAATAATAATGCCCAGCGCATGCAGCTGGCGATGTTGCTCTTGTTGTTGTTGTTGCTACTCAGAAAGAACAACAGTGTGAGTGTGGAGCAAACCTCATGTCTGGCAACTCACGTTGTCGGCGTCGTCGTCGTCTTGCAGGATTAACTCCACCGCTCTCATGCATAAATTGTGCAAGTTAAGCAGCGGTAGCAAGCGCCCCAGGGCTTGGCAAAGACTAAACTTCATGTTGGTGTCCATATTTGGGAGCTTGTTTGGTCTCAAATTCCACTTCATTAAAGTATTGTATAAAGTATCACGATCTACTGCAAATAGCTTTAGTTTTTAGCCACCATTAGCATTGAGCTGACCATAGCTGACAGCTGGCAATCTGCCTAATGAAGCTTTCTCTAACGACTTTCAAAACAAGTACGCAACTATACTATTCCGACGGACATTGGCCTAATCTGCAGCAAATCCTCAAGCAAAAGTGAAGTCGAGTTTGTTAGGTCATTTGCAAACATTTTATAAGCGGTTTAGACAAATTTAAATACAAGTACATAAAATTTTACAAAATTATTTGGCAATATGCTTTGCGGCTTTGCATTGTGGTTTCACAAAATCATTTTTAATAATATTTCATACAAGAACAAAATGTTTTGGCTTTGTTCGTTAGTTTGTTGGTTTTACTTTTTTGAAACTGACAATGAGTCAAAATGTGGCAACAACACAGCAATTAAAACTAAACAATGTGTTGGACGAACTCTGCTCTCTGTCAACTAAACGCATCTCAGTTTCCAACTGTTAACCTTAACAGGCTCCAACACGTTCGAGTCGCTTTGATTGTTGCGGCTTGAAGCGAACATGTCGTATACGCAATTTTCACATGCTAGCAACATTTCTGTTTGCAAGCTGTTCAGTTGCTCGGCAGCTGTTTATAAAGCAGCAATCACAGACTCGGGCACAGAGCGCATTAAAAGCGGGGCGTATACGTAATATGCCATGCCGTATACGTCATGTGAGACTTCAAAACTAGATTTGGTCCCCAACGTCTGACCACAGATTTTACACACATTTTATTTCATTAGCACATAAAATTCCATTTAATTAATATACATATATGTGCATATGTTATTTGGCAGACCTTTGCTCTTGTTGTTGCTGCTATTGGCCCCATAAAGTCGGTGGGGCATTATTGTGGTACATTTGCGAACTAGACCAGACACCCTATGCATTTTATTCGTTTTTCGCTTGAAATATCATAAAATGCTGAAAGCAGCCGCTGCACGTGCGCAGCATGTTTAATTAGCACCGACTATATATACATATATATATTTATGCATATGTACATACATATGCGTGTGGCTGGCAGTTGGTCTAGTTTTAGTGTCTTTGTATTTAGTTGGCCATAAAAGCTGCATCTGAACTTGGTCGCCTTCTGAGCTCGACTGTTTGCGCATAAAATTTAAATTAAAAGCTGTGCGTCTAGCAAATGTCTGCTACGTCGACTTAAAGCTTTAAAATCCATTGACTAAAGTAGTTTTCTCAGCATTTAAAGCATACTGTAAAAATAATATTTTTATTTGCCGACGCCCAAAGTCGATTCAATTTCTATTTACTTCGATGGGGGAAAACTTTTTGCATAATTTGCAAAACAAGTTGAGAAATAAAATCATGGCATGAGAGAGCTTATAAATATTATTGTAAATTTGAATATGGCTAAGAAAAAAATTGAATTACTAAATGTGTGCAAGAGGTAAAGCAACTCACCTAGCATTTAACACAATCATTTTCAGCTAAATGGACCAAAGCGCATTTACTCCTGGTATATGATGAAAATTTGTCTACATAGTGTCTGCAACGTAGTTGACACTCCTTTCCCTTTATGCTTTTTTGTTTGTCCTATTTTCATTGTCTGTGTAATGTTTTTGTGAGCGACAATATTAATATGAATGACTGTCATGCCTTGCTGTTAGTATATATGTATATATATATATATATATATATATATATATATATATATATATAATATATATAATATATATATAATTATGTCTGTGTGTACTTTCTACGCGTGTGACTATGTGTGCAGCGAATCGTTAAATGTGCACGTGACAAGCGTGTAATGAGCAAGTCTTCAGTCTACAGCTTCCTGGTTGAGCTGGGCTTGGGCTTGCTGTCTTCGCTGCCGGCCAATATATACTATAGTTAGCTTTATATACAATATGCTGCTCGCACTTTGCTGCAATATATGCTACGCATACAGACTTACATATATTTCAATCATTTTAAGTGTGTTTGTACGACAACAGCGCACACACACACACACAGAGTGAGTGTAGCTGGCGCAAGATTGTCCATGTGCACCTAGAGCTTGTTTGCTGCAGGGCATGCGACATGAAAATTGGACAATGATTTATGAGGCGTTAAGTCAAACTTCATATTAATTTCATTTCATTTTCATGGCACTTTGTGGGGCAGCTTTAAAGTTTCAGCAAGTCAACGACCACCTGAAAATAAAAAGCACATAAGTATAATAAATATATTATGCGCAGTCAAAAAGAATAAAATCCGTCTGACATACACGCACCCACACAATTGCCAATATCGACTTGGCAACCTGAAACGTGTTGTGAATTTATGAAATCTTTAAATGCCATGAATATGACAAGTGTTATATGCTCTTTAAGATTGATAAAACACAAATTGTAGCTACTAAATATAATTATAATTGAGTTAAGTAATAGAAAGCCTTGAAAGTAATAATTCATATGTTATTAAATCTAACATAATTAAAATCTAAATTTATCATTGATTGCTGACAATGCTTAAATATTTGCAATTTTAAAGTAACCACTTACACAGCAGAGCACAAAAATAATAAAGCTAGCGGTAAGCACACACACACACACAGACACATCAATAACGAGCAGTTCAAATAGAGTTCGTTTGGATTTTGGGCTTTTGTTTATTGTTGGGCCTTTTTTCCCACAAGCATAATCATATTTACGCCCAACAATTGTATAACATGTGTAATTCGACCATTTTATTTCATACGCAAACATGTGAGTGTGAAATAACTTGTAGCATGCTTCAAGGCGTTGCCATCTTTCTCTTTCTTTTTCTCCTTCGCACTTGTGCGCTCTTGCTGTGGTCTTTGTGCTTGCCACACTCAAAACTCAAGCCACAACAATTTTGCTTGCTCTCTTCCACCCACCACCCACCACCCCCTGTCTGGCATGTCTGGTGTACGCTTATTGCTCACTGAAGCGTTAACCATGGTCAATAAAAAATTTATTTAGACAACCACAGCAACAACAAAAGCAACAAAAATTCTGTGCTATGGTGCCGATACAAAATTTTTGTTCAATCTGCAAAAGAAACCAAAAATAAAATTGAATGTAATAATAATAATAAAACAACCAACAATTTATAAAAGCTGTGAAAATATGTATATTATTTTATTATGGTTGGCTTTGAAGCCAAGTGTTGGCATTTGATTTATTTAGCGCTTTAATATTTGAAATAATTTACGTTTTATTGACTAGACGACTGCAATGAGCAGTCAGAAATGTTTGTTTTGACAGATAGCGACCACATATCAACACACACCCACACAAATTAGAGTTCTATCAAATGGTTCAAAATAGTTCATCGTCCTTTCCGCTTGGTTGTGCTTTTCTCATTCAGACTAACGACTAAACTGTGTGTGCTTATTTAGACTAACTCTTTGAGATCTTAAAAGTTAGGTCAAAGGTCACATAGCAAGGTAGAGCCTTATCCTGACGATCATCATGCGGCACATAAAACTGCAAAAGTGGTGGTCGTAAAATTTAGCGCAGTGGCTCTAAGATAAGAATCGGTTTAACTCCTGATCGAACTACTGAACTTTGTTTTTCAATTGAACTACAATGTGCAACACTAATATGTAAAGAAACAAAAACGGCAAGTACTTGAAGTTGATTCACTTTGTAATAAATATTTAAAAAAAACATGGTAAAAACCATTCTGCAACTAATACGAAAATGTAAATAGAAATAAAAATAGTTCAATCATGAACAATTAAGCTAAACAAATTGCCATAGATCAAAGTTAAATGCCAAACATAAACAGCATGTAAGTACTAATGGGAAAATTTGTAAATGATTTGAGTTTCGAGTTGTAAAGCAAACAAGATTTTCTGTTTAATTAGATTTAATGCGTAATAAGCATGTTTCAGCTGAATTAGCCAAAAATACATTAACAATCAACGCACAGCAGCAGCAGCAGCAACAGCAACATCAACATTAACGGAAAACATCAAATGCAGCTGCAATTGAAATGGCAATTTGAAGCCTTAAAGTATGCAATGTACATATTCAATTATTCATAGTTGAAATTGCAAATGCCTAATGAAATGAAATCAAAAGCAAAATTTGCCAGTTGACAAACGCATACAATCCCGCATGAGTTATCGCACTATATATGCATGCACATTTCTATATATAAATCGGGATATATGCACATCATGAAATATATCCGTCGTGAAATGCCCTTGAGCCAACATTTGACGTCAGTCGATGCAATGGCAGTAATTACACTAATCTATGTATATTCAGAGCTTATATTTGCCAAGTGTGTGTGAAATTGTGTGTGTGTGTGTGTGTGTGTGCGCTTGTGTGTGCTTGGATATGCAAATGCATTTCAAATTGACCCTGGAGACATTTTCATTGCCCTGCAAATGGAAAGCATATTTATTGTTGTTGTTTACTGGTAACGCAGTTTATTTGTTGCTTGGTTTGTTTAATTGTTTAACAACTTCAAATGTTTGTGTTCTGTTGTTTACCAATTGGCTGTGCCAAAGGTTAATTACATAAACCAATTGAAATTGTTGTACGTATAGCAAACAATGACAAAGGATGAATAAATAAATTAAAACTTGCAAGGTGAGCCAACATAGAAAGGGATAGCGCAGTTAAATGTGGTACATATTTTTTGCAAGGCGGTGGGTGGAGAATCTGCCACAATTCGCATGTTAAAGTCGGGCGCAGCCGACAGTATAAGTCCCTGTAAATATTATGGTCGAGACTCATAAATACTTTCACGATATTTTTATAGTAAGATAGCTCTAATAATACTTGATAGACATTTCTTGCAAATCTTTAAAACGTAGCTGTTTTGGAATTTTATGTTATTTAAGCATTTTTGCTCAAACTGAAAATTCGAAGAATCAATCAACTCTTAGGTTCAAAAACCGCTGTAAGTTTTTAACTGTTTCATTTAAGCTGACAAAGTGCATTTATTAGTTTTGTTTTTATGCCATAAAAATATTGTTTCAAATGTAGAAAGAAATATGGATAAGCAGATAAGGTGCATATATGGATTTAGTTTGCCATCCTACTTGACATGGAACCGAATTTGAACCCTCATGAATATAATAACAACAAATAGCGTAACAGCACTATCGATGTTATGCTAGTAACAGAAACACTCTGTTGCTCTGGTCTGATAATTATCCTAGCGGCAACCGCCGAGGAGGATCTGCAATGCTTGTTTAAAACATTATTGTGCATTCTCAAAACGAGGCAATTGTCTAATGGAAGATGCAGCAGGCAGGCGCTGTGATTCGAACCAACGTTGGCAATATTATTGTGGCTGCAGTTTATCTTCCTCCAAATGAAGCATGGTCAGCAGCCCTCGTCGTTAGGTGCCTGATTTATTGTAGGAGGAGACTTCAACGCGAAATGGTGGGGCATCAGATCTTTTGCTATCGACGAAAACATCTACAAGAAGCTATTGGCAATAGCACATGTCAAGTCCTTGCTACTGGTGCACCTACGTTCTACTCTTACAATACTCAATTAACACCTTCTGCGCTGGACTTCTTTATCTACAATGGGATAGCGAACAATAAGCTTTCTGTGGAAAGACAATATTAACTATACTGAGATCACTTACCAATTATTGCTATGGTTCATCATTTACCGCAAATCAAGGCTTGCAGGCAACGCTACCTCTCAAGGTAGCTGCGTAAGCGCGGTCAAAACTGAACCTGAGGAAATAGATTTAGGAAGGAATATGTCAGGACTGGAGACGTGAGGATTGTTCCAATCTATAGGAGAATTGACAATCGCACAAAAAGTGCAGAAGAAATCGAGGGAAGCTCAAACCGACGAACTGTTGCGTAATGCGAGTCCTGACGAAACAACAAATTTTCTTCTTTGTCGACTGACAAAGAGGCTTAACAGGCAAGTAATTTCCAAGACTCCGCTAAAAAATCCTGCAGGTGGCTGGTGCTACTCTGGAATTCAGAAGGCAGAAATTTTTGCAGATTCATTGGAGAACAGATTCATGCCCCTAAATCTGTCGCCTGACTATATGCAAAGTCATATAGAATCATCGCTTCCAACTCCATTTCAAATGGCTCTGCCAGTTGAACCAGTAACCTTCCAAGAGGTTTCCTTACTAATTAAACAATTGAAATGAAAAAAATGTCCTGGTGATAACGTTCCACCCACATAAGGCAACACTTTTTTTGTAGTACTGCTCTTCAGCCGCACCTTAAGGTTAGGACACTTTCCCAACATCTGGAAGTCTGCCATGATAATTATGATTCCCAACGGAAGTGAACTCTTACCGGCCCATTAGCCTTCTACTCTATTTACACGAACGATAAGCCAAAGCCAACTGCAGATCAAGTGGTCGATTACCAGGATGTATTAATACTGACGTACGCCGACGATACTGCTGTCCTCACTAGGAGCAAAACACTGCAACGCATGCTCTGCAGCAATATGTGCGACGCTTTGAAGTATGGGCAAGTAATATGACGTTGTCCAGGCATTACCATGCTTGGATACTGATCCACTGGCTCAGTCACGAGTGTGATCCTTGATAGGCGCCTCAAGTTCGGACGTCATACAACAATGATCTAAAAAGGAAGGCTGCCAATATGTCGTGGCTTTGTCGCCAAGAAATAAGCTGTCACTGGACAACAAAGTGGCAATCTACAAGATAATACTAAGCTCGATCTGGAGATACGGAATGCGAGTACTACAGATTGGCCTTGCACCCCAATGTAGCGGCTCACTCGTTAGGTAACGGAGAAATACGACTTAAAAGGCACTACTCCCAAGACGTGAGGTCTAGGTTTATAACCTAGTTTTTTCATTTCCCCTACTGTAGTATTATTGTATAGTATTGTATATAATTTTTGTAAAATATAATTAGGTTGAGATGCCACATAGATAGCACTATGCTAATTTAAGGAAAAAAGAAAAATACATATCTAAATAAATTGGAATATTAAATAAAAAAAAATGATTATAATTTTAATATAAATTACCTATGTAATCCTATTTTAATATTATACATATTTTCATTCAGGATTTTACATTTAAGAAAATCTCTACGAAACATCAAGTGCCGACCACATTTTTAAATGGCAAATGGACATAACAAAAATAATAATAAAGTTCGCTCTATTACCAATAGAGGAGCATGAGAGAATAAAACATCTAGACATTTGCCATGCAACAAGGTGAAGTTCCGATAATAGTCCTTAGTGTTAGTCGAACTATTTCATTTTACACAATAAATTAAATAAAATTGTATTTATTTTAGATTACTGTGAAGACTTGCGTAGATAACATACTTTAAAGTCAAGTAAAATAAAGTTGTCACAAAAATGGTATTCACTATTTGTATTGGCAGTGACGATCCTAAAATCTGAAGAAGTTAAACAAAAATAAAATACAGTTTAAAAGGCTTTGTGTTACGTTTTGTATGTATACGTTACGTATATATGTATTACAAGTCAATTTCGTATAAAACATAAGAATTTGGTCTGCTATAATTTTGGGGTTTGAGCGACGTTTAAAAAAGATTATGATTGCTCTAACATTTGTACATATGCGAATTTGTGGATTGTCAGAATTAACGCGGACGACGCATAAACAAGGACGGTCAGCCATAATTTCGCATCAAATACTCGCTAGAGAACTCATAGCCTGTTATCAATATGGCACTGGCGGGCGCAACGCGGATAATCTGACGAGTGGCACCCTTGAAAAGCGCACGGCATCCCTCCTCCTTGCACAAGGTGTGCATTGTGCTGAAAGTCCAGCGATACTTAATCTTGCAGCGCTGCGGACGCTGTATACGCTTCTTGGCCACATCAAAGGGCATTGCATGCAGACAGCCCAAAGCGCCAGCTACATAGCCGATGGTGAAGCGGCGTATAAACTCCAGCGTAGTGCTATGGAAAGCTGGAGTCAAGTCGCGCACGCTGCCGTAGAAACCAAAGTAGGCAATGTGAAAGGCACAGTTGCGTAATAGAGCGGTGGTGACGCCTCTGTAGAGTCCTTTGGATCCAATGCCCTGGTGGCGTATAATCTCCACGGCCGTCGTCAAGGTGCTTGTCTTTTTTCGAAGCTTTTCTTTTCTCTTTTGGGCGTTGCGTATAACCTCAAAGGGACTCATGACCAGAACCTCGGCAATGCTGCCCAAGCCTCCGGCCAGCCCGTACGTAAAAAGTGTGGGATGCTTGGACTCGAACATAAATAACGGCTGTGTCTGATCAAAGACGACAAAGCGTATGGCCCGCCTTGGTATATCGATTAGCAGCGGTGCGCCCACGCCCTTCCAGAAGCCTCTGATGCCCTCACGCTTATAGATGTCCGAGAAACTCTCCACCACGCCCGTATATCTGCCCGACTGTGCGCCAGAGCTAATGTCATGCATGATAATATCCATCGGCAACATGATCACCACTTCCAGTAGCCCTGACCATCCTCCAGCAACTGTGTGCACTGTGGCGCGCCTGACGCGCCCAATATCCGCATGCACGGAGGTCGTCTCATACGCAGATGGACATTTACAACAGTGTTAGTTTGTTCACTATGGCTAAAATGCTAATATAAATAGAACGCACGTCACACATAACAGCAAACAGTCCTAAAGCAAGCGCAATGACCGCTCATGACCCGTCCGGCACAGGCCGCAGAAACTAACACCACAGTCAGCTAGACAGACAGGCAAACACTCCACCTATACACTGACACACACAGACAGATCCACAAAGCACGCCAGTCTGAAGGACATGAAATGAAACTCATTTGCTTCATTGGAACTTGTAAACGGCGCACGGCTTGTTGAGAGAAGAGGCAAGTTCAAATGCCACAGTTGGTTTTTACCCACACACCCACAATACAGTCCTGCTGGGCACTTGTGCAGCGTGACACGCAAATTGCCAGGATATACATACACCTGCACCCACACACACACACCCACACACACAGAGTTGAACAATGCACAGACAGCGCATGTTAAAGTTTGCCTACGACAAGTCACAATGGACGTGTAGAGAGAAAGAGTGAGATATAGAGAGCAGGGGCGAGCTGACTGGGAGTTTGGAAGCTGGCCCGGAGATTGGCCTTTGTGACCATGACTAATTTGTTAGCAATTATGTTGGATTGACATCAACGGACTGGGCCACATTAGCATAATTGTTGTTATGAGAGCACAGGTGTGACCTTTTCTATAGCTACTTGCAACAATGGCTGATTAAAACTGACATACTAGTGTTCAACAGGGTGATGTAACAGTTACAGATTCTTAAATTTTAGTGCTGAAGCACAAAACCACCTGGAAAAAAATTATAAAACTGGTATTTTGGCAAAAATTTGAATTATTCTTTGTGGTCATTGTTGTAGTTGAGTTAATAACGATTAAATTCTTTCGATGCACGTTTTAAATTGTGAGTAATACCCTAGATGCGTATTATTTTTGGCCGACGGAGGCGTGGTTCACCTCACAAGTACACATATTATTTTTCAGTCTGTCGACGTAAGTCGGTATAGCTATGACTGTCTGTATAATTGCCAAGATTTTCTCAAATTTTAGATTGGTGAATATCCTAAGAAACTATATTTTTTTTAACCTTTAATATTTGCACTCTTTTCCCTCCAAGTCAAGAATAACTGCAGTAGGTATATCTTTGAAGATATTAACTTATTTTATTAAAATAATTTTTTTTATATATTATTTATAGTTTATTTAAATTGAAATATATATACATATGTATGTATATGTGGTTGTAAAATTCGTCGACAGATTTCATAATAAGCTGCAAGAATGGACATTAGACTCCTTAACCTATTTTTCCATCATTTTCATCACCACACCCGGCGATAAAGATCTTGACACATAGGCGCTACTAAATTTTTAATTTAACCATGAAGGTCTTTTATTTAATTCAAACCATGAAATATTTTATTATTTAAGATCTGGGCCAAAAGAAAGAGGGTATGAGGATGCGAGAGAGAGAAAAAGAACCGGATTTCGATATGGAGCCTTTAAGTATATGTATCCTTGATCAGCAAGAAAGATTTAGCGATTGTGCCATGTCTGTGTGTCTGTCCGACCGACCGTCTGTATATATACGCCACCCCAAAAGTTGAAAAAATTTCACAAGTCACAATACTTAACGGACTTGTAAGCATTTCGTGGCTTTCCCAATATTTGTAAAGAGTAAAGACTTGGCTTCAAATGTTTATTTGCAAAAAGATTAAACCAAATATAAACGTTATATTTGTTATGTCGAATTATTTTAATCCAAGCCTATTTGCGCTTTTTTACTCTCTATTAGTCTAGTGACCAGTCTTAACATCTATTGCTCTACAAGCACAGTATAGGGGGTAAAGGTCAAACAGCGAACCTGTAACGACAAAAAGTCAACAGAGCAAAAGAAATAGTAAGAGGAAGAACGTTGATGTAGCTCACTTAGAAGCCACGTTGCCAACACTTTACATAAATTAATTATAATATGCCACTAAATGTGCATTATAATGGTTTTCGTTGTTGTATTTTAATTGTTGTTGGTAAACAATTAAGAGCAAATTGTAAAACATGCTGAGCTGCGGTTTGTGGCTCCATTTGTGCCTTCCTCCTGGTTGCCGGCACCAAAACTAGCTGCGGTTTTGCATTTGACTGACTTTAACGCTTCAGAACTTTATTTGGGACTCCATTTGCATTTGGAGCTTGTTTAAGTCATTTAGTTGGTGTAACTGGCAAGGGACTTAATTCAAATTAGAGTCACAAGACTCACAAAAGAGTCGAAGTTGAGTTTGAGCGAAGTTGGGGTTAAAATAGCAAATAGGCTAAAATGGGAAGGAATTCTTAAATGCATTAGAAATCTATTTTAAAAGCCCATCAAACAACATACATAGGTAAGTACATCGAAGCCACACTTGACGCTTACACATCAAGGCTCTTTCGCTATTCAATGGAAAAGGCAAAGTGTACCTCAGCATTTGGATCACATTTGTGTCTCTGAGCTGCAGACAGCTCCTTGTCATTTTAAAGCCATTTGATGTATGACAAATCAAATTTGACAAACTGCCAACAGTTGTTTTACATTTTTCCAGCATTTTTCAATGCGCACGGCACACCCAAGACCCAAGAGCATACAGGATACACACACACACTCGCACACAGAAATGAACGCTATACTTTTGCACATTAATGCTGCATAATGTAAGAGTCTGGCAAAGATATAGAAGGGCAAGGGGTTAGGGTTGGGGTGGGGTTGGTTTAAAATTTACATACTCATGTTTTGCAATACGACATGATATGCAAAAATGTTGCCCGTGTGCGTAAATCTAAGGGACTAGCTGTTGATACGCCTTGATGTGCACAATAGACAATAATGCAAATGATGTTGTTAATGATATTGCGCAAATTCTATAACCTCGACTATATTAAGTAAGCAGTGCAAAGACTTGAATCAAATATCTAAGCCACGTACTCAACCGAAATTGCAACAAGCTCCTGACCCCGAGGCAATAAAAAGAGTTGGCCTTGCTCCAGCAATGTTTGTCTGTCTCTCTGTCCAGTAATCTGCATGAGCGTAGTCAGTATCAAAGTGCAAGCGAGTCTTCATATTTTGATTGAAATATATTTTTGGAATTTGTGGTATATAAATAGGGGTTTGTCCGTCTTGTCCTTCCTGGCAACAACCAAGTCCGTTTGTCTAGAGACACTAAACTAAATTTCAAAATTTGTAATGCTTTATGAATGGGATCCAGCGAATTTCTGTTTATAAGAATTTGCTGCGATTCGATAGTCAAAGCGTATATAAAGTTGGTGGCGTCAAACTTTAGATGCGTGATTGCTTTCTTGTTTTGTTTAATTTCGTGCACATTTGAGCTAGACATACACACACACACGAATACACACGTACATATGTAGCATACAGGGCATGTATAAAGAATATATTTAAAATAAGAAGTCAAGCGAAGTGCACTTGTCTGCGCTTGAAAACTATAGAAACTCGAGAAAACGTGCGCTCAATCAAGCGCCTCTGCTGCACTTCAACTGGGGAAATTTACTGTAGAAACATAGACACACATACAGATGCAGATGCAGATGCACATAGGTACAGATGAAATAAAAGGAATTTCCAATACAGCTTGTGGTCTCAGTCAGGCGACATGGCGGTCTTAAGGCAGTTGCATGCCACATCAAAAATGAAACCGCGAGCGTCAGAAATATGCCATTTGCTCGATTTGCGCATGATTTCCCATTGCATTGAGAATACAGACGCCGAAAAAGAACAAAATTTGCATAAATTTGCTAGCATAATAATTGCTGAAATTTGGAAATCAAGTGCAGCACTAAATAACGAAATGGCAACTACCAAATATGCAAATGAAGCTGCAATCAAAGTCTTATGCGTGGCAAAAGAGAGCTCAGCATACAAATATATATTGGAAGTAAGCATCTAATATGTTGAATTTTCATTGGAACTTATAGACAAGAGACGCAATGTTGAGAATGAGCAATGAGCAGTAATGACAAAAATTGAAAATATTACTTCAATTAAATATTTAAATAGAAAATAGTAATAATCATAAGCCAATTCTTGTTGCTTAAGGGTAATAATAAATAAATAGATACACTTTGAATTGAACGCTTTAAAAGTTTTGTTCTATATTTTCGCTAACTGTATCAGCTCCTTTGATATATGTATGCAGAGTAGTCGTGCGTACAGGATGCTATCCTTAAACACACAGAAAATTTGAGCGAAAAAGTCCCAAACCCTAAAATACGATGTGTGCGTTTTGCAGTTGATATAAAAAAAATTCACCCTAAGGACATGGTGTCATTTTGGTAAGTTATTGCATTGCAATGAAGTTTAGTGGGGCGGAGTTTGATTGAACTTGGGCTGGGGCGTCCAGTTGGGCCCGCTGACTGGCGCTGACTGTGGCTCCAACTATGCCCTGTGGCGCCTTTGAGTTGCATGTACGGACGGGCTTTTGATTGTTGTGCGACTGTCGCTGAGCGATTCGGCATTTGGCGTTTGACTTCATGCATGAGCGACGGGCAAGTGGCAGGCTTCATCATATTGGGCCAACTGGCCTGGCCTGGCCATGGCAGGCTGCAGCAGTTTTGAAATTACTTTTGAACTGTCGCTTTGTACATTTTATATGAAGTCATCGAAGTTTCCACTGCTATTGCCAGCTACCTGGCTAGCTGCCTGTGTTGCAACTTCAACTTCTACAGAAACTGCGCTGTGTGCTAATGCCTGATGCCTTGCTGGCTTCGTTGGAAATCGAGTTATCTGCATTTGTGTTGACTTGACGTGATATGTGAAGTTTTGGCTTGCAACTTGAGCGAACGTGCACACACCAAAGTAAATTAGTAATCAATGTGTACTAGTGCTAGTAGCTCGACTTGCAGCAGCAGCAGGTTGCTATTCGATGCTTTAATAAGCACCAGACTGAAAAGAAGCTCCAGCTCCAGCTTCAGTTTAATCAAAAAACTTGCAACTGTCTGACTCGACTCCAGTCGGCTCTTGATGAACAACATCCACAACATCTTGTGGTACACATAAAGCACTTTGTATGCATGCCCTGCCCTCTTATGGGCGCGAGCGCCTTCTTTAGATCATGCCTGTTGTGTCCTGTGTGTTATGAATATAAATTTATTTCCCACGTCACAACACACATACACACACACACACGCGCAGCAAGAGCAAAACATGACACAGGCTTGGCTTGCAGCTATACAGACATTTCACACATCGCGCATAATAATAATAATAAACGATAACGAAATTTACTTCCTAGCAAGCCACACACAATGTAATAGCAAGCGCATCCTTCCTATTTCCGCTGTGTGCTCTTTATGAAATTTTATGCTATCTAGCACTATTAGAGGGGCCAAGCCAAAAATATGGGTGTATACGCATATATCGGCCACTGGGCCTTGCTTTCTGGCTAATCCTTGGACATCGCGTAGTAGAGAAGCCCAACAGCTCTGTATATTTTTGCAATAATTTGCAACCGCAAATTTAAAGCTGTGCCTGTGCCTCAAGGACCTACAGTAAAAGCCAAAAAGCGCGCAGATGTTTGCCATTTTTCTAATACTATGTAATATTGATGTAAGTTTTCATTACGCGTGCCGACAAGAAGTCAGACAAGAAAGGAGCAGACAGCCAAGGCGATGTGTTCTTGTTTGTGTGTGACTGTGTGTGCGTTTGTGTGTGTGGGTGTGTGTGTGTGTTTGGTACAACATTATGATGATGACGTTGACAAACCTACGCATAAGGCGACAAGCCAAGGCGGCAGCTTAGCTTAGATTTTTATTTCTCTATATATACTTATACATATATATAAATTTTTTTGGGTGTTGGCTCCGCTAGGAAACTCATCTAGAAAATTGTCAAAGTGACAGCTGTGCGAAAGTATTGTGACATGTGTTTAAATGAGCTGCATTTGATACGCACACAGACACATACACAAACACACACATACACGTTTTATGTGGTAGCACTTAGAGTAGAAGCCTTAAAGCCACTTGCAAGTCAACTTAATTTCATGATGCTTCAACTTTTTTAAATGCCAAATGTAAACAACGGTAGTCTGACAGACGTTTAGCAAACAAACACAGTCAACTGGGCCACTGAGAGTGTTGAGCAGATGTGCTGGTGAGTGGATTGGTGGGTGGCATACAGACATTTGTAGTGGTTTTGTTGTTGACTGCATAATTTAAATGTAGCATGCTACAGAGTCAACTAATAGAAGCAATGAACACACTTGTATGCAAAGTTGTTATGGCTCAACATGTTATTTATCTATAGTATCGATACACACTATAAGCTAAGCGTTAAGCTAATTAGTTAACCGAATAAGCCAGTGCGAAGCTTTATAAGAATTTAATACAAAGAGCTCAGTTTGTTAACCTTCGATAGTATCGATATGTCGCTAAGACTTTCCAATGAATTCAGACCCTTATTATTTAAATTAGCAAGTGCATTTAAGATTCAGCGTGCCGTGCCGCATTTATAATTACGTTTTTTTTTTTTGCAGCTAGGCCATGAATGCAGTGCAGTTGTCCAGAGAGTTAGACAGACAGACGTGCGGACGGACAGGCAAACAGGCGTTTGAACACGTTGGGGGCAGCCGTTGGTTGACTCTTTGTTATTGGAAAATAGCCACGGCAACTAAATTATCTGCATTGTTTGCCTTTGTCGCTGCTGATTCCTTTACTTTACTCCCCCTAGCCTACCGCCAGCTCTTTATTGTTTTTGTTGGTTTTAGCACATTTTGTTGCAATTTAACAGGCCTTCGTCTGTAGGCAAACTCGTTTAGTGTGTTGGGGCATAAATTTCGTGGCTAAAATGCGCAGACAACAAAGCTGTTGTGCCTGACTAGTTTATATTTTGAGGGTGGCCGCCGACAGCAGCAGCAGCAGCAGCCAATCGCTCACCCGCTCGCTCGTTCGTTCGTTCGCTCGTCCAGTGTACAATAAAATCAATTAACAAAAAAAAAAATTCTTGTTGTTTTTGTAATTTACTGCTCTCAAAGTGATGCTAATGAATGGTAAACTGCTGTTGTCTGTAATGAAGTTGATATGAAAATATTGTATTGAAATTTCATTGAATTAAATGTTGCCAATGAAGTAACAACTAAGCCTTGTCTCTTTTACTTTAAAAGTAATGCACTTGCGTGTGGCTTTTATCCAATGTATAATGCTCCATTTCAATGTCTCGGGCAAAGTCATGAAAGCATCTTTGTCGCCTTGTTGTACTCAACTCGTTAATCATTTGGCTCAGGAAATTACGTATACGTCAAGTGTGGTAGGTCTGATAAGCATTTTGGGCAAGGTTAACGTTTTGTCTAACACAGCACATTGGGCATTTTCGCATTTGATAAATGATTGCAGCTCTTGTCCTTGCATGTGTAACGGGTTCAAGGTGACTGACTCACTCCTCGACTACCTGGGGCTTGGTATTTGGCTTCGTGCTTAGCTTCTGCCTGCTGCTCCTGCTCCGAAGGTAAACTTATGCAAATGAGCACCCCAACAATTTGTCAGCTCTTCAGTTTGCAGTTTGGCATATAAATGGCTTTGAAGACAAATCAATAAACGGCCCGAAAATTGCAATTAAAATACTTCAAGCCACGAAAGTTTGTGTGCTAAGAACGTGACGTTGTCGCTAATTAGACGACTCTGAATCAATAAAACTGAAAATAAAAATATCCGCACTACTTAAATTTACGTTGGTTACCTAAATCAATTGATCAGGTGATTTCACGAGCAACTGAAGCCAGACAATGAGCGCAGACATTGCGCATACGACGCGTTGTATAAAAATCAAAGTCACTGCACAAAAATCTGATAAGTCGCACATAAAAAATCAACCCAAAGGGCTGAGCAAGTTATTCGTCTGCTGCTCGCTGCTCGTGTCTGGCATTTTTGTTCTCTTTCGGGGCACGTTGTCATTTAACTGTCAGTTTGTGTGTCTGTCTGTCTGTCTGTTTGTTTCCGTCGCACGGCTGTCGCTTAAATATCGCCTGGGGAGCATGTGTGAAGCGTTGTCTGTATGTTGTGTGTGTTTGATGCGGTGTGTGGTGGCCTGTGGGCGAATGTGAAAAATGCTTTCCATTCAGCTGGATTAGTAACAGGTTGCCAGAGGATTATAGCTTTGCACTGGCCTGCATTAAGACTCTAAGGCATTACTTTATTTGTTGACAAAAAAAAGCTTATAAATAAAGTTACTCTTAACTACTATGGATAATTGTCAGCTTGTCTCTTGGAATAAAAAAATACTTGCCAGCAAGGCTAGGAAACAATTTTCGGTATTTTAGTACTTATTTTTTTAATATATTTGTACAGTGGCCTTTCTGACTTCTCTCTACCGTATTATATTAAATATATATTTACAGTTAATATGAACCATAAATCATTATTACATTATGACTAAACGTAAGCAATTTAATTTTTCGACTTTAGTAGTAATGTTTGAAATATTTTGTTGGGGTTAGGCCTTAAAATTTATCTATTACGGTTTGGGTTGTCCGATTTATATTAAATATTTGTGCTATGATTTTCTGCCGTTTTGGGAAAAATTTAAAATTTCTATTCGGAAAAAGTGTTGGTCCCTGACCCTTAATCTTTTATAAAGACAAATAATACCAAATTCATTTCATGTATTTATCTGTTTTTTTAATATATAAAGGAACAAATCTAATAAGGCTTATAATTAAGTCTTAAATAAAAAATATATTATATATTGAGAGTTATTTACGACATTCACGTTTGCGCAAAAAATTAAATTACCAGGAGAGAGTTAACAATTTTAGATTCAATTAAGTGGACTTATTTGATATTGAAGAAGTAGTCTATTTAAAGTCTTATGTGAATAATATATCCGTTATAATTGACAGGCTAATTTTTCCGTAAATATATACCATTGACATAGCTTGGCCATTGACTTGGCTCAAGAACTACATTTCGGAAAATGGAGCATACGTTGTCACAAACTTTATAATTAAAAGAAATCTGGCTGTCAATAATTGCTTGATATGTTAATTTAGAAGTTTTTTCACGTTTTTATTGTTAAATGTTCATTGCCCGTTTCTTTCTTGGTTGCTCCTCCGATTGAGTTCGAGTAGCGTTTATGGTCTACGTAAGTGTTTTGTAAGATGCAAACAAATTGCGATAGCTGCACATGCCCACGCACTCCACACACACCAAATGCTTGCTCAAGGCAGCGCTAAGCAAGCACTTGAAGCAACGAAGATTCGCACTCCTGCTCAAGGATTCATAAGCAGCCCACAGGCCACAGTATTTGCGGCACTCATCGGGACTAAGTGAGTGGCAGTAGCAGCAGCAGTCGTGCCACAGTCTATAACCAGCGATACGTAAAGCCCAAGGAAAAACTGTTGCGAAGCACACACATGTGAGAATGTGTGCTGGCCCCGTTTCAACGTTCGACTTTGCAGACATACTGTAAGTAGCTGCTTTGCTGCTGTTGCAGTTGCTGTTGGTCCTGCTGTCTCTGTTGCTGTTGTGTAGTATAAAATGTCTGCATGTTTGCAAAGTATGTGCGGCAATTGCAACTGCAAGAAACTTCCAGCTGGCGCCTTAAAGCCTTGCAATACTTCGTTGCACATGTTGCGTGGCATTGCAACAAGCCGCAGCAACGAAGCACTCCTGTTCTTTCTAGAGCTGCTTATTGCCATTAGATTCAATATTTTCTAGCGTTTTATTTGTCTGCTTCAATTTGGTCCGCACTCGGTAAAAGTAAAAAGTGTACAAAGTGCAAATTGAATTTAAAAACAAAATTTCACAACAATTTGCAGGCCTGGCGGCGCCAACGCTTAATCCTTTATGCCTGTTCGCATAGACCCTCAAAAAAGACCAGAGAAAAAGGCGAAAAAGTAGGAAACAAAGTTAACAAATACTTTGGCGCATTCCGCAGTCGTGAATGCCGCTGGCTACACTCAAAAATGTTTGCTGGCGGCCCAAATAAAATCATCAGGAAATCCGCAGCAAGAGAATTGCAGCTGCCAGGATAGCATAAGGACACAAAGGCAGACAGTACTATTACTGTTGCTACTGCTGCTGTCTTTCATATTTTCTTTTTTTTTCTGCGCGCTTACGCCAAAGTTAAAAAAAATGCCTTTGCTCGCACCCAAATTTCTTACTTCATATTTTTTCTTACGGCTTTGTTTTTGCTGTGCACTTGAAACATTTTCCACGGCTTTAAAAAAGAAAACTTCACAGACAAACTTCCATTAAATTGGTTCTGGTTCAAACGTCGGACTCTTTGAAAATTGCGAATCGGCCATCGAACGAAATCAAATTATTTTCACCGAGAAAGCAGCTGGAAAAAAACGGAAAATATATTTGATCATAATTAAGAATCAATTCGAAGATAGATTTTGTATAGCAATTGATTTTATCAGGCTCAAAGGCTCATAAGGTCGTTCAAGGTATACATATATATACATTTAAATTATTTGTTTATATATACTGAATTATTTATGTAATAGTGAAAATGAGTTGACTGGCTTAAATCGTTGGTGGCTAAAATCTTAAACTTAAGAAATAGGTTGGATATCGGATGAAAGTGATATTTCACTTCTAACCAAAAATGTGAAATATAAATTTTTGTAACCTTTACTGAGACAAAGGTTACCATTTTTCGTTGGTATTACGTTCTGAAATATTGAAATTTAACAGTATTATTGGGCTAATGGTAATGCATCGCAATTTTTATTTAGATCAAATCAATATTTAATTGAATTATTAACATATTATCACTATTGTTGTTATATCATCTATCAGTATCAGTATTACAAAAAGGCCTTTCCACATTAAAATAGTTATATTTAATTGAATGTACTCGTAATAAGTAAATGCTAATTCTCAAAGGCACAAATTTGACCTCTACAGTGCTATCGATACTATCGATTGATATGCTTCCATGCTCAATGCTAATTTAATTTAAGTGCTTGTTGTGTAAGAATTCCCACCAGAAGTGAGTGCTACTGTTATTTGTTTACTTTAGCCATTGTCCTATTGAAACTATTATTAAATTAATTGACAATTTAACATTGGTAGCCAGCCAATTAGGTTTGACAGTCAACAGTTGTAGAATAGTTAGGCCATGAGTTTTCTTCAGAGAGCAATCAGCTTGAATCCCTTTTTCACTAAACACAGGCATAAAAAGCATTCAGCACTCCTCGCTAGTTGAGTGCTAACACAAAGGCTCTAAGCGTCTGCTCATGGAAGGAAGTGTGTCGGTGTTTGTTGCTTACCCACAAAGGCATAGCAAATCCTAGACGAGTACGTGCGGCATTTGCAACGCCAATAAAATCACAAAGTCACGTACGGCGTTTCGTCTTGGCCCGTGTCCATCACTTGGGAGGAGATGGGGACGGGCTGGGAGTCCAGTTGTTATGTTGCTGCCTTTTTTCGGTTATCGTTCAACGTCTGTGTCTGATTTTGTTGCACACTGTGTTATGGGTGTCCTGCGGCGTTGCTTGCCCATAGAAGCGTGCCAACCATCGTGTCCTTTATTATGACAAGCTGCGGTTGCGGTTGTGGATGCGGTAAAAGTTTGGGGCTCGCTGTCTGGCTTATCGCTGGGGTCCTACTCTAATAAGTCAGCTTTCTGTTTGTGTTAATAGTTTTTGTTGTTGTACACATATTTATGGCTCAAATTTGTGGTGAGCCGGGTGGACTTTGTGAGTGTGTGTGTGTGTTTGTGAGTGTTAGTGTGTGCGTGTTCAGTTATTAGGATTAATGCCCAAAAATATGCCTGACAATTGTTGCTTTAGCAGTTTGGGGACTGAACTTTGCCATGCGTCTTGTGTTTTGTTAAGTGAAAATAAAAGATGATTTGATTGCGGAAAATACTTAAGATTGTTAAAGGATTATTAGCTGTATAGGCAACTTAGTGTTCAACAGATAATTGATAGTTGAAAATCAATTTCATATTCTTGAGCTTTTTTTAATATTAGTGAAGGTGTCAGCATAAGAATTTCTCTAGAATACTTAAATCATATTCCTATATAACATACGGGATAAATGCACCGAACTCAATCCGAAACGATGTCAGGATATGGTTAATCCATTGGCATACTTGAATTTTAATTCTGTTAATATTGTTATATTTAATCTCAGTTGGATTCAAACATAGTTTTGAAGTAAATAGAATTTATTTTATCCTGATTAAGTAGAGATTAAGCACTTACAGATTTCATATTATAGAAGCACTTACTCAAGCTTATTCATGAGTTGAGCCAACAACCACCACATTAAGGGGTGTCCGTCCGCCTTATTCACTAGACAACTGCTTTAAAGTAAGTCAGCTTACCCAACGTAATTGATTTCTTCTGTCCAGCAAGTTATCAGATAAATGTATTAATTAAATTTATTAAGAATTTTGTCTTAATCTTCAACTAAAAGTGTTTTGCTTAATTAGATTAAATTTATTACAATTTGTAACTTGCTGTAATTCATAAGTGTAAGTTGTTTAGACAATGTCGGACTTAAGTCAACATCGGATTAAAAGAATTTATGTATTGGCCTTAATAGCAATATTGGATACATACGTTTTAATTTAGAAATGGGTGATCTTCGGATATATTGGTACAAAGTCTTATATAATTGCAATAATACAATAAAAATCTATGTAAATAGTCATAAATCTACTCAATTTCCCAGAAGTCGGCTTAGGCGCTCTTGTAATATTTGTTTATAGAGTCTCTTGATTTTATTAAAGTAACCGAATTGAGATGCGTCAAGTGCACCAGTACCCAAATATATGTTTTATATACATATGTTGTTCTTTATACAAGTAGACCTTCAATTTGTGCGCCATGCTGTAACTTTCACTTGACTACCTGCCAAGTGGATTTCCATTTCCGTGTGCCATGCATGTTCGAATCAGTGTAGAGAAGGTTATGCGAGTGTGCATTTCATACTCTACGAGATTCAGTTGTGTGCACATGAACACAAACAATAAAATGCCAGCTCAAGGTTGTTGGCAATTTTTCTATGATGCCTGCTTTAAGAATTTATGAAAACGATGAAGCTGATTTGATGGTAACCGTGCCAACTATCCGTGGGAGCCAAGAGTCTGAAGCAAAAAAACAAAAACGAACCAAAATGAACCAAAGCTAAGCAAACAAGCAGAGTCGTGCAAAACAAAGATCCCTTTCGCGGGAATGCTACAAAGGTTGCCAATGCCATTACCATCAGAGCTGTAGCAATGCACAAGGATTGCTGTTGATGTTGTTGTGGTTGTTGCTGTTGTTTGTGGTTAGATGCTTGCAATGATTTCCAACACACTGTTTACCCACGTTCTTCCCCAGTCTGTTTGCTCTCTTCTCTCTCCATCTCCAGCTCACTGAGCCGTGCAAGCGCGCGCGAACCCCGGCCAGGAATAAATTATTAAATCATACACAAGTTTTACTTTTAAAGCAGCTAAAAGCTAAAGCTTGAATTCCCTGCACTTCGCCATGGATTTCGCCAGACATTTATGCATATTTGTGACGATGAAATTTTCATAGTCAGCGCTTTCGCAAATCTGCTTACGAGCTTGCCTGTCTTGCCACTCGCTCAAGCGTCTAATTGAACTCCTCGCGACAGGAAGACAACGGCATACTAAATCGTTCCTTGCCAAGGAACAAAAATGCCAAGCACCAACACCCAGTTGTGTTAAGCTTTTGGCGCTAAGCTCATTTTGGCAATCGATGGCCAGTGCTTAATTGGCCACACGATTGACGCGTTGCCGCAGTTACTGACCTCAGCAGAGTTAAGCTACAGATAGAATCTCATCACGTACACTACTGGGCCTAAATGAAGTGACGGACTTGCCAGGCCAGTGAGATGTAAGATGTGAGCAAACTGACCTTAGCACAAAAATAAAATTCGTAAGACTCTTTCCGTACTATAAAATGTCTTAATATTGTAATTGTCGCAACTCGAATAAATAACGTTTCCTTATTTCAGAATAGGCTAAGATAGATAAAATTTTTGAACAGCCAAGCAAGCCACCAAGACCAAGTTCGTATTTGTCCCTATCACGTATGTTCATTTATTTCAACGGGTTAAACATGCAAGGACCAAGGCCGATTTCATTTGTTAAAATTAAGCTGTAAAAATAATCCAACGACTCTTGGACTTGTCACCCAAACCTATTCCAAATAACATAAAACCAATCCAATATTTATTTTACATATACTAACATACGAATATTTTCCATACTTCAATATGTTTTTCGTTCAGAGCAAACATCATTTTAGTTATACCTTGAACTATAATTTGTGGACATAGTTGCAGTTAACAAAAATAATTATATTGTAAATTACACGCAAGCCTACACAATGCAAACCAATACATACAATTAACTTTACAATATACATATGCAAGAATTGAAAATGGTATTTGAAACAAAATATTGAGCTTTGCTCATAGGGGACGTGGAGTTGGCAAAGGCTTAAAGAAATTTCTGGCTAAAAAGAGACTAAGCGAGCGATGTCAAAGCTGATCCACTAAAATAAAAAAATTATATCTCATTGTTTCATATGACGCATCAAATTATGTATCAAATTACAAAAGCTAATCAACAGCACAACTCTTATGCGGTATAAAACTCGCCCCTCAAATTTACAGCTAACTTAAATCGTTTTGTAAAAACTCTATGTAATGGCCCATTAATTTTTAATGTCAACACCTCCCACGCTTAATTGGGTTGAATTTTTCAAATTTTTTTTCATTGTTTTGCGGGTTGTACTAAAATGTGGACATATGTTGACATTTTATATGACCAAAGAGTGTTATAAGCATGTTTCGGTTTTTTTTACAAGTTGCGGCACTCTTTGTAAATAAAACATTGTTTGGAGACAAAAGGCAAGTGGCATAAAATGGGCAGCGACCAAGCAAAAGCATAAAACAAAATGAAAGTGAGAGAGCCACAAGTGCCGTCAAGTGCGAAATTTAAATTTACATAAATTATACGAAGGCAAAGAAGCTTGCATACCAAAAGAGATGGAAGCACAAAAAACATTTACGTTGAATTATGAAGTAAGCAGTGTCAGATTAATTAGTAAAATCAGATGACCAGTGTACTGCCGTGTTAAGTACCATTAAAGAGTACGCAGACATGGAGGTTGCAATGCATACATGCAAAAAATTGTATAGCGCGTCAAATGCTAGACCTTTCGGCCAAGAAAGCATGACGCAGTCTAAGCGTCAGTATACATATAGCCGTAGGGTGTGCTGATAAATAAATGTGCCCATAAATACAGATTGTATCTAAAAAACAATAAAAAAATAGTTTTATTCAAAAATGCGTGTATATATTTGAATCTATTTGCCTGCTATAATCTTCATATTTTTAAAAACAATAAAAATATTTTCTGTTACCGAAATTAGATTTTAAATTATAATGTAAGTTCGAATAAAATGCACACAGGCATGCAAGCCATCAATGAATATAAATACATATTCATTTCAATAGCCATTTGCTTGTCATACATAAAAATAAAAAACGTCGACCACAAAATTAAGAATTACCTTTGTCTGGCACATCCGCAACAAAATAAGGGGCGCTCCTGTAATTAAGTTCATTTTCTCCTTCAACTAGTTATTGTTATTATCATTATTACCAAAGAGTAGTACTGTCGGCAATTTTTGTATTTTTTCAAAATGCCCAATTACAAACACTCCGGCTACGAAGCACAGATTTTTAAAAATTATAAGATTGATATTGGAATTGTTTCATCTCTTGATGGTTTGATACTTTTTTGGCCAAATGGCTCAATTCTCATATGAAATTATTTGCTGAGTCCGAATGGGATATCAGAATAGTAAAGAGAAAAACAGTTTTAAAGACTCTGCCAAATTACTGTTTTATGGAAAAAATCTGTCATATTGTTTAATTAAGCGGTATAAGAAATGACTTAGTCCTTTGTACGTATTCAGCTTTTACTTTGTTTTTTTTTGTTCAGGAGAGATTTTATGTGCACCACTTAATTCTCAATTTCGTAAGAAAAGCATGAGCAACAAGAACTCAAAATAGAAACCGATTTACTTCTTAAATTTTTAGAGGATAACATTTTCTCGATTAAATAACTTACAAAATCTTCCATATGAGTAGCTGCTAAAAGCGTATCAAAATGTTGGCAGCACTAACTTCATATTTTGTTAATAAGTAAATTTGTGAAACTCGCTTTGAATAAAGCTGAAATTTTTAAAGTGGTGGATCTTTATGCTCATGGAAGTTGAAATTGCAGTTTGCAATGGAGAGCTCGACTAGTTAATATAATTTCCATCACTAATTTGACAAATTTGCTATACGGTAGTAGTTCAATCAAGTTTTCATGCATGGCTCAAAGAGATGATTTTTCTTTTGTGCCTGGCCCATCAGCCTCTCAGCCGCTACGCGTCGTCATTAAGCTATGCAACTTTTTCTGATCATCACTTTATTTCGGTTGCTGGCTTCCTTTTGGCCGTAGGCGCGTGTACCTTTGGGCTTATGTGTGTTCAGTGTTTTTTGTTTGGGGTGCAATGCACTCAACGGATTCACTCACACACTCACTCACAGAGTCACACTCTGACACAGGCACTAACACAAAGAGGATTCGTGACGCTGCAATTTTAACACTTTGAAGTCCAGCTGAATTTGGACGTTATATGCTGGCCTTATTCCATCTTCTCTTTCTCGTTTTTGCACAGATTTTTTTTCTAGCTGTGCATCTATGGCCAGAGCCGACAACACAGCAGCGGCAGCAGCAGCACCAGCAGTGTGTCCTGTGGTGCTTTGGTGCCTCGTTTCCTTTTGCAACTATTTCAACAAAGCGCAGTGCAGTTACTTTTATGTTTTGTACGTGCCACAGTGAAACGACAGCTGAGCAAAAACGCTAAAGAATCGCCACCCTATGTCTATACCTATCCGTATCCCGACCCGACCCGACTGACTATGAGATGATGTAGCACGTGTCAACATCAGTTGCGACTGCTAGCGAAGTCTGCGACAGACGCACAACATGACCGCCTGTCATCATAAATGTCAGAGGAGTTCAGTCAACAGCGCCACATAAAAGAAAAACCAAACATGCACTAACATGTTGCAGCATATCAAAGTGTGTAAAATATTTGCTTAGAAAGCCTAAGGCACAATAGCAGCTAATGAAAGAGATAGAAGAAGCTGGCTAAGGTACCTTATTAGAATTTTAGTTTTTGTTAAAAAAGTACATTTGCAATTTTAAGCTAATCTGAAGCACATTTTTGTTTCGTTTGGTGAACATTTTAAGCCAGGATTGGATTATATAAAGGTCTTTTTTAGAATTACATTGTTTCTATAATGAAACCGATTCGTATACATTTTTCGAGCATTTTTATATTACATTTTTTAGTTTCAAATGAAATATCTTAAACGTTTACATCAAATATCAAGTTAAATGGACTTGGCTCAAGTCAAACAAAGTGGACAAATTAAAGTTGGGCGCCACCAACTTTAAGCTACACTTTGACTCACAAACACATTCACACAAAACAGCTAACGCATCACAGTCATTTTCGCGTAGCGTCAGCAGACGACGCCGCCGCTGCGTCGGAAGCGACGTTTGTATGGCGCGTCGACAGCACGTGACCCCGCTGTCTATATTGAAAATTGAAATCTAAATAATTCTTAAGTTATTTATCCGATTGTTCGATTTGCGCAAGCGGTCGAAAGCCTGACAAGGCAATTTTGTGATTTATTTCAGAATTTTAAAGATTTTTGTACTGCTTTATATATCGTTTTTTTCGCTTTTCGGGGAAGGGGGAAATAAAAAAAATAAAATAAAAGCGTAGTGTCCTGGATATAGGCGCACCTACATACCATATGGTTGCTCCAGTTTTATAGTTGCTGAGAAACACGCCCTCACCGACGGACAGACGGACATGGCTATATCGACTCAGTTTTGTTCTTTGCACGATCAAAAATTATTATTTTGAGGTCTGCCACCCTCCTTCTGCCATGTTTACATACATTGCAACAACTTACATGATACCCTTTTTCCATTTTTTACAAAAATGTCAAAGTGTATAAAAATAGTACAATCGGTAGGTCAGTTGACAAAAAGGGTGATGTAT
This sequence comes from Drosophila busckii, assembly GCF_011750605.1. Taxonomy (NCBI): domain Eukaryota; kingdom Metazoa; phylum Arthropoda; class Insecta; order Diptera; family Drosophilidae; genus Drosophila; species Drosophila busckii. The sequence goes on along the minus strand of NW_022872723.1, from coordinate 228,043 downwards.
ACTAAAAAAAATTGACAAGTTAACTTTTTCGTAGGTAAATATTTACATTTAAATTTAATGATTAAAATAAGTAATCGACTATAACTGTGACTTTATTTTTAATTTGATAAAAAAAAAAAGAAGCCCCGTGTCTTGGCAATATTTCACTTTTCTAATGGCTTATTTGTTGGCAGTTGCTCTGAACATAATGGATCGAATATTTAGCAAATGACTATTTTATAAATAATAACTCGATCTCAATGTTATGCATTTTGTCGATTTCATATTTATTTCTTTTGAAAATATGTCGATTTCAAAACGTGATAAATATTTTTGTTAGCTACTTAAAGATCTCAAAAGTTTGGTGGGCTTGCATAATTTTATATCTTATATATTATATTAGTGTCTCTAAAAAAAAACTTCCCGACTCTTCGACCAAGGCACAAATGGAAACTATTTGCCAGACTAATGAAATACAGTTCATAATTTACATTTTTCAAGTCAAGTAAAACATATCTAATCGATTTTAGAGTTTCAAACAAGCTACCTGCAATTGAACTTCAGTGCGAGAATTATAGACCTAGTTTTGGTGCAGCTGCTACCAATTAATTGTCAGCGTTGCATCGCTTCGAGGGGCTTTGAGAGTTGTGCTCATGTGGCCTACCAAAACTGTCAGAAATTCAATGCGCGTTCGCCAACAACAACTACAAGCATAATTTCAATTAATAATCCAAGCGGCAGCGCAAGCACGCAGACCTAAATCAGCTACAACAGTCACCTGCCATGGTACCCCAGCCATCATCTACTCTAACTAATACTCCCTAGGCAGACAACGTTGACGACTTTACAAATTGAAATTAACATTGTGCTGTGGGAGCAGTCCGGCCACAAAAGTAACCAGGTCATTGTGCACGAGCCTGAAATTGGAATAACTTTTGCGTTTGAAGCAGTCAGCATTTGTGGGCGGTGGTTGCTGGGTGTTGGTTGCGGGGTGTGGGGTGTTAGGTGTTGGGTGGTGCCCTTTGCTACTGGGGTAGGCCCATCAGAATTGTGTTAATGAAGGCGTCAGTGTCTGAGGCAGAAATCTTTATTATTTTGTAATTAAGTGGCTTGGCAAGTGGCCGTAAAGTTCGCCGCCATGACGAAAGTCTCTACGGTCACTTGTATATACATAAAAAGCAGTTGAGACGCAGCAGCAGACGCTTCCAAAGAAAATTGTGTTGATTCAATTTGAAAAGACTTGTCGAAAGTCTGACATCCAAGATGGAAGATAGAAGTCGGGGACTCGTGGAGTTGTCATGATGAAAGCCATTCAGTTTGTTTGCCCGGTTTTTGTTCCATTTGTATGCGACGCTTTTATGATCAACTCAAACTGTTGCCCGGTGATGCTTACAAAGGAAATCTTGACCTAAGCTGACTGAAATAACATGGCATTCAAAAAGTGAGCAAATTGTATTTAGCCGATGTATAAATGAATATATATTTATTGAAATATTATAACAAAATATATTTCGAGGCTTTAAAGCCTTTCTTACTGTTAAAAGTTTTCCTCTTCAAATAACAGCACTGTCAGCTTATCAGCATTTCTATGCGAGCTACCAACAAATGAGGAACGTGCCGCTGGCAAATTCTTTTTTATGGAAAATCGAATGCGTGGCACTTGAAAATTTTTAAGACACGCTGTAGTACAACGTTGCTTTATACAATTTTTCTTATCTTCAATGATAGATGCCACGCCTACGCACGCCACGCATATGCAGCAGCCCTGCGGGAAAGCGAGCGACAACAATTTACAATAAATGGAGTTAAAAGTTACAATTCAAACGGCTGTCGGGTGGGGAGGGAGGCGTGGCATCTCATTGTTATTGTTGTAGCTATTTTAAACGTGCGATAAGCCAACGCAATTTAATAGCAAAAATAACAATAAAATACGAGACAGGCCGACAGACAATGTGTGTGAGGGGCGCAAGAAGAGTGCAAACAGTCGACAAAATAAATGTAGCCGACTTTGGGGCGCGTCCCCAGCCAAGGACACTGGGCGTGAAAAGTGTGTCGTCGCGCATATGTAAATATTTGCATAAAGACAACAACAAAAACAGCACGGCACAACAACAACAAAAAATCGGGGCGTCTGTCTAATGTGGGCATAATAGCTTTCGATTATCGGGAAACGAAACGAGGCGGTGGGTCTTTAAAATTGCTAAGCAAAAATATATTAAGGTGGGCTTCGGTGCTCAGTGTTTTTTGTCTTTTCAACATTAAAATTGCACATACAAAGTAAACCATAAAGGCAATGCGCATGGAGCGCATACCAATTATCATATTTCGCTTGCAGTTAGCGAAACAATTTCCCGCAAATAGTTGCATACTTTCGGGCGCAAGAGCAAAAACAGACAAGAAATTTGGAAAAATAAGAGAAATTGCTTTGAGTTAGCCCAACTATTTATGGTTAGAAGAATGTGTGTGAGTAAGCCATCGGCGTGTGTGTGGAACATGCTTGCCATACTTTTTATCTGCGTCCAATTCCTTGAGCGAGCGAGTTTATTAAAGCCTGCGAACAATAGCACACAGCACGAAAAACTCTTGCATAGCACCCACACACATATAAGTGTGTGTGTGTGTGTGTGTGTGCGTACACAAAGGGAGGTAAAAAGTTGTAACTGCATTTCGCATAAATGGAAAATTCTTCAATTTATCGGCGCACAAAGGCGCAAGTTTGAAACGTGGCCAACGAATAAGTTTATAACTTTATGCAATTGATTAGATAAATATTCATTTAAATTGGTCAAGTAGTTAAAGGCTAAACTCTTTACCTACCTCAGCAAAGAAACTCGCTCTCTTGCTCACCCTTATTACATCGCATCAAATTTGATTTGATTTGAGGTCTTCAGCTGAATAAACCACAACAATAATTCGAAGGGAGGAGCATTTAAAGCGAAATAAACATCCATAAGCAGGATAAAAGCATGATAAAAATATCAACAAGCCAGCAATAAAACATTCAAGGAGTGCTCCGTATTCAGTGCACAGTGCTCAGCAGGCAAGTGAACACTGGACCATTGTCGAAATGACATCAATAAAATATTTAAGGCGACAACAAAGAACACAGCGAAGCAGCTACACGAATGGCCTTCATGCTTCATCTCCTTATGCCTTGCCGCTCCATCCAGCCATTCTAGTAGCTGTTGTTGTTGTTGGGAAAATAAACTCAAGGAGAGCTTCACTCCACAGTCCTTGAAAGGCACCCTACTCGTGGGAAACGAGCTTAACAGGATAAGTCGATGAGACTGACAAAGTCGATGGATCGAAGGATGTGAGTTAAGAAGCAGCGAATCAGCTCCAGGTTTTCATTCGTCTCGGTTTCAACTCAACTCTGAAGTGCAGTGTTCGAATTTGAATTCAATCGCAATTGCAATCGCTGCCATTTCAAGGAATCAAGTTCTCACTCAACCCTCGCCATAAGAGACTTTTTATAGCGGCTCCCTTTTTGTTTTCCTTGCATTATTTGTGGCAGCCACGTGGCAAGCAGATTCGACTTGTTCTCTTAACGGCTTACAGATCTTAGATTCGGTAAGGCGGTATGAAAGACGCAAAGATGGGCGCTTGCTGTTAGTCAGCAATTGGAAGCCGCTTTAGAATCGGAATTGGCCAGTTGGCTTGACCAAAGAAGCTATAAATGCCAAATTGTCTTTCGTAGTCGTTTCTTGTTCATAATGCCGAATTGCTCATTTGAAAATCGTTCAGTCGTTTTGTACCATAATTGCCCGAAAAACTGCAAGAGCTCTGAATTTCTTTTTCATAATGAAATTTACATATTTTAATCAGCTAGTCGCTAGTCGATTTCCCAACGGCAATCAATTTGATAACCAACGCTACTTGTATCAACAAATCAGTTGAGATGGCATCTCTCGATTTTCTTTTATCTTATCTCGTCTGAGCGGCTGTAGCTTTAAAGTTGCGATTAGTTTTGAATCTGAACTGAGTCTGTTTGCGGTGAAATAACTTTTCACTTTTCGTTCTGTGGCAAATTTGCATTTAATTTTAAAGCTCCACGACTTTTAATAGGTTCGAAATTTGAGGCCTAGTGCCTGGGTCAAGTCAACAAAGTATCAAATTACAATTTGCGCCGATGGGCAATTCAACTAATGAGGTAACGCCCACCAGTAAGCCCAACAAGCCTTTGAAGTGCGTCCCCGCATAGACAATGGTTGTAGAAGTGAGCTCAACCTCCAGTATAATATTCAATTGGAATGGTATTGATAAGCAGAGGCACAAGCTGAATGAAATGATATAGATTATGTTAATTGATATTCTCATGCAGAATAACTTGTATTTATGCTGGCTTAAAGCTAAGCCTAAGCCTATTGTGAGCCAATTTGTCTGAGAGTCCCATATCAGCTTTAATAGTCGCCTCTTAGCAGCGTCTATCAAGGATAATTTGCCACAGCTTGGCACGCAAAAATATTCACACAAACCGGCGAGCAATTAATACAATTATCACATTTAAAGGGGGAGCCACAATGCATATGAAATTTTCCTGCAGCCGGAAATGCCACACAGACACAGGGACACACATATAAATAGACACGAGGCTGTTTCTCATCGTCGCTTGCTCTCGTGCCAAAAGCGGAAACTTCCCTGGGAATAGAGGCAACTTTTGGCTACCAAGAGTGTGCGAGTGCGGAAGTAGAAGTCAGGCCATTCAATTACACCTGCTTACGAGCATTACAACGCCATTATTGCAAGTGTGTTAGTACGTCTATGCTAGTGTGTATGCGTGTTCCTCTGTGTGTGTGCTGACGTTGAGCACTTGGCAGTCTGCCTGCCAGCCAGCCTGCTCTACCTTGACGCTCTAGACTTGCCAACAATTTTATTACATTTTCGTCTGTCGACACTTTTGTTTGGCTGCTGTTCTTGTTCTTGTTCTTGTTCTTGTTGTTGCGGTTGCTTATTACTTAGCAGCAACAATAAGGCTATGCACAACTCAACTGAAGCCCAAAGTGCCAACAATAATAATTACAACAGCAAAAACAACAACAACAATAATCACAACTGCAACTGTCTGCCAGCAAAGTTTCTCTCTTTTTTTTTCATTTTGTCAGCAACGGCGTGTGCCAAAAAACATGCGACGGCATTTTCCACATAAAACATAAATGAATAAGAAGCAACAATAGCAACAATTAGAAGCAAAGCGCAGTAAATGATGAACTTTTAGTTTCGCTGTAGGCTTAATATTCTAAATAACTTATTAATAAATACTTCGTTAATGAAATTGATGCTGAAAGTATTTCAGGATTTGACTAATGATACTTATTTGGCTTGTAAATAATTATCTCTTGAGCTGAATAACTGGGTTTCAGTAGTTGATCTACCATCTTATACTAATCGACTACTTTTATTAATCTCCCATCGTAGCTAAACCGCCGGATTATGTTAGGCTTACTGTTTATGAATAAATTAGTTAAAGGGGAAATTGACTCCTCATACTTGTTGAGGTCCTGCAAGGTAT